>NC_090649.1:36749490-37074133 GCF_040937935.1 Hyperolius riggenbachi
CCTGTACCGTCTGTGCCAGGAGCAAACCCTCCCGACTGGCTCCAGTTGGAACTTTGCAGTCTCTGCCCTCCCCTCAGGAGCCATGGACACATATTTCCATGGACTTCGTGGGAGAACTTCCAGATTCCAATGGAAAGACTGTCATATGGGTGGTCACAGACAGATTCAGTAAGATGGCCCACATTGTGCCTTTGATTGGTTTCCCTACTGCTCAAAAATTAGCAGATCTTTTTATTCAAAATATCTTTAAATTACACGGCATTCCAGAGAATGTTGTCTCAGACAGAGGGGTCCAGTTTGTCTCTAGGTTCTGGCGGGCCTTCTGTAAGGGGATGGGTATGTCGTTGTCCTTTTCATCAGGTTACCATCCACAGACCAACGGCCAGACAGAGAGGACCAATCAATCTTTGGAACAGTTCCTGAGATGTTATGTGGCGGACGCCCAACACCAGTGGGCGGAGTTTCTACCATTTGCTGAGTTCGCACATAACAATCTCAGGAATGAGTCCTCTGGTTATGCACCTTTTCAAATTGTCAATGGGAAATCTCCCAAATTTTCTCCTTTGCCAGTGTCGACCTCTCCATTCCCTGTCCTGGAGGAGTGGCAGGAATCTTTCAAGAGGATTTGGGCTAATGTCGGAGAAAATTTAAAAAAGGCTTTCATCATACAGAAGAGGCAGGCAGATAAGAGACGGTCTGCGGAGTGGGAGTTTAAACCAGGAGACAGAGTTTGGATATCAACTCGTCATATAGCTCTGAGGCAGCCATCCGCGAAACTGGGGCCCAGGTATATTGGACCATATCCAATTTCCGAAAGGGTTAATCGTGTTACTTACAGAGTCAGGTTACCGCATTCTCTAAAGGTGGGGAAAGCCTTTCATGTGTCACTCCTGAAACCAGCTGTTCAGGTGGATTCCCCCCCTCCTCACCCTGTCATGGTTGATGGTGAGCCTGAATGGGAGGTTGAGGAGATCTTGGACTCCAGACGAGTTCAGGGTTCAGTGCAGTATTTGGTGCATTGGAGAGGGTACGGTCTAGAGGAAAGATCCTGGGTCAAAGCAGGTGATTTACATGCTGATAAACTTAGGAGACGGTTCCATGAGCTCCATCCTGACAGGCCAGGTGGGACGTGTCCGGAGTCCACGCCTAGAGGGAGGGGTACTGTAATGAAAAATCTGCAACGCCGGATGGATTGCGGAAATATGGTCGCATCCAGTCCGGCAAGCGGACCTTCCAACGCGGGATGCGGAAATTCGTCCGCATCCGCTGCGCACACCCGTCCGAGCACTCTGCTCCAAACTCACCAACATGCTGTTCACCAGGGTTCTGCCATCTTGCCTCTAGGGGGTGCGGCCGCACGCCAGACACGCCTTTATACTCTTAGAAAGCGTGTCAGCTGACCTGGAGGTCAGCTGACATTTTAGCCTGCTCTGATTGGTTGCTGCCTGGGGTGGAGACTTCTCTCCTAGGCAGTATATAAGGAAGTGCTTTTCAGTCACACTTCGTCTGTGTTTGCGATACCCTGTGTCAGCACTCAGACCTTAGACTAGATCCCAGGTGTTGAAACCAAGGACTTCACACCTAGACTAGGAGATTATTATTATTATTGTTATTGATTCTCTGTGTATGATTCTGTGCCTGTCTTGACTTCTCTTCTGCTTCCTGATTCTGTACTCTGCCAGCCCGTACCGTTAACGACTATTGGCTTGGTTCCTGACTATTCTCTCGTCTCACGTCTCTGTACTGTTGCCGCCTGTACTGTTGCCGAACCTCTTTCTGTCTGACCTTGCTCCCTTCAGTGGAACGTCTCCCACTGTTGGGTTATTATCTGAGACTTGCCTCCCTGAGACGCCGGCCCTAGCAGACCGTTACTGCCAGAGGCCGAGATTCCTCCACTGCCACTTTGGGGGATCTCACACACGGGGTTCCCATTCAGAGGTAACCACACCTCTGAGGAATTGCCGTGTGGTGGATATTTCCACAACTTTGTGAATATTTACTGTTTTGTTTATTTCCATGTTGTTCGTGTGTCCACTGCTTTACATCTACCCGCATTATTAGCAATTCCGCAGATTGCTATATAATCGGGTCTATCCTTGTATTATTGGCGATACTGCGGATCCCCAATAATCAAGGTTCGGGGTGTGACACTGGTCTGAGTAGATCATTTCAGGCACTTACCGTGTTAGTGAGCCTTCCGCTGATTTACCATCAGGAAGATACTGACTATTTCACTCTAACATATCTGCATTAGTGGTGATTCTGTATATCACCACTTAATCAGATATTTGTGCCTCTTGCTGACACCAATCGTTACATGTAGTGAGTGGGAATGCCACATCCTTGCCTGAGATGGTGGGAGAGCAGAAAAAATATCATTGAAACTAGAAATAATCTTTAACTATTTTTTTTTATAAATAATTTTGTATTTCTTACTTTGTTAATAACACAATGGAACAATTTAACAGTCAACCTTTGTAGATGGTCAGAGCTGAGGTTTGCAGTGTTCATTACACATATGTAGTGAGAGGGAATGCCACATCCTTGCCTGAGATGGTGGCAGAGCAGAACAATTATAATAACTAGAATATATTATAACTAGAATTAATATTTAACTATTTTTTTTTTTTATAAATACATTTGTATTCCTTACTTTGTTATAAATAACAAATCTATCCATAACCAGGGGCGTCTGAGTCACTAGGCAACTCTAAATTTTTGCCTATAGCGCCATTGGTGGAAGTGGGCGCCCTCCCGACAAGTCACCGCTCTGTTCGTGTTTATTTTATTTCTTTTTTTCAGCCAGGTCGGCGCCGGCTGTGACAGGCAGCTCAGCCTGTGCCCGGCGCCGCCTACTGGTCCGCCCCCTTCCTCTCCTCTTTTCCGAGCGAGCAGCAGCAGCACGCACATTAGTTTATGTGGGAGTGCTGTGCCGCCGCCTACTGGTTCGCCCCCTCTCCCCGCCCCCTCTCTCCCTCTCTGTTTAGAGCGTGCGGCCGCCGCACGCTAGTTTGTTTACACGCCGCGCCGGCGCCGCCCCTAACTCCGCCCCCCGCCTGTCACACGTGCTTGAAGGCACCGTGTGGCCCGCCATCAGGGGGGGACATCCGTGACTCCCGTCACGGGCCCCGGGCCTGTAGGGGGGCCCCATCCCCGCCGCGGACCTGGCGGGTGCCGCCCGGCCGCCGCTCAACCCCCGCCTGGCCGCTGCTCCTTCCCTCCATCCCTCTAGCCGCTGCCTCCGCCGCTGCCTCCGCCGCGTCAGACCCCGATCAGGCGGCGACAATAGTGCGGGCGCTAGGACCCAGCGCCCGCACTGATATGCGGAAGTGACGTAACTTCCGCATATAGAGCGGGTGCGTCCAGCGCCCGCTCTGGTCGGGTCGCCGCTGATCTTGAGGTCTGACGCTGGCAAGGTAGGGAAAGCGGCGGCGGCTGAGGGGGCGCTCCCTGTCACTCGCTCACTAGCTAAAGGGCCTCCCTGTCACTCACTCACTAAAGGGCCTCCCTGTCACTCACTCACTAAAGGGCCTCCCTGTCACTCACTCACTCACTAAAGGGCCTCCCTGTCACTCACTCACTAGCTAAAGGGGCTCCCTGGCACTCAATCACTCCCTAAATGGCCTCCCTGTCACTCACTCACTCCCTAAAGGGGCTCCCTGTCACTCACTCACTCCCTAAAGGGCCTCCCTGTCACTCACTCACTCCCTAAAGGGGCTCCCTGTCACTCACTCACTCCCTAAAGGGCCTCCCTGTCACTCACTCACTCCCTAAAGGGGCTCCCTGTCACTCACTCACTCCCTAAAGGGCCTCCCTGTCACTCACTCACTAGCTAAAGGGGCTCCCTGTCACTCACTCACTCACTGCCTAAAGGGGCTCCCTGTCACTCACACACTACCTAAAGGGGCTCCCTGGCACTCGCTCACTACCCAAAGGGGCTCCCTGGCACTCACTCACTACCTAAAGGGCCTCACTGTCACTCACTCACTCCCTAAAGGGGCTCCCTGTCACTCACTCACTGCCTAAAGGGGCTCCCTGTCACTCACACACTACCTAAAGGGGCTCACTGGCACTCGCTCACTACCCAAAGGGGCTCCCTGGCACTCACTCACTCCCTAAAGGGCCTCCCTGTCACTCACTCCCTAAAGGGGCTCCCTGTCACTCACTCACTGCCTAAAGGGGCTCCCTGTCACTCACACACTACCTAAAGGGGCTCCCTGGCACTCGCTCACTACCCAAAGGGGCTCCCTGGCACTCACTCACTACCTAAAGGGCCTCACTGTCACTCACTCACTCCCTAAAGGGGCTCCCTGTCACTCACTCACTGCCTAAAGGGGCTCCCTGTCACTCACACACTACCTAAAGGGGCTCCCTGGCACTCGCTCACTACCCAAAGGGGCTCCCTGGCACTCACTCACTCCCTAAAGGGCCTCCCTGTCACTCACTCCCTAAAGGGGCTCCCTGTCACTCACTCACTGCCTAAAGGGGCTCCCTGTCACTCACACACTACCTAAAGGGGCTCCCTGGCACTCGCTCACTACCCAAAGGGGCTCCCTGGCACTCACTCACTACCTAAAGGGCCTCACTGTCACTCACTCACTCCCTAAAGGGGCTCCCTGTCACTCACTCACTCCCTAAAGGGGCTCCCTGTCACTCACTCACTCCCTAAAGGGGTTCCCTGTCACTTACTCACTACTTAAAGGGCCTCCCTGTCACTCACTCACTCCCTAAAGGGCCTCCCTGTCACTCACTCACTAGCTAAAGGGGCTCCCTGTCACTCACTCACTACTTAAAGGGCCTCCCTGTCACTCACTCACTCCCTAAAGGGCCTCCCTGTCACTCAGTCACTCCCTAAAGGGGCTCCCTGTCACTCACTCACTAGCTAAAGGGGCTCCCTGTCACTCACTCACTAGCTAAAGGGGCTCCCTGGCACTCACTCACTGCCTAAAGGGGCTCCCTGTCACTCACACACTACCTAAAGGGGCTCCCTGGCACTCACTCCCTAAAGGGGCTCCCTGTCACTCACTCACTACCTAAAGGGGCTCCCTGTCACTCACTCACTACCTAAAAGGGCTCCATGTCACTCACTACCTAACCTGGGGGTCCCTGTCAGAATCCAGGTGAGAGGTGTCTACCATAATAAGGGGGCATTCTGCCTATTTATGTGAAATGCTGTCTGTCTATGTGCCTCATGACTGCTGAATTTGTCTTGTTGGGGGCCTAATGATTGAATGTTTACTTGTTGGGGGCCTCATGATTTGTTGGGGGCCTCATGATTTGTTGGGGGCCTCATGATTGCTGAAATTGTCTTGTTGGGGGTCTCACGATTGCTGAATTTGTCTTGTTGGGGGCCTCATGATTGCTGAATTTGTCTGGTTGGGGGCCTCATGATGGCTGAATTTGTCTTGTTGGGGGCCTCATGGTTTGTTGGGGGCCTCATGATTGCTGAATTTGTCTTGTTGGGGGTCACATGATTGCTAACTGCGAGACTATGGGAAAAGCTGAATCATTACCATATGAGACAATAGCATTAAACCTACTTTTTTAGCTTTTTCAAACAGAAAATAAAACTGGGAGGTTCTAAAAAAATGATGGAGCACTTTCTCCTTCCGGCTTGAAGGAGGAAGTGCTCGATATTGAGGCTTGCAACGCGTCCATTCGGACACTTGCACCTCGTTGGGGGGGGCCCGGACTGATGATTTGTGAGGGGCCCCAAAATTTCTGATGGCGGCCCTGTGTGTGACGCCAGACGGAGGGACCAGTGCTACCGCCGGCTGACACCTGACCTGAGTCAGTGTGCACACAGCGCACAAACTAGCAGAGCCTGAGAGACGACACACACACAGACAGTGAGTGCCAATCCTCAGATCTGACTGCTGCTCTTGATAATTTTTTTATATGCATCCTGGCTGGCTGGCCGGCCCTGATTCCGCCCCCCCCCCCGCTCGCCCATATCCCCCCCGCTCGCCCAGTGGCTCCTGGGAATGGATATTAAACACAGGCATATATAGCATCATGCCTGCTGCTGTGTGGGTCTGGGCAGGACTCGGAGGGAGGGAGACACACTTGCTGCGCAGTGTACAGAGCAGCAGAGGGGACACCCTCATAGTGAGTGGCGTGACCCCTCTTGATATTATATGCCCCACTCTCCCCTGGCTGGCCCTGAGATTTGAGTGGGGGGGGGGGGGCGCCACAGGTTTTCTTGCCTGGAGTGACAAAGTGGCTAGAAACACCCCTGTCCATAACCATAAATAACTTTCAAAATATTTTTTTTTCAATAACCTACTAGAGATGTCGCGAACCACGGATTTTCGGTTCGCGAACCCGGTTCGCGAACCTTTGCGGAAGGTTCGGTTCGCGGAAAAGTTCGCGAACCGCAATAGACTTCAATGGGGAGGCGAACTTTGAAAAATAGAAAAAATTATGCTGGCCACAAAAGTGATGGAAAAGATGTTTCAAGGGGTCTAACACGTGGAGGGGGCATCGCGGAGTGGGATACATGCCCAAAGTCCTGGGGAAAAATCTGGATTTGACGCAAAGCATCGTTTTAAGGGCAGAAATCACATTGAATGCTAAATTGCAGACCTGAAGTGCTTTCAAACATCTTGCATGTGTATACATCAATCAGGTAGTGTAATTAGAGTACTGCTTCACACTGACGCACCAAACTCACTGTGTAATGCACCGCAAACAGCTGTTTGCGTAGTGACGGCCGTGCTGGACTGGTGCGCACCATGGCGAGAGTGCAGGCCGTGGCGTTTTTCAAGCCCATATGGTCGCCGGGCTGTGGTAGCTCAATGATAGAACAACAGTGACTGTGTCCAGCTGATCAAATTTGGTCTGTCCACAATGAAGCAACGACCTTATTATCTTCTTGTATGTAGGTAGGCATAGGTAGGAGTCCCAGTATAGGTAGGTAGGCATAGGAAGGAGTCCCAGTATAGGTAGGTAGGCATAGGTAGGTGCCTCAGTAGTTAGCTAGACATAGGTAGGAGACCCAGTAGTTAGCTAGGCATAGGTAGGAGACCCAGTATAGGTAGGTAGGCATAGGTAGGTGTCCCAGTAGTTAGCTAGGCATAGGTAGGAGTCCCAGTATAGGTAGGTAGGCATAGGTAGGAGTCCCAGTATAGGTAGGTAGGCAAAGGTAGATGTCCCAGTAGTTAGCTAGGCATAGGTAGGAGTCCCAGTATAGGTAGGTAGGCATAGGTAGGAGTCCCAGTATAGGTAGGTAGGCATAGGTAGGTGTCCCAGTAGTTAGCTAGGCATAGGTAGGAGTCCCAGTATAGGTAGGTAGGCATAGGTAGGAGTCCCAGTATAGGTAGGTAGGCATAGGTAGGTGCCTCAGTAGTTAGCTAGACATAGGTAGGAGACCCAGTAGTTAGCTAGGCATAGGTAGGAGACCCAGTATAGGTAGGTAGGCATAGGTAGGTCCCCTGGTATAGGTAGGTAGGTAGGTGTCCCCGTATAGGTAAGTAGGTGCCCCAGTAGTTAGGTAGGCATAGGTAGGTGTCCCAGTATAGATAGTTAGGCAGGGCCTGGCTGGCACAGTAACAACAATTACAAAGGTCCAGCTGCAACAGATAGGGCTGTATAATGTCAGTGAGCAACACACACAAAAAAACACATCTGGAAAACATTATCTCTCAAAAGAGCTGTTGAGGGGTGCTATTTTAGCAATAACAATCAGCTAGGAGCAAGCCAAGACCAAGAGCCTAACTAATCTTTCCCTAGGAGAACAAGTCTGCAGCAGCTGTCCCTAGTCTGTCTCTAGCAGGCACATGAGTGAGTGTAATGGCCGGCAAACCTGCCTTATATAAGGGGGGGGGTGGGGCTCCAGGGCTTAGTGTAGCCTGAATGGCTACAATGTGCCTGCTGACTGTGATGCAGAGGGTCAAAGTTGACCCTCATAGTGCATTATGGGGCGAATCGAACTTCCACAAAAGTTCGCTTGGTCCAGGCGAACGCGAACCCCCAAAGTTCGCCTGGAACCGTTCACCGGCGAACCGTTCTCTACATCTCTATAACCTACCTTTCCTTGAAACTTACCAAAACCGATACTCCACCCGATCTTAGCCAAAAAAGCTGAGAAGCGTTCCATTGCTTGCAAGTCTCCACTGCGTGGCTCTGCATTGGAGTTGGGTGACACCACCCCCACCACGAATGGCAAGCAGGCCTGCTGCCTGCTGCCAGCCTGACACCTGCTGACTTTGTTAACTTTATTTTGAAAATTATAAATTAGAATTATTTTAATACCTTGACATTTTTTTTATTATTTTTATAAATAAATGTGTATTTCTTACTCTGAAACTGATCAAAACAGATATGACACCTTGAGAAGGCATAAGTGTTTGTACACAGCACAAGTTCTTTATGGCACCGTACAGGTCAGCTCTCATTGGCAGGTATTAGCTCTGGAATTACCACAGTTATCAAACTAATATATCAGGAAAAAAAAACAGCATAGAATTTTATAAATTACTCTTCAATTTTCAATTATTAAAAAAAAAACAACAACAAAACATATTTTTCAATTTTCATCTTCATGGCCTGCACTCTCGCCAACGTGCACATGAGCACGGCCATCACTACACAAACATTGCCGCCCAGAGGTCAGACATTTTATGTCCTGGGAGTGTCAACTAATGACAAGCCTTTGCCGCTGTTTGCAGTGCCTTAAACAGTGAGTTTGTTCTGTCAGTGTGAAGCAGTACACTACTTACACTACCTGCTGATCCATGTATACACACACAAGATGTTTTCAAGCACTTTATGCCTCCAATTTAGGAAAATCTGAGGTTCATAACATCTCGAATCATCAAGTGATACATAATTTAAAAAACAGATGAGGTAAGATAAATATACATACCTCCCAACTTATTGAGATAAGAAAGAGGGACACTTAACCACTTAAGGACCACAGTCTTTTCGCCTCTTAAAGGAGTTATCAGGCACAGTTTAAGAAAATAAGCGGTACTTACCGGGGGCTTCCTCCATCTCGAAGCTCCCAGCACGTCTCTTGCCGCAGCTCTGCCTTCAGCTGTTCACCGCAGGTCCGTCCCGGTCCCCGGCGATAACGTCAGATCGCCTGTGCGATCGGTGCTGTCAATTACCGCCACGTGGGCCAGAGCGGAATGCGCAGGCGCAGAACTACTGTCCGGAGCGGACTGCGCAGTCGCAGTAGTTCTGCGCCTGCGCATTCCGCTCCGGCCCACGTGGCGGTGATTGACAGCACCGATCGCGCAGGCGCAGTACAGAGCAACCCGGAGCGGCCCACGTGGCAGTGATTGACAGCGCCGGTCACGCAGGCGCAAAACAGAGCGACCTGGAGGTCGCTCTGACGTCATCGCCGGGGACCGGGACGGACCTGTGGCGAACGGCTGAAGGGAGAGCTGCGGCGAGGGACGTGCTGGGAGCTTGGATCTGGAGGAAACCCCAGGTAAGTACCGCTTATTTTCTTAAAGTTTGCCTTATAACTCCTTTAAGGGGCGAAAAGACTGTGGTCCTTAAGTGGTTAAGGACCAGAGCCTTTTTTTTCCATTCAGACCACTGCAGCTTTAACGGTTTATTGCTTGGTCATACAACCTAATATCTAAATGAATTTTTCCTCCTTTTCTTGTCACTAATACAGCTTTCTTTTGGTGCTATTTGATTGCTGCTGCAATTTTTAGTTTTTATTATATTCATAAAAAAAGACATGAATTTTGTCAAAAAAATGATTTTTTTTTAACTTTCTGTGATAAAATTTGTCAAATAAAGTAAAATTTCTGTATACATTTTTGTCCAAATTTATTGTGCTACATGTCTTTGATAAAAAAACATTCAGTGTATAGTTATTGGTTTAGGTAAAAGTTATAGCGTTTACAAACTATGGTGCAAAAAGTGAATTTTCCCATTTTGAAGCACCTCCGACTTTTCTGAGCACCTGTCAGGTTTCATGAGGTGCTAAAATTCCAGGATAGTATAAATACCCCCGAAATGACCCCATTTTGGAAAGAAGACATCCCAAAGTATTCACTGAGAGGCATGGTGAGTTCATAGAAGATTTTATTTTTTGTCACAAGTTAGCGGAAAATGACACTTTGAGAGAAAAAAAAAATTTCTGCTAACTTGTGACAAAAAAAAAAAAAGAAATCTGCCACGGACTCACCATGCCCCTCTCTGAATACCTTGAAGTGTCTACTTTCCAAAATGGGGTCATTTGTGGGGTGTGTTTACTGTCCTGGCATTTTGGGGGGTGCTAAATTGTAAGCACCCCTGCAAAGCCTAAAGGTGCTCATTGGACTTTGGACCCCTTAGCGCAGTTAGGCTGCAAAAAAGTGCCACACATGTGGTATTGCCGTACTCAGGAGAAGTAGTATAATGTGTTTTGGGGTGTATTTTTACACATACCCATGCTGGGTGGGAGAAATATCTCTGTAAATGACAAGGTTTTGATTTTTTTTACACTCAATTGTTCATTTACAGAGAGATTTCTCCCACCCAGCATGAGTATGTGTAAAAATACACCCCAAAACACATTATACTACTTCTCCTGAGTACAGCGATACCACCTGTGGGGCACTTTTTTGCACCCTAACTGCACTAAGGGGCCCAAAGTCCAATGAGTACCTTTAGGATTTCACAGGTCATTTTGAGACATTTGGTTTCAAGACTACTCCTCACGGTTTAAGGCCCCTAAAATGTCAGGGCAGTATAGGAACCCCACAAGTGACCCCATTTTAGAATAAAGACACCCCAAGGTATTCCGTTAGGAGTATGGTGAGTTCATAGAAAATTTTATTGTTTGTCACAAGTTAGCGGAAATTGATTTTTATTTTTATTTTTTTTCACAAAGTGTCAATTTCCGCTAACTTGTGACAAAAAAAAATCTTCTATGAACTCACCATACTCCTAGCAGAATACCATGTGGTGTTGTCATTGGACTTTGGGCCCCTTAGCGCAGTTAGGGTGCAAAAAAGTGCCACACATGTGGTACCGCCGTACTCAGGAGAAGTATTATAATGTGTTTTGTGGTGTATTTTTACACATACCCATGCTGGGTGGGAGAAATATCTCTGTAAATGACAATCTTTTGATTTTTTTACACACAATTGTCCATTTACAGAGATATTTCTCCCACCTAGCATGGGTATGTGTAAAAATACACTACAAAACACATTATACTACTTCTCCTGAGTACGGCGATACCACATGTGTGGCACTTTTTTGCACCCTAACTGCGCTAAGGGGCCCAACGTCCTATTTACCCCATTTTAGAAAGAGGACACCCCAAGGTATTCCGTTAGGTGTATAGTGAGTTCATAGAATATTTCATTTTTTGTCACAAGTTAGTGGAAAATGACACTTTGTGAAAAAACAATAAAAATCAATTTCCGCTAACTTTGACAAAAAATAAAATCTTCTATGAACTCGTCATACACCTAACAGAATACCTTGGGGTGTCTTTTTTTCTAAAATGTGGTCACTTGTGGGGTTCCTATACTGCCCTGGCATTTTAGGGGCCCAAAACCGTGAGGAGTAGTCTGGAAACCAAATGCCTCAAAATGACTGTTCAGGGGTATAAGCATCTGCAAATTGTGATGACAGGTGGTCTTTGTGGAACTGGTCATAAGCAGGGTGGCCTCTTAGATGACAGGTTGTATTGGGCCTGATCTGATGGATAGGAGTGCTAGGGGGTGACAGGAGGTGATTGATGGGTGTCTCAGGGGGTGATTAGAGGGGAAAATAGATGCAATCAATGCACTCAGGAGGTGATCAGAAGGGGGTCTGAGGGGGATCTGAGGGTTTGGATCAGGAGCCCACACAGGGCAAATTAGGGCCTGATCTGATGGGTAGGTGTGCTAGGGGGTGACAGGTGGTGGCAGGAGGTGATTGATGGGTGTCTCAAGGTGTGATTAGTGGGGGGAATAGATGCAAGCAATGCACTGGCGAGGTGATCAGGGCTGGGGTTTGAGGGCATTCTGAGAGTGTGGGCGGGTGATTGGGTGCCCTAGGGGCAGATAGGGGTCTGATATGATGGGTAGCAGTGACAGGTGGTGACAGGGGGTGATTGATGGGTGATCAGTGCGTGATTAGATGGCAGAACAGATGTAAACAATGCATTTTGCAGGTGATCTGAGGGTGGGTCTGCGGGCGATCTGATGGTGTGGGTGGGTGATCAGATGCCCGTAAGAGGCAGGTTAGGGTCTGATCTGATGGGTGGTAGTGACAGGGGGTGATTGACGGGTGATTGACGGGTGATTACAGGGGAGGATAGATGTGTACAGTACACAGGGGAGGGAGGTCTGGGGGTGTCTAAGGGTGTTCTAAGGGTGTGGACGGGTGATTGGGTGCCCCAGGGGCAGATAGGGGTCTGATATGATGGGTAGCAGTGACAGGTGGTGACAGGGGGTGATTGATGGGTGATCAGTGCGTGATTAGATGGCAGAACAGATGTAAACAATGCATTTTGGAGGTGATCTGAGGGTGGGTCTGCGGGCGATCTGATGGTGTGGGTGGGTGATCAGATGCCCGTAAGAGGCAGGTTAGGGTCTGATCTGATGAGTAGCAGTGACAGGTGGTGACAGGGGGATTGATGGGTGATCAGTGGGTGATTAGATGGCAGAACAGATGTAAACAATGCACTTTGGAGGTAATCTGAGGGTGGGTTTGCGGGCGATCTGATGGTGAGGGTGGGTGATCAGATGCCCGTAAGAGGCAGGTTAGGGTCTGATCTGATCTGATGGGTGGCAGTGACAGTGGGTGATTGACGGGTGATTGACGGGTGATTGAAAGGTGATTACAGGGGAGGATAGATGTATACAGTATACAGGGGGGGAGGTCTGGGGGGTCTAAGGATGTTATGAGGGTGTGGGCGGGTGATTGGGTGCCCTAGGGGCAGATAGGGGTCTGATCTGATGGGTAGCAGTGACAGGTGGTGACAGGGGGTGATTGATGGGTGATTGATGGGTGATCAGTGGGTGATTAGATGGCAGAACAGATGTAAACAATGCACTTTGTAGGTGATCTGAGGGTGGGTCTGCGGGCGATCTGAGGGTGCGGGCAGGTGATCAGATGAACGTAAGAGGCAGGTTAGGGTCTGATCTGATGGGTGGCAGTGACAGGGGGTGATTGACAGGTGATTGATGGGTGATTGACGGGTGATTGTCAGGTGATTACAGGGGAGGATAGATGTATACAGTACACTGGGGGGGGGGGTCTGGGGAGGATCTGAGGGTGTGGGGGGTGATCAGGAGCCCCAGGGTCAGTGTTAGTGACAGGGGGTGATTGACAGGTGATTGATGGGTGATTGACAGGTGATTGACAGGTGATTAGTGAGGAGAATAGATGTATACAGTACACAGGCGGAGGGGGTCTGGGGAGGATCTGAGGTTGTGTGGGGGTGAACATGAGCCTCCAGGGGGCAGTGTTAGTGACAAGGGGTGATTGATGGGTGATTGACAGGTGATTGATGGGTGATTGGAGGGTGATTGACAGGTGATTAGTGGAGAGAATAGATGTATACAGTTTACAGGGGGGGGGTCTGGGGAGGATCTGAGGGTGTGGGGGGTGATCAGGAGCCCCCAGGGGGCAGTTTAGGACCTAAGGTAAAAAATAGCGCTGATAGATAGTGACAGGGAGTGATTGATGGGTGATTAGGGGGGTGATTGGGTGCAAACATGGGTCTGGGGGGGTGGGCAGGGGTGGGTCTGAGGAGTGTTGTGGGCAATCAGAGGGCAGGGGGGGGGCAGATCAATGTGCTTGGGTGCACATTAGGGTGGCTGCAGCCTGCCCTGGTGGTCCCTCGATCACTGGGACCACCAGGGCAGGAGGCAGCCTGTATAATACGCTTTGTATACATTACAAAGTGTATTATACGCTTCCTATGCGGCGATCGTCGGGTTAACAACCCACCGGTGCTTCCGATTGGCCAGCGGGTTGACGTTGTGGGTGGGCGGAGCCTATTGCCGGAGGATGCGCGCGATCCCCGGCCAGCAGCCACATAACGACCGCCGCCGATGGGCGTATTGCGGTCGTTTAGGCCCAACCTTTGCCGCCGCCCATGGGCTGTAGGTGGTCGTTACGTGGTTAAGCAACTCCCCTGCCATACCCTTAACCATGCCCCTGGCACACCCCTAGTCAAGCATACCATAAAGATTTCGTAAGAAAAACGTGTTTTTTTATTTTATTTTTATTGTTTTATTCAAACAACACTGGTCTTTGTGTCATGGTGCATTGTCCTTCATATTAACATTTGAAAATAAGAAATACAGTGGGATGCGAAAGTTTGGGCAACATTGTTCATTGTCATGATTTTCCTGTATAAATCGTTGGTTGTTGCAATAAAAAATGTCAGTTAAAGATATCATATACACTCCACTGCGCGCTTCCAATGATGACTCCTAAAAAAGACAACCTTGCATAGCGTGATACTGTTACAACAGATATGCTTGCATGCTCCACCACTCAGCCGTGCAAGTGATAAGCAGTGCTCATTCATGGTGTCCACCACCTCATAAACCAGAAAGGCTCACCAGATATAAACCACCATGTTCAGGTGGCAATCTTGCATAATACATATGTATCACTCAGACCATCAGCGATCATATTCAAATCCAGATTGTAAAAAGACCTTTAATAAAACACATAAAAAAATTTCCATAGCACAATATGTTAGCTCAAAATAAAAACAACTGTGCCTCTTGCGCACTCTAAACACTTACAGGCTCCCTATAGGGAAAAGTAACATGTCATAACGGCAAGTCTCACGGGTCAAATGTGCTGTACTTCACCAACCGTCCACGGCGTCCCGCTGTATCAGCTCCCACACCTCCAAGGACTTCCGTACACCATCCAATCACGTGACCTACGTCAGGCATACTGGCTCCGCCCTACGCATTTCGTCAGCAGGACTCATCAGGGGCTAGCGTTGCCAGTACGCCAGCCACAGTTATACTCTACCTCCCATCCTATCCCCACCTACCAGAGTTAGTTCCGCCCTCAGCCTCACCGTTATCACTTGCCTTACATGGGCATTACATATCCATAATAATTATACTACTTTCTGGATTGCCTGACATCACTACTCATATTACCTAATCCTAAAATTAATGACATTAATAAAAACAATAATGCGCACATTTAATATCAGCACCATTTCCTAATATATGCCAAGGGTGCACCAGTGCCATCTTGTGGCCCTATAAATTATTGTGCCCTTCTACTAAGTGACTCTTGTAAATTCCCCACAGTTATAGCTCACAATACACAACCACAATTCCCCACAATTATGGCTCACAGTACACATCCAACTACCAGTGTATACACATTATACCCTTACTAACCCCCTCAATCATTAGCAATAAAGCAATTTAAATCAAATTCACTGTTTAACCCAGTTGGTGCAAAGGACCCCAAACTATAAATCCATCTGCCCTCCACCCTTGAAATATCCCTCTGTTTACTGGATCCCCTCCATTTTGGTATCCACTTTTCAATGCCCATAAATTTTAACAAAGATGGATCACATCCATGGATTTTTTTGAAATGGCTGGATACACTGTGAGACTCAAAACCCTTAGAAATATTAGACATATGCTTACCAATCCTTGTATGTAGCACCCTAGTGGTGCGGCCCACATATTCTAGGCCACATGGGCAGGGGCGTAGCAATAGGCCCTGCAGGTCCTGCGCCCGTGGGGGGGGGCCCGGCTCCCCCCTGGGGCCCGCTCGGGGCCGTTTTTTGGGGGCTGGAGGGGTGGCAGCATGAGGGGAAAGCCTTGCCCACAGTCGGCGGGGAGAGGGGAAGTTCCCCCCTCTCCCTCACCTCGGGGCTCTCCCCTCTGCGCCCCCCTCCAGCTAGTGAACCTGTGTGGGCAGCGGGCAGCAGCGGCGGAGGGATACATACCTTCTTCCTTGCGTTCCATCGCCGCCTTCTCGCTCTAGCGGCTGACGTCACTTCCGGAAGCGGAAGTGACGTCAGCCGCTAGAGCGAGAAGGCGGCGATGGAACGCAAGGAAGAAGGTATGTATCCCGCTGCTGCCCGCTGCCCGCTGCCCACACACATTGAAATTCTGCAGGGGGATTTTCAGGTGTCTGCTGCCCACATTACGATTTTCTGGTCACTGCTGCCCACATTACGATTTTCAGGTGTCTGCTGCCCACATTACGATTTTCTGGTCACTGCTGCCCACATTGTGATTTTCTGGTGTCTGCTGCCCACATTAGGATTTTCTGGTGTGTGCTGCCCACATTACGATTTTCAGGTGTCTGCTGCCCACATTAGGATTTTCTGGTGTGTGCTGCCCACATTACGATTTTCAGGTGTCTGCTGCCCACATTACGATTTTCTGGTCACTGCTGCCCACATTACGATTTTCAGGTGTCTGCTGCCCACATTAGGATTTTCTGGTGTGTGCTGCCCACATTACGATTTTCAGGTGTCTGCTGCCCACATTAGGATTTTCTGGTGTGTGCTGCCCACATTACGATTTTCAGGTGTCTGCTGCCCACATTAGGATTTTCTGGTCACTGCTGCCCACATTGCGATTTTCTGGTGACTGCTGCCCACATTGCGATTTTCTGGTGACTGCTGCCCACATTACGATTTTCTGGTCACTGCTGCCCACATTACGATTTTCAGGTGTCTGCTGCCCACATTACGATTTTCTGGTCACTGCTGCCCACATTACGATTTTCAGGTGTCTGCTGCCCACATTAGGATTTTCTGGTGACTGCTGCCCACATTAGGATATTCTGGTGACTGACTGCTGCCCACATTAGGATTTTCTGGTGACTGCTGCCCACATTACGATATTCTGGTGACTGCTGCCCACATTAGGATTTTCTGGTGACTGATGCCCACATTGCGATTTTCTGGTGACTGCTGCCCACATGGCGATTTTCTGGTGACTGCTGCCCACATTGCGATTTTCTGGTGAACTCTGCCCACATTACGATTTTCTGTCCCACATTACCTTATTCTGGTGAACGCTGCCCACATTACGATTGTCTGGTGAATGCTGTCCACGTTACAATTTTCTGGTGACTGCTGCTCACGTTACGATTTTCTGGTGAACTCTGCCCACATTATGATTTTCTGGTGAACTCTGCCCACATTATGATTTTCTGGTGAACGCTGCCCACATTACGATTGTCTGGTGAATGCTGTCCACGTTACAATTTTCTGGTGACTGGTGCCCACATTACTATTTTCTGGTGAACTCTGCCCACATTATGATTTTATAAAGGCCCACATTACGATTTTCTGATGAACTCTGCCCACATTACGATTTTCTGGCCCACATTACGATTGTCTGGTAAAATGCTGCCCACTTTACAATTAATTTACAGTGAAACGCTGCCCCATTACGATTATTTGGCACCTATGGGGGGGGGGGGGGCCCATCCAAATATTCGCAGGGGGGCCCAGTGATTTCTAGTTACGCCCCTGCACATGGGCACTTGATGTAGACCACACCACTGGATGAACATGTAATGCACTGCTTCAACTGGTGAGCTCTATTTCCTCCCAAAATTGATTGATCTCCCCACAAAATACATCCAGTTCCTCCCTTGGGCCCCTCCAAATAAACATCAGGTCATCTATAAACCAAGTCCAAAGTATAATTCTCTTCCGTGTATCTTTTCCTTGGACTAATTTTTCCCAATTACCCATATACAAGTTGGCCACACTGGGAGCGAACTTGGCTCCCACAGCACAGCCTTGCTTCTGCAAAAAATATTCACCATCATCAGTGCTGCTCGGATACCCCTTTTCAAAATCCGGATCCGATTCAGATTAGGATACCCAGATATCCGATCCGGGTCAGATATCCGAGTTCAAAATTTTGCAATCCGATTCGGATTTCTGACCTCAGTATCCGGGGTATCCGGGCGGATTCGGATATCCGGATGGCAAAACCGGAAGTGGCCTTTAAATTGCTTCTAAAATGTTTTTTAGGGTAAATGAGGCATGTAGCACCATGTTTTTTTAAAGGGAAACACTAATTGATTATGTGGGGACTTAAAATCCCCCCCCCCCCCCAAAAAAAGCTGTCAATTAACATCAGGACTAGGTTCCAGACAGAGGTCGTGCAGCCCACATTGTGTCCAAAGTCCAACCGCACAATTGGGACATGACAGTTTTCAAGCCGGACACCTCCCAAAAAGTTACACAGCAATTGTGTTCAGATAATCACTATGACACTTAGTGTTGGTACCACGGCACAGGTAAAACATTAAAAAGGAGAGGTTCCAGGAAGCGGTCATATTGCCACAGTTGGGTCCGCCCCACAACTTGGACAGCATAGACACCTCCCAAATAATTTACACAGCAATTGTGTTCAGATAATCACTATGGTACCTAGTGTTGGTACCACGGCACAGGTAAAACATTAAAAAGGAGAGGTTCCAGGAAGCGATCGTACTGCCGCAGTTGGGGCCTCCCCACAACTGGGACAGCACAGATACCTCCAAAAATATTACACAGCAATTGTGTTCAGATAATCACCATTGGCACCTAGTGTTGGTAGTACCAGGGCTGTAAAAAAAATTTGAACCTGACTTATGAATGAAGATGGTGAAAACCGCCATGGCCCACACTCTCGCCATGGTGCGCACCAGTCCAGCAAGGCCGTCACTACACAAACAGCTGTTTGCAGTGCGTTACACAGGGAGTTTGGTGTGTCAGTGTGAAGCAGTACACTAATTACACTACCTGATTGATGTATACACATGCAAGATGTTTTAAAGCACTTTATGCCGCCAATTTAGCATTACAAATGATTTCTGCCCTTAAAACGCTGCTGTGCGTCAAATCCAGATTTTTCCCCCGGGACTTTTGGTGTGTATCCCACTCCCCCATGCAAATACTCAGGTGTTACACCCCTTGAAACATCTTTTCCATCACTTTTGTGGCCAGCATAAATGTTTGTAGTTTTCAAAGTTTGCCTCCCCATTGAAGTCTATTGCGGTTCGCGAAGTTTGCGAAACCCGAACTTTTGCGGAAGTTCGCGTTCGAGGTTCACGAACCTAAAATCGGAGGTTTGAGCCATCTCTACTGGGCTGGTTGAGGCATATGCCCTACTACGTACGTAAGACAGCCAATAGGGAGAGCCACACAGCCCTGCTTCTCACCCTATTTGGTCCGGTACTCTGGAGGGTGGGACTTCAGAACAGAGAAGAAGAAGGAGACATTTAAAAAGGCTTTTCTGTATCCCTTTAGATGTGCAGATCTGTATACTGGTGTACAGAAGAGCTCCCTTAGATGTGGCTCTGTACATGTTAGGGGATGTCGAAGATGCACTGGACAGAACCCCTCTCTCCCCCGACTTATGCGCACCACTTGTGGGAAGACTCCCAGCTTCCTGCCTGACCTTCTCCACAACTGGTGAGCCTTACCGAGCAGGGCTTAGTGAACTGAAACATGCTTTTTTGGTGTATTACTGTAACGATTGGTGTCAGCAAGTAACAGAATTCTGATTATTAGGTGATCTGCAGTATCACCTATAATTGCAGATATATACCTGATTATAAGGTGATCTGCAGAATCACCTATAATACTGGTATATCAGAAGCTGATGTAACAACAATACAGATGGTGTTTGGTGCAACAGTAATACTGATAAGCACTATACCTCACCAGAGGAGCTGGTGGGTACAATCAGTATAGTGCCTCTCACCAGAGACAAGGGCCCTCTGGTGAGAGTAGAGTGGTCAGACAGATCGGGTTTGGCAACAGACAGACAGATGCAGTACAAAATCGGAAGGCAGAGTCAGGAAGAAATAAATAGGCAGGGTTGGCAACAAGATCAGATGAGCAAAGGTACAGAATCACTGAGCAAGAAAGTGGTCAGAACGGGCCAGAGTCATATACAAATAATATACAGTAAAGTAATGCTTAAAGCTATCAAACAATTCCTATCTTGTGTGAAATCCCCGGTTTCCTCCCGGATCAAAGCACACCGGAACTATCTAAGGGTCTGAGTGCTAACACGAAGTATTCGCAACAGTAGACAAGTTGCTAGTGACACAGCAAAGCTTATGAAGCAGAGGAGACCCTCCAGGCACACCCCCAGCTATCAACCAATGAGGAGCGGCGAGCATCTCCTCTGACGTCAGCCGACCAGCCGGTCAGCTGACACGCCTCCTTCCCGCATAAAGTTCCTGTCTATGCGCGCGCGCGTGACAAGGCAACCCTATGTGCAACTGATAGTTCCATCCTCGGCGTGCTAGACGCCTGAGGCCCGGATACGCTGCTAATCAGAGAGCCGGAGGCAGCTGCGGTGGTAGCGCTGTTCACCGCGGCTGTCTCTTTAGCATATGTTACAGTACCCCCCCTTGAGGCGTGGACTCCGGACACGTCCTGCATGGTTTTTCAGGATGCAACTCATGAAACTTTTTCCTAAGTTTCTCAGCATGCATGCGATGAGCCGGCACCCAAGATCTTTCCTCAGGCCCATACCCCTTCCAATGAACAAGGTACTGTACCGAGTTACACACCCGCCGAGAGTCCAAAATCCTCTCAATATCATACTCAGGTTCCCCATCAATTATTTCAGGGGGGGGAGAGGAATCCACATGCACAGCTGGTTTCAACAATGACACATGGAACGACTTAACACCTCTCATACTGGGTGGTAGTGAAATGACATAAGTGACTTTATTAATCTTTTTGGACACCGGGTATGGGCCTATAAATCTGGGACCCAATTTTGCTGATGGCTGTTTCAATGCCAAATGTCGTGTTGAAACCCACACCATATCTCTGAAACACCCTAGGTGGATAATTCTGGGAGACTTTAACGCATGGGTCGATACACACTCTTCCCAATTTGGAACTGAGCTATTTCTCTCCATGAATGAACTGGGCTTCTCTCAAGCTGTCAACCTTCCTACCCACAAAAAAGGACACACTTTGGACCTCATTTTCCATTCAGAACTCCTAATTTCCAATGTGGAAATTGATCCAGTAGTTTGGTCAGACCACCACACTGTCCACTTCTCCTTTACAGCACCGGCTACAAAATACCTAGTGAAAGAACTAATAAAATATTGTTCCTTGAAAGGTTTGACACCCCAACATCTTCAGAACAGCCTCAATCTAGGCGGACTGACAGATCACAACTTAGGCCTTGAATCCATGGTCCTTAAATATAACCATGATGTCTCAGCCGCTTTTGACGCCATAGCTCCCTTAAAGATTAAACGTTCCGCACCATTACATCACGTTTGCTGGTTTGACAACTCTATAAAGGAACTAAAGAAACAGGGACGCAGACTGGAACGAAGGTGGCGCAAACATCAGTCCCCTGATGACAAACTTTCCCTAATTGCTTAACTAAAAAAAATCACGAATTTATTTAATTATTTAATAAACGATGATTAACAAAAATAAGTCCTTATTCCTGTCTCACGAAATTGCAAATGCAGCCAACAGACCTGCCCAACTCTTCCGCACGGTTGACAGTCTCTGCAATCCATCTTGCAGGAAATCCAGCATCAGACCTTCACAGGAAATGTGCGAGAAATGTGCCCATTTCTTCTCAGACAAAGTCTCCTCCATACGATCTGCCATTCAATTCACAGCCCCAGAAACCCATGCAGAGCCATGTAACAGGTGCAAAAATAGCCTACCACCATGGTCTGATTTTAAGGTAATCACTGAAAAAGACATCTTGGATATCCTCTCAAACCTTCGCCAGACTACCTGCGATCTGGACCCTGGCCCCACTAAGTTCATGTTGAAATGCCCTGAACTATTTACACCGGCATTGCACAAAATAGTCAACGGCTCCTTACAAGAAGGGTGGTTTCCCTCTACTCTGAAAGAAGCAATCGTCAGGCCACTACTCAAGAAACCATCCTTAGATCCAGATGCTCTAAACAGCTACAGACCTGTCTCAAACCTCCCCTTTCTGGGAAAAGTTATTGAAAAGGCTGTCTACCTCCAACTTGACGTCAGGCTCTCCAGAAACAACATCCTTGACCCTCTTCAATCTGGCTTCAGGAAATATCACAGCTGTGAAACAGCCCCACCCAGATTTGCAATGATCTGCTCATTGCAAGAGACAAGGGTCAATGTTCCATCCTGATTTTGCTCGACCTCTCAGCGGCTTTTGACACAGTCGATCATGAAATCTTGCTCAACAGGCTACAAGAGTATTGTGGCATAGATGGCATTCTTCTCCTTTGGTTCAACTCCTTCCTGGCTGGCAGAACACAAAGGGTAGCCTTAGGGCCCTTCCTCTCCAACCCTGTACCACTAAAATACGGTGTACCTCAGGGCGCAATATTATCCCCTTTACTTTTCACCATATACATGCTGCCACTTGGAGAAATCATACAAAAACATGGCCTGACATATAATTGCTATGCTGATGACACCCAGCTATATTTGTCATTCAAACCTGGCGTACTCCACAAATAAACGCATGCTATGCTGAGCTTCAGGAGTGGATGAATAATAATTAGCTAAAACTTAATGCTGACAAAACTGAGGTTCTTGTTATCGAGGGCCAGGGCTCAACAGCAAAGCAGCCCCAGTCTCAACCAACACCGCTAAGGATAGGGAGCTCAGACCTGAACAACTCAGACTGTGTGCGCAGCCTGGGAGTACTGATTGATGGGAAGTTAAGCTTCAGGAATCAAATCTCAGCTGTTGTGAAACATTCCTTCTTTCATCTAAGGAATATTGCAAGGATTAAACACCTAATTCCTTCAGAGGATCTTCCAACCCTAGTTCATGCCTTCGTCACATCAAGGTTAGACTACTGCAACGCCCTCTACACAGGCCTGCATAAGAAAGACTTACGCCGCCTGCAATTAGTACAGAATGCCGCAGCAAGGCTGTTAACGAGCCAACCCCGCCATTGCCACATAACACCAACCCTGTGCTCACTCCACTGGCTACCAATAAAATTGAGAATTCTGTTTAAGATTGGCTTACTGACATTCAAATCCTTGCATAATCTGGGCCCTGGATACCTGAAAGACTTGTTGCAACTGCATCACACCCCCTACAATGTTAGATCAAAAGGACGTAACACCTTGGTCACCCCCAGAGTCCACCTCAAAACCTTTGGAGACAGAGCCTTTTGTCATGCTGCTCCTACACTTTGGAACTCCCTGCCACATCCAATCAGGACAGCTCCATCCCTGGAAGCATTTAAGTATAAACTGAAAACCTACCTCTTCAGTCTGGCATTCATGAACATCTGACTATCTCCTCTGTAACACAACCCAGCCTGCAACCCTGTATTAATCTGAGACACAACTATGCGCTTTGAGTCCTATGGGAGAAAAGCGCTTTACAAATGTTATTGTATTGTATTGTATATCTCCAGGTACAAAGTCCCACTCCACAGATCACTTTTTATCAGCCTGTTTCTTTTGGGTCTGAAAGGCTTTTTCCAGGTTTCTTTTGACCATGGTCCAAATCTCCTTAAAAGCTCCCTTCCACTCTTCCAAAGCAGGGAAAGGAGAAGACACCACTGGTAATGGAGAGAACTTGGGTGATCTCCCCGTGACCACCTGAAAGGGAGAAAAACCTGAAGAGGAGCTTTTCAGGTTGTTATGCGCAAATTCTGCAAATGGCAGGGATTTTGCCCATTCTAACTGTGCATTAGCCACATAACATCTAAGGAACTGTTCTAAAGACTGATTAACCCTCTCAGTTTGCCCATTAGTCTGTGGGTGGTAGCCGGAGGAAAATGACAGGTTCATTCCAAGATGATGACAAAAAGGCTTTCCAGAACTTGGACACAAACTGGACTCCCCTGTCTGACACCACATTTTCTGGTATACCATGCAAATGGAAAATGTGTTGAATGAAGAGATCCGCCAGTTCCTGGGCAGAGGGGAGTCCGTCCAGTGGAATAAAATTAGCCATTTTACTGAACCTGTCGACTACCACCCATATGACCGTTTTCCCTTAAAGACCTGGGGAGTTTGCCCACAAAATTCTTGGACAAATGGGTCCATGGTTCCTTAGGCACTGGCAAAGGCTGAAGGGTACCCACAGGGGCCTGTCTGGATGACTTATTCCGTGCACAGACTGAACAGTTTCTTTCTTGGGGTCCATGGAGAGTCCTGAGGTCGAAATGATATACCCCAAGAAAGGAACCTCTGACACTTCAAAAAGACATTTCTCCATCTTTGCATATAAAGAATTCTGTCTTAGTTTTTCCAGAACAAACGTCACATGCTCCCTGTGTTTGGCTAGGCTGGGCGAAAAAATCAGTATATCGTCCAGATATACCAATACAAATCGTCCCAAGACCTCTCGGAAAATCTCATTGACAAACTCTTGGAAAACGGCTGGGGTGTTACACAATCTGAAGGGCATGACCAGGTACTCGTAGTGCCCGTCAGGTGTGTTAAATGCTGTCTTCCATTCGTCACCCTCTCTTATGCGTACCAGGTTATAAGCCCCTCTTAAAGAGACACTGAAGCGAGTAAAAAACTCGCTTCTTCTCTTATATATAGCAGGGGCATGCGTCCCCCCCCCAATCCCCCCCCCCCCTGCAAAATCAACGACCAAATTGGTCATAGATTTTGCTGCTCCGAGAGGCAGGGCTAATGGCTGCAGCCCTGCCTCTCAGCGCGTCTATCAGACGCGCATCGCCGCCTCACCCCCGCCCCTCTCAGTGAACGAAGACTGAGAAGGGCGGGGGAGAGGCGGAGATACGCGCTGACAGACGTGCGTGAGGCAGGGCTGCGGCGTGTAGCCCTGCCTCAATCAGGAAGTGATCCCTGGCGATTTGGGGGGTAAGGGACCCCCGTTGTGCGGCGGTATTGCGGCGGTTTAGCAGGGGCACACATGCCCCTGCTATACATAAGAGAAGAAGCGAGTTTTATACTCGCTTCAGATTCTCTTTAAATCGAGTTTAGAGAAGACACATGCATCAGTAACTTGAGAGAACAAGTCGTCAATTAACGGGAGAGGATAATGATTTTTGATGGTAATTTTATTCAGTTCCCGATAATCTATGCAGGGGCGAAGCCCACCGTCTTTTTTCTGAACAAAAAAGAACCCTGCTCCAGCCGGAGACCTAGAGGGACGGATAAACCCTTTGGCAAGGTTTTCTTTAATGTAATTCTGCATAGCGAGTTTTCCAGGAGCAGACAGGTTATACAAGTGACCTCTAGGGGGCATACAACCAGACTGTAACTCAATGGGGCAGTCAAAACTTCTGTGTGGAGGAAGTTTGTCGGCCGACTTAGGACAAAAGACATCAGCAAATTCTGCGTATTGTGCAGGTAACCCTTCTACTTGAATTTTGGTGGTGCAAATAGCAACTTTCTCCATACAATGATGATGGCAGAAGGAGGACCAGCTAAGCAACTGGCCGGAGCTCCAATCTATCTGAGGAGAATGCTTTTGCAGCCACGGCATCCCAAGAATCACAGTAGAAGTGGCCATTTTAAGTACAAAAAATTGTATTTGTTCTCTATGTAATACCCCCACATGACACAACAGATTCGGGGTCTGAGACAGAGGACGACTCCCTTGAAGGAGAGAATCATCCACTGCAGTGAGGACAATATGTCTGTCTAGGGGGATCAGAGAAATCCCCAATTTCTTAACAAAATCATAATCTATAAAATTGGCGGCTGAACCCGTGTCTATAAATGCCTGGGTAGACTGGACTCCATTCTCCCAGGAAATAGAACAAGGGAGTAGTTAACCGATTATCAAGTAGAGGTAACACTGGCTCGCCTAGGGTAGTACCTCTAGCTACTCCTAGGCGGCAGAGTTTTCCGCCTTTTTAGGACCGTTCTGTACTATATGGCCCTTCTCTGCACAATATAGATAGAGCCCCTCTGACCGTCTCCGTTTTTTCTCGACCTCTGACAATTTAGAATGTCCGATCTGCATCGGTTCATCCTGAGGAGGAGAAGAGGTAGGAGAGGCGACAGGAACTGACCTCACAGAGTGTCTAACACGTGCTTGTTTTTGATAACGGATACAGTGATCTATTCTTACTGCAAGTGAGATTGCATCGTCTACAGTCTTAGGTTCAGGATGACTTAGCATTACATCCGCAATGGGATCAGATAACCCAGATAAGAAACAGTCTAACAAGGCGAATTGTCCCCACCAAGCTGATACTGCCCATCATCTAAATTCTGCAGCATAGGTCTCAGCGGTGTTCTGCCCTTGCCTGAGATTTTTAAGTTTCCTCTCAGCAGTGATTGCGATATCTGGATCATCGTATATGATAGCCATTGATTTGAAAAAATTCTGAACTGATGTCAATGCTTCATGACCAGTAGGAAGACTGTAAGCCCATGTCTGTGAATCCCCTGATAACAGAGTTTTAATGAAGGTGATCCTCTGACTCTCAGTCCCTGATGAAATAGGTCTCATCTCAAAGTAAGACAGACAGCGGTTTCTGAAATTCTGGAAATCAGATGTATGCCCTTAAAACTTTCCTGGCATAGGCATTCTAGGTTCTACAACTGAAGGGGACTGCACTGGTACAATTGCAGTCTAGAGGGTGCGGACCACCCCAGACAGCTGGGTGATCTGAGTCTGTTGGGTATTGACCACTACGGTTAAATCATTCGCCGCTACGGTCAAGGCCTCAACCCGTTTACCCAGTGCGTCCATAGACATTTTGGTCTGCTGTTCTGTAACGATTGGTGTCAGCAAGTAACAGAACTCTGATTATTAGGTGATCTGCAGTATCACCTATAATGCAGATATATACCTGATTATAAGGTGATCTGTAGAATCACCTATAATACTGGTATATCAGAAGCTGATGTGACAACAATACAGATGGTGTTTGGTGCAACAGTAATACTGATAAGCGCTATACCTCACCAGAGGAGCTGGTGGGTACAATCAGTATAGTGCCTCTCACCAGAGACAAGGGCCCTCTGGTGAGAGTAGAGTAGTCACACAGATCGGGTTTGGCAAGAGACAGACAGATGCAGTACAAAATCGGAAGGCAGAGTCAGGAAGATATAAATAGGCAGGGTTGGCAACAAGATCAGATGAGCAAAGGTACAGAATCACTGAGCAAGAGAGAGGTCAGAATGGGCCAGAGTCATTTACAAATAATAGACAGTAAAGTAATGCTTAAAGCTATCAAACAATTCCTATCTTGTGTGAAATCCCCGGTTTCCTCCTGGATCAAAGCACACCAGAACTATCTAAGGGTCTGAGCGCTAACACAAAGTATTCGCAACAGCAGACAAGTTGCGAGTGACACAGCAAGGCTTATGAAGCAGAGGAGACCCTCCAGGCATGCCCCCAGTGATCAACCAATGAGGAGCGGCGAGCGTCTCCTCTGACGTCAGCCGGCCAGCCGGTCAGCTGACGCGCCTCCTCCCCGCATAAAGGTCCTGTCTATGCGCGCGCGCGTGACAAGGCAACCCTATGTGCAACTGATTGTTCCGTCCTCGGCGTGCTAGGTGCCTGAGGCCCGGATACGCTGCTAATCAGAGAGCTGGAGACAGCTGCGGTGGTAGCGCTGTTCACCGCGGCGGCCTCTTCAGCATATGTTACAATTATCCAACTTCCACTGAATACGGTATTTAACTGACCTACTGTAAATTATTTTACCGAACTACCCTTAGTGAATTGAGGCCATTGAGAGTAATGCTGCAAAGGCTGATGGGAAACTTGAATGTTCATTGGCAAAACAAATGAGGCTAAAGATGTAACATACGTTACTATTGGCTACTGGTTTGGGAACAAAATAACAATAACATTATTTAATTGTTGGGAAGGGGTTGTCTTTTAAATGTTTTTAGCAGTAAAACTTATAAATAATGTTCAGCTCAGCAATGACTGATGCCCGGGAATTAAGCCTCAAGCATCTTGTAGGCTGCAGGGCTGCAGGGGTGGAACAATGAATGCACCCGTGGAAGGGGGGGAGGGCAGAAGCCTGGGGGGGCATGGCTCTGGGGCCTGACCAGGGCTGTTTTTAGGGTGGGGCAGGAGGGGGAGCAGTGGGCAAACACAGCAACGGGAAGGGGGGCCCGACTCCTTTACCTCGGGCTCCCCTTTCAGTACCCCCCCCAGAAATGACAGCAGCGCCAGCGGGCAGAGAGACTCACCTCCTTCTGGCTCCAGGCGATGGAGCTCTGCGTGACTCCGGTCTTCTATGTCTCCAACACTGCTGAGTCCGCTAATCAGGAAGTAGAGTCAGCGGCGTTGGAGACATTTAAGATAGGCGGACATCTTCTATGATAGATAGATAGATAGATAGATAGATAGATAGATAGATAGATAGATAGATAGATCTTATATTTGTTGACACCACAGGGACTGTGGAAACTCCTTCTGGAAGTGTATTTAAACTTTTTTTCAAGGCAGAAAAAGCAAATTTTAAGTGTTCTTTAAAAGTGAATAATACATGTTATTGTTACAGTACAAAATGGTATTCAAAAATGAATTGCAATAACTCAGATAGAAACTTTTATTTGTTGCATTTTATTATTTTTTGATAGAATTCTGAATGGTGGTGACTATAATATAACATCCACCCCAGTTATATCTCCATCACCGCTGATTATCCCGTGGCAGACCAATCAATCTTGATAGAGGGCTCCCCAAACACCTGAACTTCACACAGCTGGAGGTATTGCTTCTTCCCTTTAATGACGACGTTCACATATTGGCCAACCATATTGTTACACTGGAAGGTCAGAGCGCCACTGTTCTGTATGGAGGAGATCTCTGCACAGCTATGTAAAAAAGGAATAAAAAATAAAGTAATCAGACTTAAAATAAACCTGGTATAAAAGGATGAATAATACATACCTGGGGCTTCCTCCACCCCCCCCCCTTTCCCCACTGGCTAATCGCTCCCTTGCTGTCCTGCTTCTACACTGCCTGGACTGCGCCTGCTATACCTGGCTGGAATATTGTCTGGGGCCACTTGTTGAGAATCCAGGTAGTGCAGAACGACTGTGAGGAGCCGATCAGCCTGGAGGGGGCTGGAGGAAGCCCCGGGTATGTATAATTTCTTCCTTTTACACCATCTCAGATTTATGGCATGGCTATTCAGATGCATTACTGCAAGCAGAATTGTCACCCATCGGGGATCAATAAAAATGGCAATTCGCAGAATGATTCTATAAAGACACGTCCCTAGCCTTGAGGAGGCATAGAGGGGGGTGAAGATTGGCGGACAACTGAGCGGCCTCAATCGGTTGGCGGTCCTTGTAAAAGCATTGCGAAGGCCATGCATACATTGTGGGTTTTAACAAATCCTACAACACAGGATGGATCTTTAACAATCCCCAAGCACTATCCATTGGCGACTGCTTTACACACAAGGATCAGCAGCTGAAATGGTCAGGGTGTGGGGTCTAAGCCAGTACAGTTCTTCACCAGCGCACCTCGCAAGGGATGATGGGCAATCACCCCTAAAGGAGTACTTTGCTGCCTGGTGCATGCCAGGTCATGACCCCCAAGACCACTGCACTAGTAACAAGAAGAACAGAAGAGGTACCTTGCCGATGTGGGAAGCACTACAGGACAGGGCTAACTAAAACTCACTGGACAGGACAGTGCGGACGGGAATGGACAGACGGGACATGCTGGACAGGAAAACCAGGGCGGACTGAACAGGATGTATGGAAGTGACTAGTTGGGAAGGACTGGGCAGGATGGATTGGATGGGACAAGCAGGAAAGGCTGGACGGAGCAGGCTGAACAGGAACTAGCTGAATAAGTACCGAAATACTGGACAGGACACGCTGGGTAAGTACCAAAGTACTGGAGTGTGCAGCCTGGGTTTAGAAAGCCCAGTAAAAAAAGACTGGGCTGTACTGAGAGGGCCGTATAGACAGGGCTGTACTGACAGGGCCGTAACTGATGGGGCCGTACTGACAAGCTACACTGACAGGGCTGTATGGACAGGCCTGTACTGACAGGCACCAGACTGGCAGACAGGGCAGATGGGTCGTGACAGGTCACACTAGAGAAAATAGGTGCAAGGTAATGACAGACAGGCAAGTGTGACTAGACTGGCAGAGTAGAACAGGCATGTCAGGACTGGCAGGAAACAGACTGACAGGGACAGGACAGGCAGGAATCAGACTGACAGGTACAGAACTGGCAGGGATCAGACTGGAAGGAATCAGACTGGCAGGGACAGGACTGGCAGGGATCAGACTGATAGGGACAGGACTGGCAGGGATCAGACTGGCAGGAATCAGACTGGAGTGACAGGACTGGCAGGGACAAAACTGACAGGCAAGTATGCAGTGTAGGCAGCCAACACAGACTTAGCCAGGCAGGGAGCTGAGACAGCATGCACAGATGCTGCGGCTGTGTGGGGTGATGCAATAGCACTGGTGGAATAAGAGTTCAGGGTTTAAATACCCTGACTCTCATGCCAGTGCTAAAGCCACACCAACCACTGCCAGGACTAGAGGCAGAGCCGGGACAAGGTCCTCCAGCACCCAAGACTGAGACACCAAAGTGCGCCCCTCCATCCCTGCCACCCGAGTCATCAAACACTGATTGCTATTAGACTAAGAGGCGCCACAGGGCCCACAACCTCCCCAACACCTTAATATCTAGTTATCTGGCTTGCAGTCACTGCCTTTTCTTATTTCTTTCTGCTTCAAACACAATTAGGAATGACAGCTGAATGAATTCTGCGCCTCCTCCTACACTGCGCCCTGAGGCTGGAGCCTCTCCAGCCTATGCCTCGGCCCGGCTCTGACTAGAGGAGATGGAGCGCACATGCCTGCCTTGCAACCGAAGGACACCTAACTCGGAATTCCTCCAGGTAAGTGTCCTGCCACAATTGAGGAGTTAGCGCTGGACTCTGGGATCGGTGAGTAATGAGCTGCATTACAGATGTGGAGATATTAGAGCTGGTGTACAATAGGGAACACAGGAACCTCCTACCTCTTCCGGGGAGCCAAATCAGTAGCTCATTATACCCACATGTCATTATTGATCAGGGAGAAATCTGAAGGTGATTGATATACGTTGTCCTTATATTTTCTTCTCATTGGTCACGCAATCGATAATTTAGGGCTGCAAGCAGCCTTCAGGCCATGTGACAGTGACCAGTGACAGTGACCAGTGAGCTAAATCAATAGAAGCACTAATAACATTGTAAAAGTTACATAAATAGTAATAGTCACCTTGGGTTATTATTTCCATTGTTTTCTGGAGAGTTCCCGATAAGGATACTGGCACCGGCCAGCCGCTCCCAGCAGCAGTCACCTCTGTTGGTTATGATGACTTTGGAGATTTTATACGGATACAGTAAGTCCACCCTCCACCAGGGGGAGACATCATCACCGGTGTGGGCACAGGAGCCGGAAAAATGATTTGTGTCCAAGTTTCCATCAATGGCGTTATTGGCAAAGCAGTCGAGGGTAGAGGACTGTGATGCTACACCACTGAGGGCAACATTTCTATCTGTTAATAAAATACAACCAGATAAACATGAATACATTTTGGGGAACTATTGATGTTAACTTTTCATATGGTAATTGGCTACAACGCCTTAAAGGACAACTATCAATAAACATGTTTTTTAAACTGATATCTGAATAGCTTGTCAGGTGTTCCTAAGTACTGCTGTATATCTCCCACTGCTTATCTCATCCTTTAATGTTTTAACAAGAAGTTTTGAATCAGGATAATACCATTTATTGGCTAACTTAGAGATAAATAAAAAGTAATTATTTGGCTAATAATAAGCCTTTATCGGACTTGGTTTCTGCATATACTGACCAAATGTAAAGCACACAGCTTATATCTACTGACATACAGGGGAGAAACATTCTTAACCTTTTGAGGACCACAGTGTTAAACTCCCCTAAAGACCAGGCCATTTTTGGAAATTTTTAAAATAGGCCACTGCAGCTTTAAAGCCAAGCTGCAGAGCCGTACAACACAGCAATTCCCCTCCCCCCTTTTCTCCCCACCAATAGTGTTGATCGAACACCCAGTTATTCGGGCTCAGGTCGGCTCGGCCGAACATGGTCCGGATGTTCGGCATGTTCAGCCGAACACCGCGCCTAATTGAAGTCAATGGGGACCCGAGCAAACTTGCAAAATGAGAGAAACTTCTGCAAAATGGGTTGGAAATAGTGTGTATGTGTGTGTGTGTTGGGGGGGGGGGGGGGGAGGCATTTACACATATATCTTAGGCTCAGAATAAAAGCAGGGACTCATGTTTGCAGAGCAGTGCGCCAATTATACTTGACTGCCAATAAAACAAATAAAATTCCCAAAAAAAGGCATACGTGTATGGGGAAAAACTGAATGCTGGCAGTGGTGGTGAGGCAGGTACACTGTGGCTGCCAACAAAAAAGATGGGCTCTGTGGCTGCTGCTGGCAGTGGTGAGGCTGGGGCACTGTGGCTGCTGCTGGCAGTGGTGGTGAGGCTGGGGCACTGTGGCTGGCCTGGCTGGCAGTGCTGGCACCTAACCGCTAGCTCTGTCTCCTACCTACCCCAAGCTAAACCACAATGCGAATGGCGGAGCCAGACGCGCGTTCCGGTATTTATATACCTGAACACGTGACCTGCTCGGCCAATCACAGCTACTGCCACAGCCAGCTAGGCTGTGTGACCATAGCTGAGAAAAAAGCATTGTCTCTGCTTGTTGACTGACTGCAAAGGTGCCAATAAACGAGGGGAGGAGACCGAACACTGCGGCTGAGCACCATGCGGTGCTCGGCTGTGCTCGACCCGAACCAGAACACGCCAATGTTCGGGGAATAACAAACAGTGCCGAACACTGTTTGATCAACACTACCCAACAGAGATTTCTGTTGGTGGGGTCTGATGGTTACCCAGATGTTTGTTTGTTTTTATATAAATATTTGTTTGTTATATTTCCTAATATTTTTATCTATTTTTTTATTATTTTTACAGTTCCCACTCCCTCCCTCCCCCCGCGTGATTAGCTGTCATAGGCTTCAGCCTACAGAGGGGACAGCCATGTCACATAGCTGTCCCCAGTACAGCGCTGCCTTAGATCGCAAGCGCTGTACATGGTAATTAGATGGCGGTTTCACTGTCTAACAGACTCTGAGCAGCAAGCGCCGATGGGAGACTGAAGGTGGAGCTCTGCTCCACCTACCAAGCGGAGATGCGTGCGCAGTGTGCGTGTGATCTCCTGCAAATGCAAGCCCCAGGACTTTACGCCGATTGGCGTTAGGCGGTTCTGGGGCTGCCACCACGGCCACACCCATCGGTGTGACGCAGTTGGCAATAGGTTAAGCAAACATAAATAAATAAATAAATTAGATGCCTTAATTGTCACTTCATGAGGCTTTCACAGGCATCCTGGCTAAATAGATACGATCAACAGTTTCCTAAAACATAACCTACAACAGACTCTGGTGATGGGGAGACATTGTAAATCCAGTTCCATGCTGACTACATGCACCATTAGTTCTAAGCTAAAGAGAACGGTGGCATTTAAAACCATCTTCCCAGCACATGAAATAAAATAAAATGAATAGTGACAGTAAACACCATCTTACCAGCATATGAAACAAAAAAATTAAAAATTAAAAACAATTGTGGCATTTAAAACCCATCGTACCAACACAAGAAGTTAGAGTCCCTCTTTAAACCCTCTTCTACAGTTTTGAACCAATGAATACATTTCATTTTTTGTGTTAGTCTCCCTTTATCCAATTTGAAGCCACCCATTAATACAGTGTCGAGAAAATTGCTTAACCACTCTGCAACCGCCTAACACCAATCGGCAGCCGCAGAGTGGCTGTGTTGTTACTTCACAACGCCATATGGCGTCATCTCATGAGAGGTGAGATTTGCAGGGAATGAACACTCGTTAACACGGGGCCACCACGATCAGCCTTCCAGCCAGCGATCGGAGCTGGCAGAATGATTTTAACAAAAAAAAAGCAGAGATATATGTCTACAGCACTGCGATCATGTGCAGTGCAGTATAGAAAACTGCCTTATCACTTAACTGTCCCTCAGAAGGGCTCACAATCTAATCCCTATCATAGGCATATACCTATGTATGTATTGTGTAGTGTATGAAACGTAGTCTAGGGTTAACCATTTCCCCTCCCCCGGGGCGAGTAACTACGTCCCTGCAAACTGCCATAACTATGTGCAGGGACCCTCCCATCATGCCCCCCCCCCCCCGCTAAAATGTGTGGGTTTTAATTACGGTAGCATGTTTCATTTTGAAAATATAATGGCTGAAAACTGAGAAATAATGTTTTTTTTTTTCAATTTTTTTCTTATTCTTCTTATTAAAACTGAGTTAGAAGAAAATAATTTTTAGCAAAAAGTACCCCCCAAAGAAAGCCTATACAGTGGCAAAAAAAACAAGATATAGATTGTTTCGCTGTAATAAGTAGTAATAAAGTTATAGGTGGGTGAATGAATGGAAGGAGCGCTGACGGGTGAAAACTGCTTTGGTTTTTTGAGCAGAAAAACCCTTTGAGGTGAAGAGGTTAATTTAGAGGGGGAGGGGGGATAAAAGAAATAGGGGTTCTTTTTTCATTAAAAAAAAGGTCATTTTTATTGATTAAAAAAAAAACACAAAAAAACTGACAATAGCAATGTGCCACACATTCCTGGAACTGAAAAAGGACCTAAAGAAACTTGCACACCTGGACAGTGACATCTTTTTCTTGACTACATGCAAAACGGAGAACCTTGTACCACAAGGACTGAGGACAGAGAATTCCACTCTATTTACATATAGTAGAAGGTTTGCAGAACAAATCTGCAGGAGGAGCTCGGAGAAATTACGAAACAACCTAATAAAAATCTGCTATAACCGAAAGAGGATTATGAAGAATAATATACAAAGTCTGAAATCATCTTTACTGATGACTAGAGTTGGGCCGAACCTCCGATTTTAGGTTCGCGAACCCTGTTCGCGAACTTCCGCGAAAGGTTCGGTTCGCGAAAAAGTTCGCGAACCGCAATAGACTTCAATGGGGAGGCGAACTTTGAAAGTTTAAAAAAATTCTATCAACTGGAAAAATGATAGAAAACATGTTTCAAAAGCTCTAATACCTGGAGCCACACCTAATTGAGTGAAATACACATCACTGCTGAAGGACCCACCCACCCTCAAGCAAGGTCCTTTATACCATTTGCCTACACTAATTAGTTATGGGACAGCTGCTAAACACTCCGCTAGGGAGATTTTAATTGGCCTCCACCCTCCTACCCTTCTACCTATTCCCTCCTCCCTCCTACTGGAGGGAGGAGGGTCTCTTCTGCCAGGGAATTATACTATTTTAAAAACCAGTATACATCATACCATAGCTGGGAATACATACATGAGTATACATCATACCATAGCTGGGGATACATACATGAGTATACATCATACCATAGCTGGGAATCGAACCCAGATCTCACTGTGTGGTGGGCACATCACCCTAAGCACTGTACCACTACAGAAGTAAGTGAAGCTAGCCTAAAATTTAAGAATGTATGCTCAATGCAATAGAACCATTAGGTTGCTTAAAGGAGAACTGTAGTGAGAGGTATATGGAGGCTGCCATATTGATTTCCTTTTAAGCTATACCAGTTGCCTGGCAGCCCTGCTGATCTATTTGGCTGCAGTAGTGTGAATCACACCAGAAACAAGCATGCAGCTAATCTTGTCAGATCTTACAAAAATGTCAAACACCAGATCATACCATAGCTGGGAATCGAACCCAGATCTCACTGTGTGGTGGGCACATCACCCTAAGCACTGTACCACTACAGAAGTAAGTGAAGCTAGCCTAAAATTTAACATTTATGCTCAATGCAATAGAACCATTAGGTTGCTTAAAGGAGAACTGTAGTGAAAGGTATATGGAGGCTACCATATTGATTTCCTTTTAAGCAATACCAGTTACCTGGCTATCCTGCAGATCCTCTGCCTCCAATACTTTTAGCCCTAGACCCTGAACAAGCATGCAGCAGATATGGTGTTTGACATTTTTGTAAGATCTGACAAGATTAGCTGCATGCTTGTTTCTGGTGTGATTCACACTACAGTGGCTGGATAGTGTACAGGTTAAGGGCTCTGCCTTTGACATGGGAGACCAGGGTTTGAATCCTGGCTAAGTCAAGTACCTATTCAGTAAGGAGTTCAAGGCAAGACTCCCTAACACTGCAGGGTGGCCTCTTGAGCGCGTCCCTGTGGCTTGCAGCTCTTGAGCGCTTTGAGTCCGACAGGAGAAAAGCACTATACAAATGTTTGGATTATTATTATTACTGCAGCCAAATAGATCAGCAGGGCTGCCAGGCAACTGGTATAGCTTAAAAGGAAATCAATATGGCACCCTCCATATACCTCTCACTACAGTTCTCCTTTAAGCAACCTAATGGTTCTATTGCATTGAGCATAAATGTTAAATTTTAGGCTAGCTTCACTTACTTCTGTAGTGGTACAGTGCTTAGGGTGACGTGCCCACCACACAGTGAGATCTGGGTTCGATTCCCAGCTATGGTATGATGTATACTCATGTATGTATCCCCAGCTATGGTATGATGTATACTCATGTATGTATTCCCAGCTATGGTATGATGTATACTGGTTTTTAAAATAGTATAATTCCCTGGCAGAAGAGACCCTCCTCCCTCCGGGAGGAGGAAGAAGTAAAAGGGTAGGAGGGAGGACAATTAAAATCTCCCTAGCAGAGTGTGTAGCAGCTGTCCCATAACTAATTAGTGTAGCCAGACAACTGAGTCAAATGGTATAAAGGACCTAGCTTGAAGGGAGGGTGGGCGAGTTCTCTAGCACTGAAAGCAGTGTGTTTGACAATAACATGTCTGCTGACAGTGAAATGCAGGCTAAAAATTTTGCTCAATACAGCATTATGGGGCGAATCGAACTTCCGCAAAAGTTCGCCTGATGCAGGCGAACGCGAACCCCCAAAGTTCGCCGGCGAACCGTTCGGCCCATCTCTACTGATGACCCCACTGGAGCATGGGAACAGCTACAGACTTTCTATAGAAAACTGCAGAGGATCAATTGAAAACAAATCTCAATTCCGCGGAATTCGGTGAGCATCCCTATTTGTGATTGAACATACTATAAGATATCTGTCTGTGTAGTCTACCATACTCATGTTATAAAAAGTTCTCTGCTATCCTTGCCCCTCACTTAGCTCATCTAGCTAATAAACTTATGGAAGGAAAACCCTCACCTCACTCATTTTTGAATTCATTAATCACTACGATTCCTAAAGAGGGAAAAGACCCCCAACTCCCACAGAGCTACCGACCAATATCCCTCCTTAATTCCGACTTAAAAATCATTACTAAAGTACTAGCTAACCGATAGACCAAACCTAAGTTATCACTAGACCTATAGCATACATATTCTGATTTCCCTTTATGTGCCTATTGTTCTTTTATCTTTTTTTTTTTTCTTTTTTCTTTTTCTATTTTTCTTGAATGTTGGATTTGTTTTAAGCTATAGCTGAATTGCTATCCAAGCTGTATTTAAAAGCAGATGGCCTTGATTCATCATTCTCTTTGAGATAACTTTTTCCAGTTTGTTAAATTACCGAATTCGAAGTTTAGCGATTTCTAGTTGTATTCATCAAGGTTTTTCCTCATTCGGTGTGAATTCGATAACAATTCGGTAACCATTCGGTAACGTGTCGATATTTCCATTTTACAGTGGTACTTTAACACAAGGCCATAAGATTCCCATGGAATTGTGGGTAAAAGGCAGTCCTTTGAGCACTACGTAGCAACATTCTGAATAGGGCTTTACACCTGGACCAGGATTCTGAAAGTGGCTTGGAACAATCCCACAATTTGATAGGAGCCTTTTCTAAAAAATTATAGTGCAGCTAGCAAATTAGTTAACCCTGACACTGCCTGTGTTCTCTTACAAGATGATTCAAGAGAAATGCAGATGTCGTGTTATAGCAAATAAATCTATTCTCTTACAAATTTATATGGTTGCAGACCTTATTCTTGCCCTTCTGCGCCTTTGAATCACTCTCAGCTGATACATAACCACTTCAAATGGCTCCATCTTCTCTGTCAGCAATGATCTGACAGGAATAACGACAGAGCAGTGAAGGAGATAACTAATCCTAAATGTAACACTAAACCACTCCCACTTTCTTTTTCATGAATTCCATTCTTCCGTTTTAGCGAATCGTTACCGAATCGTTACCAAATGTTCGCTAACAGCTGTAGATAACTTTGATGAATCCTGAAATGAAGTTAACAAATTCGGTATTTTACCAAACTGTTGTTAACACACTTGCTAAGTGTTGATGAATCGAGGCCTATATCCACAAGAACATAGATCTCGATATTTTGACTACCAGACAGACCCAACATACGGATCTACTGTATGTCACATTTCGCTCTATATATTACTCTCATGTCATAATAGTTTTATATGTTTGATAACGACAAACTGTTAAATGTTTCATATACTTTTTGTAAGCTGTACTCAATATACTATATTCTTCACTAAAAACAGTGTTACAAAAAAAGATATCTGTCTGTGTGAGTTACACACTGCATACAGGCCACAGTCATTTGCTGGGCCTTGCAGTTCAAAAGTTTCCTCTTCTATCTATTGCAAGCCCAGCACACTGCGTATCATAAGTAGCTTGCAACTGTATTTGATTAAATGTATTATAGGATATCTCTGTGTGTATGTTAAAGTACACAGCCCAGTGATACACACACCCAGCTGCTGTGTATTTAACACTGATTGTGTGCCTCTTTGTGATTACACACACTGTCTACCACTATTGAATATTGTTAGTACTACTGCATACCCAATATGGAAAAAATGACAAGCAGAGGCAGAAACAGGCCACCCAGCAGGACTTTTCGGGGTCGTGCTGGTGTGATTTTGTGTGGCCCTCGACCAAAGTACAGTGTTCAGAGGGCATATACCCACAACCCCCAAAATTCTGAGGTCACAGATGACTTTATAACACAGAACACCTCATCTGTCTCAGCTTTTGGACGGACCTGTGACATATCTTCCTCCTCCTGCTCTGATCCGGGCACCCCACAACTATTCAACACTCAGCCGGCAGCCACAGTTGCTCCATTTCAGAGTTCTCAGGCGTTATTCACACAGTTTGTTAGTGGAAGGAACACCGCTCTACCCCACCTGTGGATAGTTGTGCTGGACCAGGTTAGCAAGACCTTAGAAGCACATCAACAAAAGGAAGGTCCGCACCAATTCACCACGAATCCTCTTTATTATCAGGACATGTCCTGTATTAAAACATCGAATCTCAAGCTGACATGTTTCGGACCTACTGGTCCTTAATCATAGCTGAGTTCACATGGAAACCTTTGACATATTAATACATATCCAACCCATGGCTCCACCTCCTGCCCGCCTCTATAGGGGCGGTCTCACCCTGGAGGACAGAGCCAGGGTACAGATCAATTTTAAAGGTACATAATCTTTTTTAAAACAATGTGACAAAATACTATTGTACACAATAAAAGAACAAAGTAAAAAAGTGTCAAAATTGTTCTCATACCTGAGAGCAAAAAAGAGTAACGCAGTAAAACAATGATACAAGCAGATAATGTATAGAAAGACAGGAGGGGGGGGGGGAACACACATCATCGTGAGCCAATAGAGGCATAACAGATGTCACTGTGTTGTAAGGCTCACATCCCATTTAGCATTTAAGCCTCGAGGGACTCTCGTGTCCAGTTTAAATATCCACATGGCTTCTCTCCTAAGTAAACACCTGTAGAGATCCCCACCCCGTTTGGATGGAAGCACTCTCTCTATACCTTGGAATTGAAATCCAGTCATATTCCCATCATGTACCTCCCTAAAATGCTTGGCAACATTAGAAATATTTGTGGTGAGCCACCCTTGCCCCAGATAGTGCTCCGCTATCCTCTGCCTTAGCGGCCTAGTAGTACATCCGACATACTGAATGGAGCATATACTACACGTGATTAAATAAATCACGTCCTTGGATCCATTGTTTCTGCCGTTAGCGGCCGTAGTTATCCGATAAAACAGTTTATTAATTGTGGAACCAAGGACGTGATTTATTTAATCACGTGTAGTATATGCTCCATTCAGTATGTCGGATGTACTACTAGGCCGCTAAGGCAGAGGATAGCGGAGCACTATCTGGGGCAAGGGTGGCTCACCACAAATATTTCTAATGTTGCCAAGCATTTTAGGGAGGTACATGGTGGGAATATGACTGGATTTCAATTCCAAGGTATAGAGAGAGTGCTTCCATCCAAATGGGGTGGGGATCTCTACAGGTGTTTACTTAGGAGAGAAGCCATGTGGATATTTAAACTGGACACGAGAGTCCTTCGAGGCCTAAATGCTAAATGGGATGTGAGCCTTACAACACAGTGACCAGTTTAAATATCCACATGGCTTCTCTCCTAAGTAAACACCTGTAGAGATCCCCACCCCGTTTGGATGGAAGCACTCTCTCTATACCTTGGAATTGAAATCCAGTCATATTCCCACCATGTACCTCCCTAAAATGCTTGGCAACATTAGAAATATTTGTGGTGAGCCACCCTTGCCCCAGATAGTGCTCCGCTATCCTCTGCCTTAGCGGCCTAGTAGTACATCCGACATACTGAATGGAGCATATACTACACGTGATTAAATAAATCACGTCCTTGGTTCCACAATTAATAAACTGTTTTATCGGATAACTACGGCCGCTAACGGCAGAAACAATGGATCCAGTTTTTGTGTGCACATGGCAATATCGACATGTGGGAATACTACATTTAAAAGAACCCGTCAAGGAGAGCCACGTACTAGGGCATTGCGTTGATTCGAACATGCTAGGGGATAAAAGTCTGGCAAGAGTGGGTGCCCGTCGACTAGCCATTCTGACACCTTCACTGATAATTGGGCATATGCCTGCATCTGCTTTAAGTATGGGTAGGTACTTGTTGACAATACCCGTAACCTCTTTATATTCTGACGAGAAAGTAGTCACAAATGTGGGTTTCGAAATGGTGGCCCCCCTGGTTGAGGTGGCATGCACCAAGTCTGTTCTGGGTCGAGAAGATGCTCTCGACCTACCCCTCTTTATGGCCCATTTGGGATAGCCTCTGTCATATAGTCGTGTTTCCACAATGTCCAATTCCCTGGCTAGATCCCCTTCTTCTGAGCAGTTGCGTTTTGCCCTACTAAATTCTCCAACTGGAATGCCTTTTATAGTGTGGGCTGGATGGCAACTATTTGCTCTTAATGTGGAATTTCCACTGCACGCTTTTCTATAAGTAATCGTGCTGACCTTTCCATTATGGGGGTTACCTCTTAGCACAAGGTCCAGATAGTTGATGGAAACCCCATCATATTCAAATGTGAACTGAAGGTTCAATTCATTGGCATTAAAGTATTCCACCAAAAACTGGACATTGGAGGGGCTTCCCTTCCACACCAATAACAAGTCATCTATGTACCTCCCGTACCACACAACATCCTCCATGAGGCCGCAACCACCCCCAAAGACATGGCTCTCCTCCCACCATCCCATATATAAGTTGGCCAGGGATGGGGAGAATTTCGCTCCCATGGAGGCACCACGTCTCTGGAGGTAGAAGCGGCCATCAAACATGAAGTAGTTGTGGGCCAGGAGGTAACGAACAGAGTCCAGTATAAAAGTCTGGAGGTCCAGAGAATAATCTGAGTATTTCCTCAGATGATACTCCAAGGCTTGTAAGGCAAGATTATGAGGAATACATGAGTAGAGAGATTTTACATCAATTGTAATCCAATTATATTCTAGTCTCCACTCAAAGTTCTCAATACTGGCCAATAAATGCTTGGAATCTTTTATGTAGCCTGGGAGACACTTCACCAGAGTTTGGAGCATGGAGTCCACCCAACTACCAAGGCGCTCGCCCAGAGAGCCAATCCCGGCCACTATGGGCCTGCCCTCCGGACGGGCACCCGGTTTGTGAGTTTTCGGTAAATGATGGAAAATCGGTATAGTCGGGTACTGAACTCCCAAATACTCCACTAATCTCCGGTCGAGGACCCCCAGGCTCTCGCCATATGACAGGAGGCTGAGTAGCCTACCCTGGAATTCCGAGGTCGGATCGTTTCTCAGAGTCTAATAGGTGTCACTATTATTCAGCTGTCTTAGGGCCTCATCTCGATAACTGACACTATTTAATATCACTACTGCACCACCCTTATCCCCATTGTGGATTACAATATCCTTGTTGTTCTCTTAAGGGCACGTACTTCATCACGATTAAGATTTGAGGTGGTGGTGGGTGGGGGGTTCTTTGCCAAATGTAAAAGATCTCTCTCCACAAGTTCCTGAAAAGTGTCTACATGGGTCGTACGTGCAGACACTGGGTAGAAGTCTGGGTTGGCTGCTCTGATTGGCTTGACATCATCCAAAGTAACCAGGGGATTGCTGTCGGACAACAGACTATCCATTGTCCATCTAGCACATGTATCCTGAAAGTTACTTATGTCAGGTATGCCCACAGTGCTGCCAGTCAGTCTCCACTCCGGTTGGTTCACATTATCTCCAAAATGTTTACGTAAAAGAATTGACCTCACAAATCGATTTACATCGAGAAGAGTAGTAAATACATCAAAATGATGAGTGGGGGCAAATGATAAACCTTTGGATAGAACCTTTATTTCAAACTCGTTAAGAACATAATCAGACAAGTTAACCACATTTCCACTGCCCCCAGACCCTAGTGAATCAGAACAATTCTGGCCATATTTCCGATGTTTTATACCCGCTCGCCACGTCCGGCGTTTGGGCGTCCCTTCCTTCTTTGTTTTTTCTGTGTCCTGTGGTTTGGTTGGCCCGGCAAGTTTTTTGCTGCCGAGTCAGATTTCTCCCCTGGGGCCTGTCCCTGGGACTGACTATGTTGGGGTACTGTTACTGGTAAACGGGTATCGGGTACAGAAGCTGGAGTGGGTGTGGCAGGTTGTGTAACTTCCGGGGAACTAAAGCTAACCCTCCTTCTACTTCTAGAACGGGGTCTCCGGTAACCATGATTGGGTGATTTAGAGATACTCTCCCACCGCCCCCACTCATATACCACCTTCTTCCTATAATCTTCTGTGTCCCTAATGTATTTAACCCTTTTGATATCAGTGATAGTAGCTTCCAGCTTGGCTATATTGTCTCGCATCCTCTTATTCAAATCCTCAAACTCTTTCACACCTCGGAATTCCAGGGTAGGCTACTCAGCCTCCTGTCATATGGCGAGAGCCTGGGGGTCCTCGACCGGAGATTAGTGGAGTATTTGGGAGTTCAGTACCCGACTATACCGATTTTCCATCATTTACCGAAAATTCACAAACCGGGCGCCCGTCCGGAGGGCAGGCCCATAGTGGCCGGGATTGGCTCTCTGGGCGAGCACCTTGGTAGTTGGGTGGACTCCCCGAGAGAAGGCTGCACGAGCCGTCTCTGCTGTTGAACTGATGTCTCTCTCAATAAGAGAAGGGTAAGGACCCCTAATAAGTTAATAATGTTAATGCATAAGTTTGCTTCCATTATTTGTATTGTGAGATGCATTAGTTCTAATGCACCTGTTCTACTGCAATGAGCACAGTTGTGCCTTTGAGAGGCTTATTAGCCCTATGCAATGCCAGGTGCATCTTGGTTAGATGCGCGTCCATTTTCACTTTCTTTTGTATAAATATGAGAAACTAACTCTTTTCTTTGGGTTGGGTTGTGGCTGTGGGCGGTGTTCCCCAGGCAGTGAGAGAGCCTGGGGCGCCGCCCACGCCACACCCCTTCCCCCTTTATATGGCCTGCTGCTCCCAAGATTATGCTGCTAGCATGTTCCCATATCGCTGGGTGATTTTAAACATAGGTTAGACTGGGGACCCCGAGAGAAGGCTGCACGAGCCGTCCCTGCTGTTGAACTGATGTCTCTCTGAATAAGAGAAGGGTAAGGACCCCTAATAAGTTAATAATGTTAATGCATAAGTTTGCTTCCATTATTTGTATTGTGAGATGCATTAGTTCTAATGCACCTGTTCTACTGCAATGAGCACAGTTGTGCCTTTGAGAGGCTTATTAGCCCTATGCAATGCCAGGTGCATCTTGGTTAGATGCGCGTCCATTTTCACTTTCTTTTGTATAAATATGAGATTATAGGAAGAAGGTGGTATATGAGTGGGGGCGGTGGGAGAGTATCTCTAAATCACCCAATCATGGTTACCGAAGACCCCGTTCTAGAAGTAGAAGGAGGGTTAGCTTTAGTTCCCCGGAAGTTACACAACCTGCCACACCCACTCCAGCTTCTGTACCCGATACCCGTTTACCAGTAACAGTACCCCAACATAGTCAGTCCCAGGGACAGGCCCCAGGGGAGAAATCTGACACGGCAGCAAAAAACTTGCCGGGCCAACCAAACCACAGGAGACAGAAAAAACAAAGAAGGAAGGGACGCCCAAACGCCGGACGCGGCGAGCGGGTATAAAACATCGGAAATATGGCCAGAATTGTTCTCATTCACTAGGGTCTGGGGGCAGTGGAAATGTGGTTAACTTGTCTGATTATGTTCTTAACGAGTTTGAAATAAAGGTTCTATCCAAAGGTTTATCATTTGCCCCCACTCATCATTTTGGTGTATTTACTACTCTTCTCGATGTAAATCAATTTGTGAGGTCAATTCTTTTACGTAAACATTTTGGAGATAATGTAAACCAACCGGAGTGGAGACTGACTGGCAGCACTGTGGGCATACCTGACATAAGTAACTTTCAGGATACATGTGCTAGATGGACAATGGATAGTCTGTTGTCCGACAGCAATCCCCTGGTTACTTTGGATGATGTCAAGCCAATCAGAGCAGCCAACCCAGACTTCTACCCAGTGTCTGCATGTACGACCCATGTAGACACTTTTCAGGAACTTGTGGAGAGAGATCTTTTACATTTGGCAAAGAACCCCCCACCCACCACCACCTCAAATCTTAATCGTGATGAAGTACGTGCCCTTAAGAGTCTGCAGAACAACAAGGATATTGTAATCCGCAATGGGGATAAGGGTGGTGCAGTAGTGATATTAAATAGTGTCAGTTATCGAGATGAGGCCCTAAGACAGCTGAATGATAGTGACACCTATGAGACTCTGAGAAACGATCCAACCTCGGAATTCCAGGGTAGGCTACTCAGCCTCCTGTCATATGGCGAGAGCCTGGGGGTCCTCGACCGGAGATTAGTGGAGTATTTGGGAGTTCAGTACCCGACTATACCGATTTTCCATCATTTACCGAAAATTCACAAACCGGGCGCCCGTCCGGAGGGCAGGCCCATAGTGGCCGGGATTGGCTCTCTGGGCGAGCGCCTTGGTAGTTGGGTGGACTCTATGCTCCAACCTCTGGTGAAGCGTCTCCCAGGCTACATAAAAGATTCCAAGCATTTATTGGCCAGTATTGAGAACTTTGAGTGGAGACTAGAATATAATTGGATTACAATTGATGTAAAATCTCTCTACTCATGTATTCCTCATAATCTTGCCTTACAAGCCTTGGAGTATCATCTGAGGAAATACTCGGATTATTCTCTGGACATCCAGACTTTTATACTGGACTCTGTTCGTTACCTCCTGGCCCACAACTACTTCATGTTTGATGGCCGCTTCTACCTCCAGAGACGTGGTGCCTCCATGGGAGCGAAATTCTCCCCATCCCTGGCCAACTTATATATGGGATGGTGGGAGGAGAGCCATGTCTTTGGGGGTGGTTGCGGCCTCATGGAGGATGTTGTGTGGTACGGGAGGTACATAGATGACTTGTTATTGGTGTGGAAGGGAAGCCCCTCCAATGTCCAGTTTTTGGTGGAATACTTTAATGCCAATGAATTGAACCTCCAGTTCACATTTGAATATGATGGGGTTTCCATCAACTATCTGGACCTTGTGCTAAGAGGTAACCCCCATAATGGAAAGGTCAGCACGATTACTTATAGAAAAGCGTGCAGTGGAAATTCCACATTAAGAGCAAATAGTTGCCATCCAGCCCACACTATAAAAGGCATTCCAGTTGGAGAATTTAGTAGGGCAAAACGCAACTGCTCAGAAGAAGGGGATCTAGCCAGGGAATTGGACATTGTGGAAACACGACTATATGACAGAGGCTATCCCAAATGGGCCATAAAGAGGGGTAGGTCGAGAGCATCTTCTCGACCCAGAACAGACTTGGTGCATGCCACCTCAACCAGGGGGGCCACCATTTCGAAACCCACATTTGTGACTACTTTCTCGTCAGAATATAAAGAGGTTACGGGTATTGTCAACAAGTACCTACCCATACTTAAAGCAGATGCAGGCATATGCCCAATTATCAGTGAAGGTGTCAGAATGGCTAGTCGACGGGCACCCACTCTTGCCAGACTTTTATCCCCTAGCATGTTCGAATCAACGCAATGCCCTAGTACGTGGCTCTCCTTGACGGGTTCTTTTAAATGTAGTATTCCCACATGTCGATATTGCCATGTGCACACAAAAACTGGATCCATTGTTTCTGCCGTTAGCGGCCGTAGTTATCCGATAAAACAGTTTATTAATTGTGGAACCAAGGACGTGATTTATTTAATCACGTGTAGTATATGCTCCATTCAGTATGTCGGATGTACTACTAGGCCGCTAAGGCAGAGGATAGCGGAGCACTATCTGGGGCAAGGGTGGCTCACCACAAATATTTCTAATGTTGCCAAGCATTTTAGGGAGGTACATGGTGGGAATATGACTGGATTTCAATTCCAAGGTATAGAGAGAGTGCTTCCATCCAAATGGGGTGGGGATCTCTACAGGTGTTTACTTAGGAGAGAAGCCATGTGGATATTTAAACTGGACACGAGAGTCCCTCGAGGCCTAAATGCTAAATGGGATGTGAGCCTTACAACACAGTGACATCTGTTATGCCTCTATTGGCTCACGATGATGTGTGTTCCCCCCCCCCCTTCTGTCTTTCTATACATTATCTGCTTGTATCATTGTTTTACTGCGTTACTCTTTTTTGCTCTCAGGTATGAGAACAATTTTGACACTTTTTTACTTTGTTCTTTTATTGTGTACAATAGTATTTTGTCACATTGTTTTAAAAAAGATTATGTACCTTTAAAATTGATCTGTACCCTGGCTCTGTCCTCCAGGGTGAGACCGCCCCTATAGAGGCGGGCAGGAGGTGGAGCCATGGGTTGGATATGTATTAATATGTCAAAGGTTTCCATGTGAACTCAGCTATGATTAAGGACCAGTAGGTCCGAAACATGTCAGCTTGAGATTCAATGTTTTAATACAGGACATGTCCTGATAATAAAGAGGATTCGTGGTGAATTGGTGCGGACCTTCCTTTTGTTGATGTGCTTCTGAGGTCACACAGTTTGGTGGTGAATTTACTGATGCACGAGCATTATTGGTACAAGATGAAGGCACTAAGGATGTTACACCACCTCATATGTCTCAGTTAGGCGACGTCACTATGGACGTAAGGTGTCAGAATGATGAAGTACCTGTTGTTGGTGCAGTTTTGGAGGTGTCTGATACAAGTGAAGCTGTGGATGATGATGATGATCATGGCATGGATGTCACATGGGAATCCGGAAGACAAGATGAACAGGGGGAAAGTTCAGAGGGGGAGACAGAGAGAAGGAGACAAGTTGCTGTAAGAAGCAGGGGGAGCTCATCGGAAACAGATCGTGGCAGTGTCCAGCACCATGTATTACCACCTAGGGACAGCCAGCCAACATGCCCTTCAACGTCAGCTGCTGCCACCACCAGAATGCCATTAACCCAGAGCTCACCAGTGTGGACATTTTTTTTGTGTATTTCTGCCTCAGATTTCAGCAATGCCATCTGTAATATCTGCCACTAAAAATTGAGTTGTGGAAAAAGCAACACCCACCTAGGGACAACTGCATTATGAAGGAACTTGATCAAGAAGCACAAACACCAATGGGATAGGGCACATGAGGAAAAGCAGCACACAAATGCAAAGCCACCCTCTGCCTCCTCTTCCTCCTCCAGGTGCACCATCTTCAGCCGCTTTATCCTCTGCTGCCCTTTCACCTTCACAACCACCCTCCTCCACTCTGCCTCTCACCTTGAGCAGTTCCTGCTCCTCTGCCCACTGCAGCCAGGTTTCCATTAAGGAAATATTTGAGCGGAAGAAGCCGGTGTCTGCCAGTCACCCCCTTGCCCGGCGTCTGACAGCTGGCTTGTCGGAAGTGTTAGCCCGCCAGCAGTTACCATACAAGCTGGTGGACTCTGAGGCCTTCCGAAAATTTGTGGTGATTGGAACACCGCAGTGGAAGATAGCAGACCACAATTATTATTCAAAAAATGCGATACTCAAACTGTACCATGATGTTGAAAGGCAAGTGGTGTCATCTTTGGCACAAAGTGTTGGGTTAAGGGTCCATATGACCATGGATGCCTGGTCTGCAAAGCACAGTCAGGGCAGGTATATTACTTATATGGCACATTGAGTAAACCTGGTGACTGCTGGCAAGCATGGAGTATGTGGCTGTGAAGCGGACATGGTGGTGATACCTCCACGGCTTCCAGGCAGGAGCTGCTGCCAACACCTCTCCTTCTCCTCCTACTCCTCCTCCTACATCCTCTTCACTGTCATGCTCCTCCTTGGCTGAGTGCTACTCTACTGCTGAGCTCTCCTTTTCAATTGCACACCCCCAGCTCAGGTGGATCAATGGCTGACCCTGCACCAACTGCAGATCGGCAACATAGTGTGTGACAACAGAAGCAATCTCATGTCGGCTTTGAGTTTGGGTGGGTTGATGGATGTGCCCTGCAAGGCACATGTGCTGAATCCTATTATCCAATGATTTGTGTGTAAGTTCCCTGGCTTACAGGAGGTCCTAAAGCAGTCCAGGAAGGTGTGTGCGCATTTCAGGCATTTTTACACGGCCATGGTGTGCTTCTCCGATATTCAGCAGAAAAAGAACTTGCCAGTGAGGCGCTTAATATGCAATGGCCTGACGCGCTGAAATTCAACGCTCCTCATGTTTGACCACCTGCTACAACAGGAGAAAGCCATCAACAAGTATCTGTACAGCTATGGTGCTAGGGCAGGCTCTGGGGAGCTGGGGATTTTCTTGCCGAGGTACTGGACACTCATGCATAATGCCTGCAGGCTCATGCGTCCATTTGAGGTGGTGATAAACCTGGTGAGTCACACTGAAGGCGCCATCAGCGACCTGATTCCATACTCTTTCTTCCTGGAATGTGCCGTGCGTAGAGTGGCAGATCAAGCTGTAGAGGAGTGTGAACAGGAAGAGGAGGAAGAGTTGTGGGAACCATCATCACTAGAACCAGATTTGTTGACAACACCTGCAGCAGCATAGAGGAGGGGGGAGGAGGAGGAGTCATTTTGGGAAGAGGAGTCACAGGAGGAAGGTGGCTTTGAGGAGGAGGTGGAAGAACAACTGCAGCAGGCATTGCAGGGAGCTTGTGCTGCTCAGCTTCCGGGTACCCATGGTATTGTTTGTGGCTGGGGAGGAGGAGAACTTTCCTGACATCAGTGAGGAAGAGGACGAGGAGATGACTAGTAGGTTGGCATCCAACCTTGTGCAGATGGGGTCATTCATGCATCCAGCCTGTTGAGGGACCCCTGTATAAGAAAAAAACTCAAGGGGAATGACCTGTACTGGGTGGCAATGCTACTAGACTCTCGGTATAAGAACAAAGTGGCAGAGATGTTACCAAATTACCAGAAGGCTGAAAGGATGCAGCACTTGCACAACAATCTAGCAAGTATGCTTTACACTGCATTTAAGGGTGATGCCAAAGCACAATGGGAAAAGGGTGCCAGTAATCCTCCTTATCCTCCTCCCATATCCACGCAGGTATCAGGCTCTGCCTCTGCTAGTGACATCTCTGTGAATACACTTCATGATTTTCCTCTCTTCACCAGCAGATGTCAGTATGAACTAACCTTGAAGCATGTTGTTTCCCTGCCTGCCAGCAGAGGGCTCACTCTTCCAGAACTTATTCTCCTCTACAGTCTATTGTTGGGAGGAGATTTGGCTGATCACCTGATGTCTCTGCACAAGGATATAAGTCAAGCGTGAGCACTACTCCAGTGCTAGCTCATAGTATCTGTGTTCTGCCCCTCCTAGCCTGAGTTACTGACCCTTGTATCTTTTGTCCTGTTATCCTGTGTTCTTGCTTTCCTGTGTATGACCTCTAGCCTTGCTCTTGAAGATTCTTTGCCTAAGTGACTACATTGTATGGTTTGATATCCTGGTTCATGTCTTGCCTGTATGACTGCCCATTAGCTTGCTCCTTGTGTACTGCAAATTATCTCCTGTATATATTTTTAAATATCTACTGTGTATATTTAACCAGGTTCCGGGGTCTGTGTGCACACAATTAGTATATATACACTGGGTTGTTCTGCATTACTCCTTATGCAGGGAGATCTATTTGTATATACTCCGGATGGCATGTGTATGTCAGTCTGAATACATTTCCCTGCAGAGTTATTATCTTGAATATGTCTGAATATATCTTTGCATTATTTACCATTGTTATGCATGAGATTTATCATTGCATTTATTGCCATTGCTGTGCATGAGATTAATGTACATTGCTGGTTACCAGGGTTGCTCGAATGTACCAAAATTCGATTCGGGTACATTCAAATTCGGGTCCGGGGCAAATTCGGATTCAAATTCGATTGAGATCACCGAACTCGATTTGAATTCGAATTCGGTTCGTGTTCGGTAATAAAATTCAGGTAAAAATTAGTGTTCGCGAATTCGGATGCGTTTTTTTTTTGTAAAGGGAAATCACATTTAAATAGGTGTAATAAAAAAATTAAAAAAAAAAAGCGGGAAGGAAAACCTTTTTCTGCATTTCTTGTTTATTCTTCTTCACTGTCTTCTTTTTGTTCTCTCCATCTTTTTCTTCACCGTCTTCTTTTTCTGTTTTACCATCTTCTTTCTCATCATCAATCATTACTATCATCTTCTTCTTCACTGGCATCTGGTTCTTCAAGTTCTTCTTCAATTTATTTTTCATCTTCTTCTTCACCTGGTTCTTCTGCGTCTTCTTATTCTCCTTCATCATCATATGGTTCTTCTTCTTCATCATCATCTGGTTCTTCATCATCTGGTTCTTCTTCATCATCTGGTTCTTCATCATCTGGTTCTTCTTCATCATCTGGTTCTTCATCATCATCTGGCTCTTCATCATCATCATCATCATCATCATCTGGTTATTTTTCTTCAATCATCTGGTTCTTCTTCTTCACCTGGTTTTTCTTCACCTGGTTCTTTTTCTTCATCTGTTTCTTCTTCTTCTTCTTCTTGATCATCTGGTTCTTCTTCTTCACCTGGTTCTTCTTCTTCTTCTTCATCTGGTTCTTCTTCTTCACCTAGTTCTTCTTCACCTGGTTCTTCTTCTTCATCTGGTTCTTCTTCTTCACCTGCTTCTTCTTCTTCACCTGGTTCTTCTTCTTCATCTGGTTCTTCTTCTTCACCTGGTTCTTCTTCTTCACCTGGTTCTTCTTCATCATCTGGTTCTTCTTCATTATCTGGTTCTTCTTCTTCACCTGGTTCTTCTTCACCTGGTTCTTCTTCACCTGGTTCTTATTCTTCTTCTTCACCTGGTTCTTCTTCTTCTTCACCTGGTTCTTCTTCTTCTTCTTCACCTGGTTCTTCTTCTTCTTCACATGGTTATTCTTCTTCTTCTTCACCGTCCACCACCATCTTTTTTTTTGTTTTGTGTTCATATTCTTCCCCTTGAACCCAACGTAATGTTTTTTCCCTTACAGAAGTGTACTGTTGTAAAATTTTATCTTCAACACCAGCATAGCTAAATTTGTGGCGTAATAGCTAGTGGCGCATGGCAGCAGCGCATAATTCTGTGGACCCCGGTGGTGGGAACACAGACAGCAGGAGGATAAATACAGCAGCAGCAGAAACAGAAGGAGGAGTGACGTGTGGCAGCAGACAATGTAACAGGGCCATGGTACTTAGTGTTGGTAGTACCACGGCTGTAAATAAAGACAGCAAGAACAGGAGGTTCCGGACAGCAGTCGTGAAGCCCACATTGTGTCCAATGCACAACTGGGACAGCACAGTTTTTAACCCAGACACCTCAGAATTTTTTTAACAACAGTATATAACTATTGTAGTGGCGTAATAGCTAGCGGCGCATGGCAGTGGCGCATAACTCTGTGGACCCTGGCGGTGGGAACACAGACAGGCAGGAGGATTAATTCAGCAGCAGGAGGAGGAGGAGTGACGAATGGCAGCAGGCAATGTATTCTGTGGACCCTGGCGGTGGGGACACAGACAGCAGGAGGATAAATACAGCAGCAGAGGCAGGAGGAGTGATGTGTGGCAGCAGGCAATGTAATATGTGGACCCTGGTGGTGGGAACACAGACAGCAGGAGGATGAAAATCAATTCAGCGCTGCATAATAAGTTGGCGCTTTATAAATACTATAAATAAATAAATACATACATAAATACATTCATAAATAAATTAATAAATAAATAAATGAATTCATAAATAAATGAATAAATAAATACAGCAGCAGAAGGAGGAGTGACGTGTGGCAGCAGCAGGCATGTCACGTGGGCCACGGTATCAAGCGTTAATACCACAGCAACTAAAGAAAAACCAGGCCAAATTATCAGGACCCAGGGACTGAAGGTTGATGTCCCAGGCACCTCATGTCCTCCTGTCGCCGACAACAGGTGCCTGGAATGTGCCTTCAATCCAGGCCTGGTTTATCTTAAAGAGACTCTGTAACATCAAAAACCTCCCCATGGGGGGTACTCACCTCGGGTGGGGGAAGCCTCCGGATCCTACTGAGGCTTCCCACGCCGTCCTCTGTCCCACGGGGGTCTTGCTGCAGCCCTCCGAACAGCCGGCGACAGACCCGACTGTAGATTCAATATTTACCTTTGCTGGCTCCAGCGGGGGCACTGTGGCTGCTTTCGGCTCGGAAATAGACGGAAATACCCGATCTCCGTCGGGTTTGCTCTACTGCGCAGGCGCCGGAAACTTGCGCCTGCGCAGTAGAGCAGACCCGACGGCGATCGGGTATTTCCGCCTACTTCGGAGCCGACAGCTGTCAGAGCGCCTGCGCAGGAGCCGGGAAGGTAAATATTGACGTCACCGCTGCACGGAGGGCTGCAGCGAGACCCCTGAGGGACGGAGGACAGCGTGGGAAGCCTCATTAGGATCCGGAGGCTTCCCCCACCCGAGGTGAGTACCCCCCAGGGGATGTTTTGATGTTACAGTTCCTCTTTAAGGAATGTGAGCCTGTCCACGCCCTCTGTGGACAGATGAGAGCGCTTCTCGGTGACCACGCCACCGGCCGCACTGAAGCACCTCTCGGACAGCACACTGTAAGAGGGGCAAGACAGAACTTCCAGGGTGTACCATGCCAGCTCACTCCAGATGTGCAAGCGCTTCACCCAGTACTCCATGGGGTCGTCCACCATCCGGGTCATGCGCTGGCTGTGACTTTGAGAAGAGGTGGCTGCTGCACGCACCTCCTCTCTCGGCTGCTCTATCGCCGAACAAGGAGCTGCAGCAACTCCCTTGTTCGCTGCTCACAGTCTCTAGCAGGCAGAAACTGAGCCCACCTCCCCCTCAGCCATGGATTCATGATCATGCTGATACAGGCGTCCTCCCTCGCTTGCATCTGCTTGACCCTGGGGTCTGTGCGCAGGCAGCACAGCATGTGCGCTGCCATGGGGGACAGGGTGGTCCATGCAACAGAGACATCAGGGTCAGCGTCCTCCTCCTCTTCTGCCCCCTGAGCCTCTTCCGCCCCTCTCCACTGCTGCTGCGCTCCGCTGCTCCTCCTCAGCAGCAACGTCCAGAACCTCCAACTCCTCCTCATCTTCCTCCAGGGACTCAAATACCTGCGCAGCAGTGCACTGCACAGGTGGCTGCTGTTCTAGCTGGTTCAGGGCCTCCTCTCCCAAATCCACCAAATCCCCAAGTGCCCTGTCCAGCAGACAAACAAAGGGCACCCACTGGCAGAGGGATGCCCATTCCTGGCTCACCAGGTTGGTTCCCTGCAGGAAGGGAGCCAAAACCAAGCAGACCAGCTGCATCTGCCCCCACTGTGCATTAGTGAGGAGGTGGAGTTTGGTGGTGCCGGCGAGAGTGCCATCCACGTATGACGAGGCGGTGTCGTGGCAGGCCCTCGCGCTGCTGGATGTCTGCCAGGTTTGCTGCGGCAGTAGCTGAGCGGCGGAAAGTGCACACTATTTTCCACGCCGATTCCAACAGCTCCTCCATCCACTGGTAGGTGCGCAGAAACTTCTGCACCACCAGGTTGAGGACGTGGGCCAAGCAGGGGACCTGGGTCAAGTCTCCCCTGCTGATGGCAGCCAGCAGGTGGGCGGCATTGTCGGACACCACCAATCCGACTCTCAGGCCTCTGGGGGTCAGCCACGTCTTCTTCTGCTCCCTCAGGTAGCGGAGCACATTGGCTGCCTTCAAGCTGTTCTTCCCCAGGCTTTTCATTTCCAGCAGCGCTTGGCAGTGGCGGGCCTACACGCTGCTGTTGATGCGTTGTCGCTTGGTGGCGGGAGCTCCTGCTTCTCCCCTGACCCCACGCGATGGCACCACATACTGGGCGACTGGTGCCGCTGCTGCGCCCGAGGGTGGACCTGCTACTTCCTCGCTCGGGCTTTCCACCAGGCTGACCCAGTGGGCCGTAAAGGACAGATAGCGGTCTGTCCCAAAACGGCTGCTCCATGAATCCATGGTTATGTGGATCCGCGCACTCACGGCGTGATCAAGCGCGCGGCCCACGTTTGCGTTGCAGTGGTGCAGTGCAGTGCTGGTATCGCCGTGCGGGAGAAGTAGTGGCGGCTAGGAACTTGCCACTCCGGGATCCCAAACTGCACCAGCGCTCTGATGTCACTCCCCTCCTGCACAAAGGAATATGGCAGGAGCTGGGAGCACATGGCCCAGGCAAGCAACCCGTTCAGCACCCGGATGCACCTGTGGGTGGGAGGCAGCACCTTGGTCACACCGGGGAATGACTCGCTGAGCAGGGTCTGGCATCGTTTGCCTGCACAGGAGGATGAGGAGGCCACTGTGGAGGGAGCTGATGAGGCCACTGAGGACTGGCTGCCCAGGGGGGAGGGGCAGTGAGTTGTTGCTGCTACTGCTGCTGTGCTCCTGCTGCTGGATGGGCAGGAGGGTGGGATGCTGCTGCTGCTGCTGAAGTCTGTGCAGTGGCTGTCTGGCTCTGACCATTGCCTGCACTGTCCTTCAGCTTCATATTCTCACTATAGTCCTCAAAATGTTTGTTCTGTAAGTGGATCTGCAGGCACGAGGTACTCAACTTAAGGCGATCGCGACCTCTGCTGAGACTGACACCGCAACTGTTGCAAATAGCACGGGTCAAGTCCACTGTGCATTTAGTAAAGAACTGCCAGACTGTGGACTTCAACTTGCCCTTCGAGCTTGGGGGTTGGGGATTTTTTGGGCCCTTGGAGGGTTGTGTTTTTTTCTGCTTGCTTGGAGGTTTGGTGCGGGTGGTGGTAGCGGCTGAAGCAGCAGGCTGTGGCTCCTGCCTTCCACGCCCAGTGCTTGCCGCCTTGCTGCTGCCACGCCTTTGCGCCAGAGACATCTCCTTCTCCTCCGATGACGAGCTGCCTTCAACCAACTGTGCTGGTGGTACATAGGGAGGATCCAGCACGTCATCATCATCCCCAAACATCTCCTCTGAGCCCGCCTCAACCAACTCCACCTGTACCCCAAAATCCCCTGCATCATGCCCCTCCTCATCAGCGCCAACCACAAACTGCTGCACCTCAAACTCCTCCTCCTCCTTGCATGATGATGTCCCCATTATCTCCTGCTCAAACTGCTCCACAACATCCCTGTACACGGCTGCAGTCACTGGGGGGAAGACCGAGCTCAGTGGGGGCAGGCTGGTCAATGGGGTCACCGTGACCTCAAGCAGTGGTGGAGGCCTGCTGCGGACCGGAGTGCTGGTGGTGGTGGCACTGGTCTCGCTGGTGCTGGAGGCCTTGCTGGAAACAGTGGCTTGCTGCTCCGCCATCATTTCCACCACAGCCTGCACCTCACTCTCCACAATGGGCCGGGAGCAACGACCCGTCTCAAAGATGGGCGCAACGCGTGGCAGTTGCGCCTCTGCTCCCTCCTCCACAACTCTGCGGTCAGTGGCTGGCGGCGAACCAGTCACAGACCTGATGCTGCTGGCAGTGGCTGCTGCAATGGCGCTGCCTCTCCTGGTGGTGCCAACGCCCTCTACCTCTGCCAGTCATTGTGCAATAATATACAAATACAGTAAAAAAAAAGTGTAGAAAAGGGTGGGAAAGGGTGTAAACTTTAATAATGTCTGGGTTGGTGGTGGTGACTGGTGTTGTGTTGAGTGACAACAAACAAATGAAAGTTTTTTCTTTTTTTTTTTTAAATAGTAGTACTACTAACAGCAGTAGTGTAGTCTACAGTACTAACTAACTCGTGTGACGGACAGTGACAATTAAAGTCGGTCGCACACAGTTAGACGCAATCAATAGGGTCGGGCAAATGACAGTGACTCACAGGTCACAACAGATGCTGTCCTGTGATGTAAAGGTTATTTGTTACACAGTACAGAAGCTAATTAAATCACAGACTAGCAGTAGAAAAAATTAACTGAACGGGTAGTAGTAGTACTGTAGCCAAACGAATTGAATAAGCAATACTGCTGCATGTGCTGAAAAAAGGTACAAATTTTATTATGTGACATATACCACAGAAATACTGGCCAAGACAAGGACAAAATACTTAAAAACTTGCCTAAAAACATAAATCAGCATGGTGAGCACTTATAGTAATAATTGTAATGGACCTTGGATTGTGTACAATCAAGCCCAAGTGGCCTGGCCACAAACCAATGCACAAACACGGGCAGCACTCAAAATCTTCATCGGTCGAACCAATATCCTATATTTCTAATTAGCCACTGACCAGAAGATGGTATATATCCTGTCCAAAGTCGCCCAGCATCAGCCTATGCAAAAAATGGACGGACTACCAATCTTAATTGGTCGTGTGTGACCCCACCACCGACGCACACCGAGGCCTCAGAGCGAGCTTTCTATCCTGATATGGACTTTAGTGAACACTTAGATTCATATGTCCTCCATTTGTGTCAGAGCAAACTTCAGTCTCTGTGGAAATATTCCCCTTTAAATCGCTTGCTGCGAGTAAATGTCCCAATTTGACAAGGTTAATCTTTATTACTAATCCCAGGATTGGACTCTGTATGTGTGATTTCCATGGGGACATGGAAACAAGCTGGCAATGATCTTACCATCTCGCTGTGGCTGCTTGTTGTTGACTCACGGTTGTGTGGCGTTTAGGCTGTGGTGAGGAAACTTCAACGCGTCGGTGCCTGCGTCTGGCTGCACGAGTATCCGATCAGGCCTTTCAAGCCAGGGCTCTCCAGACTTCAGGGGGCTTGCGGAGAGGAGTCCCTACTATCCGCACCGTTCCCCTTCCTGAGGCTTTTCCCGATCTGGACCATGTTGTAAGCTCCTTGTTAGACGCCGTGCAAGCGGCTATGCGGCCATGCGTCTGGACATCCGCGTGAGCGCTCACTGTGCTGATTCGCCGCCTCCTGCTGATGCGTTTCGCCCCGCCCACGGGGCTTTCTCAAAGCAGTGACGTAGCTGGCTTCCTCGTGATCCTTTCTTTATATTTACAACTGTGTGGGAGACTTGGTACAGAGGGACTTGCAAAAAATTGCTTGGAAGTCTAACAATAATAATAAAAAAAGTAAAGACAACCTTACCCTGGCTGAAAGGAAGGCCCTTGATTTTTTGAAAAATAGAGATGACATAGTGATACGTCCGAGTGACAAGGGTGGTAATGTTGTTTTAATGACTGAATCATATTACAGTAACAGAACTGAGTGTTTAAGATTACTTGGCGATACTGAGACATACATACGATTGAGAGAGAATCCATTTTTAACAATCAAGACAAAAGTAAACTCGCTGGTAGACAGTGGGAGGCAAATGGAGGTCCTCACGAAGGGAGAGGCTGATTTTTGCGGTGTAACCAGCATGAGGACACCAATTTTTTATATCATCCCCAAGATACACAAGTGCAGGGAGACACCTCCGGGGCGGCCGATAGTGTCCGGCAATGAGGGTCCCCTTGAGAGGCTTGGTAAATACCTTGATGGAAAATTAAAACCCATGGTTGAGGGTTTACCCTCATATGTCCGAGACACAGGTGATGTATTGGTGGTCCTCGATAGTTTCCCTGTACTTGAAAAAGATATTTTGGTCAGTATTGATGTGGAGGGGCTATATACCTCGATTCCACACGAGGAAGGGCTGGCGGCAACCGCTTCCTTCCTTCATGAGCAATTCCCTGACTCACCACTACATAACCAGTTTGTAATTGAAGCACTACAAATGGTGCTAGAGTAAATTGCTTTATGTTTGATGGACGTTACTACCGCCAGGCCAGGGGCACATCGATGGGGGCATTCTGCGCTCCTGCCTATGCTTGTTTACATCTGGGCTGGTGGAAGCGCAGAGATGTGTACCCCCTCGATCTCTTCCAGAGGTATGTTGGCCTCTGGCTGAGATTTATAGATGACGTGCTCTTGGTCTGGGGAGGTAGTATAGAGGAGTTGGAGGCTTTCATGACGAAATTGACAGACAATGGGAGAAATCTACATTTTACATATGAGTAAAGTAGAGATGAGCTGTCCTTTTTGGATTTGAGAATCCGTAAGGAAGGTGACAGGTTTATCACCTCTACGTATAGAAAGCCCACCGCGGGTAACACATTACTCCATTACCAAAGTCACCACCTGATATCGCAAAAGAGAGCGGTGCCAGGGTACAGTTTCACAGGCTACAAAAGAATTGCGCCCTGGATGATGACTTTGCATGAGAAGGTGAAGATTTGAGTCAAAGATTAAAAGAAAGAGGGTACCCTATAGATCTAGTTGAAAAGGAGTTTCAAAAAGCGAAAGATAAGAACAGGAAAGAGGTGTTATGGGGTAAAAGAAAGCAAAAAAATGTTGGTCCTATTAGGTTCATAACTACTTATGGCAGTCACTGGTATGAGTTACAGACAACTCTACAAAAACATTGGAATGTTCTGTTATTAGATCCGAAAATAGAGAGATTAGTGGGGAACCGACCATATATGACGGCCAGAGGGGCTCCTAATTTAAAGAATTGGTACGATCAGAATTTAATTCCAAACCAAAACAAACTTGGCTGAGCAATGCTTCTGCCAGATTTGGAATCTTCCAGTGTGGTGGATGCAGTGTATGCAAATATGTTGAAAGAATGAAATTTTTCAGAAATGCGAAAGGCGATAAGCGCTATGAGATACGTGATAATATAAACTGCAACTCTGAACGAGTAGTTTATTGCATTACCTGCCCCTGTGATTTGATGTATGTGGGGAAAACTAAGAGAAGATTGGGTGCCCGAATTGGCGAACATATAAACAATATCGAGAATGCCACTAAGGATAGCCCCCTAGGCTTACATTTTAAAAGGTTCCATAATAGAGATCCTAAGGGTTTAAAGTTTAAGGGGATAATGAAACAAAGAATTCCAAAAAGAGGTGGCAATATAGAAAATGAACTATACAAAATAGAGGCTGGATGGATTTATCATCTGGGAACAAGAATCCCACATGGACTGAATTCCGATCTCAACATGGCCTATTTCCTGCAATAATTCGTTAGTGTAATGAAGGTCCTCTCAGGAGACTATTTGAGGGCTAAACACTGATAAACTTTACTAATGTTAAGTTAGTTCGTTGTTATAAAGTCTGCTAATTCATCTGCATGGAAAGGAAACCTCCCACACAGTTGTAAATATAAAGAAAGGATCACGAGGAAGCCAGCTACGTCACTGCTTTGAGAAAGCCCCGTGGGTGGGGTGAAACGCGTCAGAAGGAGGCGGCGAATCAGCACGGTGAGCGCTCACGTGGATGTCCAGGCGCATGGCCGCATAGCCGCTTGCACGGCGTCTAACAAGGAGCTTACAACACGATCCACATCGGGAAAAGCCTCAGGATAGTAGGGACTCCTCTCCGCAAGCCCCCTGAAGTCTGGAGAGCCCTGGCTTGAAAGGCCTGATCGGATACTCGTGCAGCCAGACGCAGGCACCGACGCGTTGAAGTTTCCTCACCACAGCCTAAACGCCACACAACCGTGAGTCAACAACAAGCAGCCACAGCGAGATGGTAAGATCATTGTCAGCTTGTTTCCATGTCCCCATGGAAATCACACATACAGAGTCCAATCCTGGTATTAGTAATAAAGATTAATCTTGTCAAATTGGGACATTTACTCGCAGCAAGCGATTTAAAGGGGAATATTTCCACAGAGATTGAAGTTTGCTCTGACACAAATGGAGGACATATGAATCTAAGTGTGCACTAAAGTCCAAATCAGGATACAAAGCTCGCTCTGAGGCCTCGGTGTCAGTGCTGGTCGTAATGGAGAAAGCTACGCTTACGGATCATTACGCGTAATTTTACGCTATTACGCATTACGAAATTACGCTTACGGCATAGACATTCAATTTCGGAACATGTCTGTAATTACGCATAGCACTTACGCAATTACGCGTAAGTATACCGTAATTCAGGTTATTACGTTATAGGCTTACGCGTAAAATCCTACTAGCAATTAATGCGTAAGGTCATGCTGCCAAGCAAGAAAAGTTGACGCATGGATCAATGTTAGGTAGCCGCCGACTTTAAGGGTTAATAGCAAAGCCCCCTTAAATGCTAAAAGCCTCAAATTTGGAGAATATATTAAGGAGATCAGAAGGAATAAGAGAAATTGTTTTTTTTTTCAAAAAGACCTTATAGTTTTTGAGAAAATCGATGTTAAAGTTTTAAAGGAAAAATATATACATTTAAAAACCCGCCGACTTTAACGGTTAATAGCAAAGCCTGCTTAAAATTTAGGAACACCAAATTCACAGGGTATATTAAGGGGATCAGTGGGAATAAGAGGAAAATTTTTTTTTTCAAAAAGACCTTATAGTTTTTTATGTTTTTTGTTCAATTAAAATACTTTTTCTATGTGTTTGTGTGTTTATTTACTTTTAACTCTTAAAGGAAATGGGTAAGGGGTACAAGTACCTCTATACTCATTTCTCCTGGGAGGGGGGTGGGCATCTGGAGGACCCCTTTTTAAAGGGGACTCCCAGATGCCACCATGAACCCCTCCCCAGGAAATCGCGGCCTCCACCTCCACCGCCCATCGGAGGTGGAGAAGAGCCCCTTGTCCTTGGATTGGACAAGGGCTCGGAGGGGGAGGGGAAAGCTTGGCTGCCCCTCCCCTTCCGAGACCCCCCAATCCATGGACCATGCGGGCTGGTATAGTCAGGGTGCGGAGCCCCACGCGGCCGGTGCTCCGCATTCTGGCTATCCCAGCCTGCATGGGGGACAAGGGGTTAAAAAGGTCTGGGAGGGGGGACCCCACGTCGTTTTTTTTTTATATTTCCCACACTCAGAAGGAAGTAAGTAAAACTCTTCCCACTTGGGGGAATCTATGAAAATAAAACACTATTGTTACCTGTGCAAAAAAAACCTGACATTTTCCGCATTTAAAAGACATTTTCGCCCTTGAAACTTAAAAATCGATTTTCTCAAAAACTATAAGGTCTTTTTGAAAAAAAAAAATTTTCCTCTTATTCCCACTGATCCCCTTAATATACCCTGTGAATTTGGTGTTCCTAAATTTTAAGCAGGCTTTGCTATTAACCATTAAATTCGGCGGGTTTTTAAATGTATATATTTTTCCTTTGAAACTTTAACATCGATTTTCTCAAAAACTATAAGGTCTTTTAGAAAAAAAAAATTTTCCTCTTATTCCTTCTGATCTCCTTAATATATTCTCCAAATTTGAGGCTCTTAGCACTTAAGGGGGCTTTGCTATTAACCCTTAAAGTCGGCGGCTTTTTTATATTATACGGGAGCGTAATATTACGCGATTACGGCAGACTGTGTAATTTCAATGGGAGTTTACTGTCTTACGCGTAATTTGTTACGCGTAAAACGTAACCCCACGGTCTACGCGTAATTAATTACGCGTAATACCGTAACCTTACACGTAACGCTTACGGTGCATTTGTAGTGAATTACGATGCGTAATTACGCTAATGCGTAATTTCGGCCCAGCACTACTCGGTGTGCGTCGGTGGTGGGGTCACACACGACCAATTAAGATTGGTAGTCCGTCCATTTTTTGCATAGGCTGATGCTGGGCGACTTTGGACAGGATATATACCATCTTCTGGTCAGTGGCTAATTAGAAATATAGGATATTGGTTCGACCGATGAAGATTTTGAGTGCTGCCCGTGTTTGTGCATTGGTTTGTGGCCAGGCCACTTGGGCTTGATTGTACACAATCCAAGGTCCATTACAATTATTACTATAAGTGCTCACCATGCTGATTTATGTTTTTAGGCAAGTTTTTAAGTATTTTGTCCTTGTCTTGGCCAGTATTTCTGTGGTATATGTCACATAATAAAATTTGTACCTTTTTTTAGCACATGCAGCAGTATTGCTTATTCAATTCGTTTGGCTACAGTATAACAATATTTAACCAGTACAGCTCCTCCTCACGGAGTAGTGCAATTTTCTAATTGGGTTGGACGCTCATAGCTTGCATTTTTTTGGGTAGTAGTAGTAGTAGACTAGTAGCAGACTAGTAGTAGTACGCAGGTAACTAATAAATCCCTAGTTAGTGTACTACACAATAACTAAGTGGTGTGTCAGACAGTGGGTGGGAATTAAAGTCTGTCACACACGGTCAGACACAATCAATAGGGTCGGGAAATTGACAGTGACCCACAGGTCACAACGGATGCTTGCTGGGCTGTACACAGTTAGTCAGTAGCTAATTATTAACTAACACAGTACTGAAGCTATAAACTAACAGACTACAGCAAACAGCAGCAGTACAATTTAACTAAACTACTATAGTACACAACTAACTAGAATCCCTAACCTACCTAAGCTAGTAGTAGGCTAAGGCTGCCCTAGGCTAGCAGGCCTAGCCTGCAAACACACTAACACTAGCCTAGCACAGTATACAGTACACACTAGCTGACTACAAACAATCAAATTACTATCTATCTATATAACAGTACAATATATGTGTTTAGGAGGTGTTTAGGAAGCAAAACGCTAGGTTTAGCACAAGAATGCACTTGCTCAGATGCAGCACAGCACTGGAGATACTCTCAGTACCAGCTCAGTCACACAAGTACGTGGCTCCGCAACATGGCCGCCGCCTTATATAGAGGAGGGGAGGGCCAGGCTCCCCTCCTCTGATTGGTTGCTAGCGTTGCCAGGGCCTCGACTGAAGGACTTATGATTGGCCCACATCACCCGCAATGTCACTCCCGAATCCCGAAGCCGAACCCACTGCGTTATCCGGCCAAATTTGAGTGCGCATATTCTGGAAATTTCGCATTCGGGTTCGGCATATTCGGGTTTGGCTTTGACTATGCTGAAATCTACCCGAATTTTTCAGGTAGATTCGCATTCAGGAGTCCTGGAGAGCAACCCTGCTGGTTACGTTTCTTTATGTTCTTGGTTAATAAACTCTCATTAATTTACTCCTTGTCTCAGTATTTCAGTCATTTCTTAAACAGTGACACTTCCATTTGGTTGCAACATTCATGTATTAAATATACAATTAAATATACAAAGTCAGCGCAGGTCTATAATAATACAGCTTTCACCATTTTCTGATATACAGGATCCTTCCCTGGGAACGCGATAGGTGGCACCATTACATCTGAGGTCTTCTATTGACCATTTTATGCGCGCTACTTTTTCAAGGTTACCAGTGCACGGGCCCCGTATGTGAGTTTTCTTTTTTCTTTTTACTAATCGTTTTATATGCTACGTAATAAAAGACGGTTTACACTTAGATGTGCCGTATATCTCTTTCATGCTACTATCCTATTATTGGACTCCCCTCTGGCGAGTCTTTGTGACCTCAGGATATCTACTGCATTCCGGAGGAATCTATGGCGTGTGACATCGATGGCGAAACAACACCATCTGAGAGTTCTGCGCACCATCTATCAAATTAGTTTACAACCTTATAATGTGGGTTGTTGGAATCTGGTAAGCCTTGCTTCTTTACCTTTTCGTTCAAGGATCCTGTATATCAGAAAATGGTGAAAGCTGTATTATTATAGACCTGCGCTGACTTTGTATATTTATTGCTTGTGTGGACTTTTGGACATTGTCCTTCTCGGCTGCGGTCGCCTTCTACCTTGGCACTGACACTTATTGTTTATTTTTTAACATTCATGTATTGCTCATAAAGGGCCATATTCTATTGCTGAACTCGCCAGCGCTAAGCACTGGCGAGTTCTTAACTTAGGCGATGGGGGCATCGCCTAATCTAATTAAACTTTAGACCCCCCCAGGCGGAAAAGAACTCGCTTGGGCGATATAATCGCCCAGCGAGTTCTTAACACGGAATCCAATTACCCTTATCATGTCTCCGGGAAGCGATGCTTCCCATCAGACATGAGCGTTAGCTTAGACCTGCAAAAAGCAGGTCTAAACTAGCTAACGCACGTCGTCGCCACAGCATCTGGGGGTCTCCTTTAATAAGGAGACCCCCAGAGCTCCCCGTCGGGTCGCCGCACAGTTTAGAAGCCAGCGCGCAGCTCTGCCGGGCTCCTCTGTCATACGTACCGCCGCCGATCACCCGCCGCCTCTCGCCGCAAAATCCGTCACGTAATTACAGTGTATCTAACACTGTAATTACTGTGCGCATAGAAGGAGCCCGGGCAAAGCATCTTTGAATCTGCAGCCGGGCTCCCCATTGGTCTGCTGTGTGAGCCATTTTATTTATCACAATGAAGCAATTACCTATATGAGTGTGCTGGGGGGCACACTAGATGGTCGGAAATGCCAATTTCCGATTCTGCGGTAAATCCGCATTCCGCCATTGCCAATTACCGATTCCGCTTTCCGCCACCAATTTCCGCATTCCAATGCGGAATTTCCGCTGGAAATCGCGGAAATTCTGCCCAAATTTAACATCGATTTTCTCAAAAACTATAAGGTCTTTTTGAAAACTTTTTTGCATCTTGTTCAATCAGAAGATCCTGTTTAATAAACCCTGAAAATATGGTGTTTCTAGGACTTAGGGAGGCTTTGCTATTAACCGCTAAAGTCGGCAGATTTTTACTGTAATGTAAAATGCAGAAAATAGGTAGATGCAGATTTTCTGCATTTTACTTTACAGTAAAAAATCTGCCGACATTAGCGGTTAATAGCAAGGCCTCCTTAAGTCCTAGAAACACCACATTTTCAGGGTTTATTAAACTGAATCTTGTGAACAAGATGCAAAAAAAGTTTTCAAAAATACCTTATAGTTTTTGAGAAAATCGATGTTAAAGTCGGGTGGAATTTCTGTTATTTCCGGCGGAAATTTCCGTGATTTCCGGCAGAAATCCGCCTACCGCACTTGCATTACCGATTTCCGCATTCCGATGCAGAAATGCAATTTCCGAACGGAATTTCAGAAGTTGCATTTCCGCGGAATCCGAATGAGCATCCCTAGGGCACACCCAAGATACTAAGGTTGTTGCTTCATTGTGGACAGACCAAATTAAATCAGCTGGACAGTCACTGTTGTTGTGTCATTGAGCTACCTCAGCCCAACTATATGGGCTGGAAAACCGCCATCGCCTGCACTCTTGCCAATGTGCGCACCAGCACGGCCATCATTACACAAACAGCTGTTTGCGGGGGTGCATTAAACAGTAAGTTTGGTCTGTTAGTGTGAAGCAGTACACTACTTACACTACCTGATCGATGTATATACACATAAGGGCCTCGATTCACAAAAGGGTGCTAACTTAATTAGCACGCCTAAAAGCTTTGGACGTGTAAACTAGGGTGCTAAGTAGTTTGCACGTCCAAAGCTTTTACTGAGCGCATGCAAAGTTTAGCACTGCGCTGTGCATGCGAAACATCGCACTATCCATGCACAAAGTATGCGCACCGGTGCTACGTTTGATGCGCAGAGTTTAAACTTTGTGCGCGCTAACTTTTGCACGCATATTAGCGCGTGCAAAGTGCCTTTGCATGTGCTAAGGGGCTTTTCACAGGCATGCTAACACTTAGCACCCTTTTGTGAATCAAGCCCAAGATGTTTTAAAGCACTTTATGCCTCCAATTTTGGAATACAATGTGATTTTTTGCCCTTTAGGGATTGTAACCCTACTCTGCGTCAAATATGTAATTTTCGGAGGGACTTTGGCCATGTATCCCACTCTGCCATACCCCCCTCCAGGCGCTACGCCCCTTGAAACAACTTTTCCATGATTTCTATGGTGGTTCGCGCAAACTCAAACTTTTGCGGAAGTTCACGTTCACAGTTTGCAAATCCAAAATCTGAAGTTCGGGCCATCTCTAATTACATGCCAAATCTCTGACATAAAAGAAAAAAACACTGTCTCAAAACATAACATTGCAAAAGCGACAGGCTATCAGATCCCTGAAGGAGAATAGAGACATTATCATCAAACCAGTGGATAAAGGGGGTGCCATAGTCATCATGAACACCAATGACTATATCCAGGAGGCACAAAGACAGTTGTCTAACACCACTCACTTTGCCAAATTACAGAGGGACCCCACAAAAGCTACAGGATGGCACTCAATAGGATGGTAAAGTTGCTCTTTTATTGGCAGATGCCGGAATAAAGATTCACTGAGCTATTTATACTACGTGTAGTGTTGGGCGAACAGTGTTCGCCACTGTTCGGGGTTCTGCAGAACATCACCCTGTTCGGGTGATGTTCGCGTTCGGCCGAACACCTGATGGTGTTCGGCCTTTTAAGTTCGGGTTCGCCCCGAACTTCTAATGGCCGCCGAACAGGGCCGAACAGGGCCCCTGTTCGGCCGAACAGGGCCCTGTTCGGCCGAATACTGCCCCCCTATGGGGTCGCAGGCATAAGGGGGGAGCATGCCCCGATCGCGGGGGGGGGGGGGTCGGAAATTCCCCCCACCCCCTCCGCTAGCGCTCCCCCCTCTGCCCGCTTCCCCATACAAAAGTTTAAGCAAAGTACCTGTAGTGGATGGCCAGGCAGTGGGCGGCACTGTGGAGTGAGGAGGAGGAGTCCGGAGAGTGACGCGTTGAGGGAGGCCGGGCAGCGGGCGTGAGGTCAGAGAAAGGGCGGAAGTACCACAAGGGTACTTCCGCTGAACCGCCCGCTGCCCGGCCTCCCTCAACTCGTCACTCCCTGGACTCCTCCTCCTCACTCCACAGTGCCGCCCACTGCCAGGCCATCCACTATACAGGTACTTTGCTTAAACTTTTGTATGGGGAAGCGGGCAGAGGGGGGAGCGCTAGCGGAGGGGGTGGGGGGAATTTCCGACCCCCCCCGCGATCGGGGCATGCTCCCCCCTTATGCCTGTGACCCCATATGGCCCCCAAAAGCTGGATGTTCGGAAAGTTCGGGGTTCGGCCCGAACATGCCGAACATCTCGGCCATGTTCGGCGAACTTTCCCGAACCCGAACATCCAGGTGTTCGCCCATCACTAACTACGTGTGGTGCTGGTCCTTTGAATTTTTGGGTTTCATTGACCCCTTGGTACAGGGGTGAGGACCTGGCACACCTTTTTGTATTTATTTTTTGTGGTGCTCCTGGACTTTCGCTTTAAATAGGATGGTAAAGAAATTGCCTGCAAACACCAGACATTATGTATAGACCCTTATCCCTAAAAAGCCTAGAACAGCCTGATTTTACATGCTTCCCAAAATTCACAAAAAGGGAAACCCAGGCAGGCCCATAACCTCAGGGAGTGGAACTCTCATGGAGAATATCTCAGGGTGGTTGGAAAACATTTGGAATCCTCTGGTCTGTAAAAGATCCAGCTGCATACTGGATACTACATACCTCCTGGCTCCTGAACCAACTGGCGGCCGTCGGCCCAGTGCCTGGAGGCACCATTCTTGTCACTATGAATGTAGAGTCTCTGTACACCAACATCCCCCATAATAATGTTATACCTGTTGCACATATCTTCAAGGTTTGGACCCACTTATAAAGCCAATTACTGGACTGATGAGATTCATTCTCACCCAGAATTATTTCACTGTTGGAGATGACCTCTATTTACGGCAAATGGAAGTGTCAAAAGGCTCACGATTTGCATTGCAGTATGCAAATCTCATCATGGCAAAGATTCAAGAAGAATACCTTGATACTTGTCATATAAAACCTATGGCCTACTTCTGTTTTATAGACCATATCTTGATCATCTGGTTTGCAAGTGAGGAGGATCTTATCCAATTTCACAGGAACTTCAATGCCTTCCATTCCACAATCAAATAGAAACTGAGCTACTCTCACAGGGAGATTAACTTTGTTGACACCACCATAAACATCAGAGGGAAAGGCCTACAAATATCTATGTACCTCAACCCGACAGATTGTCCCACATACCTCCGGTATGAAAGTTTTCACCCCAAACATATAAAGAATTCCATAATTTACAGCAAGGCAATATGATGCAATCAGATCAGTTCTGACAGAGATGACAGAGATAAACAAGTGGGTTACCTGAAAAAGTATTTTAATAAACAGGGATACAATCCTCTAATGGCGGAGACCCAAATCAAGAAAGCTAACAACATCCCTAAGACTCAGCTCCTGGAGTACAAGCAGAACTAGGATACCTGATCATGTCCTGATCATGCATGTAAAATGCCGCTAAGGAATTTATGTGGGAGGACGAGGACGAACGCTATGTGATCGCTTCGCATGAACCACCACAGGTTCACTATTAACAGCAGAAAAAAAGGATAATACAAAATATACTGATCTCCCATTATCCACACATTTTTGTTTGCGTGGACACAGTTTAAGCAATTTTCTCATCACTGTATTAAAGACTACCTACAGCCAAAAAAAGTTTGAACAGCAATACATATATGCAATCTATGCACTGTGTACAGTTAGATAAACATAAAAAGTTTACATCTGGTATATTGCAGTGCATAGAATAGACTCACATTTAGATCTGCTGTAGCACCGACATCTTGCTTCTCATGCTGAAGCCAGGGTCAGTACACCCTCAGCTTTGTGCCTCCCCTCCAGCATTTGTCCTCCCCTCCAGTCTTCTGCCCTCCCCTTTGTGTAACTATGTCTGGGAAACAGAGCAGGGACAAGGTCCTCCAGCACCCAAGGCTGAGACACCAACGTGCGCCCCCCTCCATCCCTCCCAGCCGTCACACACTGATTGCTATTAGACTAAGAGGGCCACAGGGCCCACAACCTCCCCAACACCTTAATATCTAGTTATCTGGCTTGCAGTCACTGCTGTGTATCCCCTTTTCTTATTTCTTTCTGCTTCATACACAATTAGGAATGACAGCTGAATGAATTTTGCGCCCCCTCCTACACTGCGCCCTGAGGCTGGAGCCTCTCCAGCCTATGCCTCGGCCCGGCCCTGCTAGGAAATCCCGTGCAGATAAGAAGGACTGATGACATCGTAGATAACCTCCTGCAGACCTCTCTAAATCATCTCTCTCCCCGCTGTGCAGCCACCAGCCTCTCTCTGCCTTTTCCCTGTGTAATTAAGCCTGTCACTCCCCGCTGTGCAGCTGCTTCAGCCTGTGTTCATAGTCTCTCACTCGTGAGATGATGCAGGAGTTTACCATGCATCATCTCTCGAGATTTTGCAAATTGAGCCATTCGTGGGTCGGGCTCTGTAAGTGGGATTGCCAGTAATGTTAGCAATCCCACAATGCTGTGCGAGCTGGCCAGGCAAAAGAAGAAAAATCGCCAGGGGCAAAATTGACAGGGGGGAGTGGCTTATGAATGAATTGATTGATTGCAGTAACATGTGGTAAGACTTAGATATTATTTTTATAACAAATCTATATATTTTACTGAGTGAGGTTATTTCATGATAAGTTATATTTTAGCTTTTAAGTCTCTTTAATGGGTGGCTTCAAATAAAGAGAAACTAACACAACACACTAAGGGCTTGATTCAGTGAAACATGCTAAGTTATAGCACGGGCGGGCTAGCGTTTTTGCACGCGTTTATGCGTGGAATCACAAATTTTTGCTTGCAATCGGGAATTGTCATTTACAATCATGGCAAAAATTTGCAATTGCGCACCAAAATTTGCGATTCAACGAGAAATTTCGCTATTGTGCGGGAAGACGCTAGTGTGGCCATGCTATGAGTTAGCACGGTTTAGTGAATCAAGCCCCAAATGTGTATTTAGGTTCAAAACTTTAAAAGAAGATTGGATATGGCGGCTGGCATATTTATTTTCTTTTGAACAATACCAGTTGCCAGGCAGTCCTGTTGATCTTCTGGCATCAGTAGTGCCTATGTCACAACCCTGCAACAAGCATGCAGCTAATTCAGTCAGACTTGAGTCAGAGCACCAGATCTGAATATTGTTCAGGGTCTATGGCTAAAATTACTGTATTAGAGACACAGGATCAGGGGGACAGGCAGGCAATTTGTATTGTTTAAAAGGAAATAACTATGGCCACCTCCATGTCACTCTCACTTCGGGTTCCCTTTAAGTGGCTGGCCAGGTTCCACTTTACTTTTAATGTAGGTTAAAACAGGAAGTAGAAGTGGGGCTTGAATATGTCCAGCCAACATGAGACTCCCACACTGATCACTTGATTGAATCAGTCTCATGCTTCTCTGTGAATTTCCTGCAGGAAAAATCAATCATCTCCTCTTTATGCAAAAAAAAAAAAAAAAAAAAAAAATTACCCATTTTGTATAGTCTTTAGCTGTAATTTCAGTATGGAGGAAGAAGGTATTTTATTGTGTACTGTATAAGGCATCGAATGAGTTTCATTATGTATTTTAGATATTGTGTTTTTATGTAGTCACATTCAGCAACCATGGCTCCATCATTTCCTATAGAAGTACTCCACTTACCAATGGTGGCAGGGAAGGGCACGCCAAACACCTGAACTTCACACAGTGTAAGGTATTGCTGCTTCCCTCTAATGACGATATTCACATATTGGCCAACCATATCGTTACACTGGAAGGTCAGTGCGCCACTGTTCTGTATGGAAGAGATCTCTGCACAGCTGTGGAAAAAGAATAAAGGCAAGTCAATAACTCTATGTGTAGTAAGTGTAGATAGCGTGGCCCAAGTGGCCTCTTTAGGAGTGGTCATACTGACTTTTAGATCGTAGTAGTTTGGTGTCACACAGCTGCCACCAGCACGCAGCCAGTGGAGTTGGGGACTGAATTACTAAAGTATATCCCAATGTTTAGGGACAGTTTTCCAGATTTTTCTATCTCTATTTCCCTCCACCAGTGTATAATTCTTTAATTGGACTGTATAAGAAGTACTGACAGGCAGCAAGTGGTCTTCTTACCACTGAAACAGCACCGGGGAGCCAGGCCAATATACTAACTAATGACTCCATAACCATAATAGTAAAAGCTACATGAATAGTAATAGTTACCTTGGGTTATTATTTCCATTGTTCTCCAAAGAATTCCCAATAAGGATACTGGCGCCAGTCAGCCGATCCCAGCAGCAGTCGCCTCTATTGGTTATGATGACTTTGGAGATTTTATGGGGCTGCAATAAGTCCACCCTCCACCAGGGGGAGACATCATCATTGGTGTGGGTACAGGAGGCGGAATAGAAAATAGGGTCCAAGTTTCCATCAATGGCTTTATTGGCAGTGCTCTCAGGTCTGTAGGTAGAGGACTGTGATGCTACACCATTGAGGGCAACATTTGCATCTGTGTTAATAAAATACAACCAGATAACACTTAATACATTTTAGGGAACCATTGATGTTAACTTTTTATATGGTAAATGGCTACAACACCTTAAAGGACAACTATCAATAAACCTTTTTTAAACAGTCTAGGCGTTTCTAAGTACTGTTGTATATCTCTCCCTGCTTCTCTCATCCTTTAGGCTACTTACACACCAAGATGTTGCGTTTTAGGGGACGTTATGGTCGCATAATGTGCCTCTTATGCAACGTATGGTGGTGTTAAAGTTGGACGTCAGATTGAGCTGCGTTAAGCAGCTCTCAAAGCAGCTGCTCCAGGTTAGTGATAGGAAGTCCAGATCTTTTTAAGGATTCGAATCATTTGAATCGGATCATTGAAAAGATCCAGATCTTTGAACCGAATCATTTGAATCATTTTACTAGGGAAGCAGACTGGGTGAAATGACTAGCAGGACAGGACTTTCCCTGCAGTAGTGTGAGTGTGTTGCTCCTGACTTCCAGGAGGGGTCTCTTCAAGCTGCTTTTCAAGCCGACTTTGGAGCTTTCTTTCTGGGCACTGTTTGACCTGAAGTCCCTGCTCCGGGCCTTGCCGGGCAGGGGCTTGTCTTGTGCTAACTGGCCGCTCCAGCCATGGAGCGGCCAGCTCATACCCCCCCTGCTACCTCTACTTACCTGGGGGATGAAGGGGACTCCTCTGGAGGGGACATCGCTGGGAACGCGATAGCCTGGGTGAAAGCTGCAAAAACCTGTGAGGAGACACTAGCACAGCTAAAGTACAGCTTTTCAAGATCCAAGTTCAGGTATGGGATGAAGTGGAAGCCAGAGTACCTGTGGCAGGATAAAGAGCTGCTGGACCTGAAAAGAAAAATCAAAGTTCAAAAAGCAAAGTTAGCTGACTTGATAAAAATCGGTGGGCCTTTCGCCGAGCAACTAGGCCACAAGAAACGCTTTGAAAAGATGCTCAAACCTGAGACTGACATGGATGATAGCGACACAGAGGAAGATTGTGTCGTTGTGGAAGACGAGTGCAGCCCCCCAGAGAGGCCTCCATGGATGAAGGAAGAACTGTCCCAGTCACAGATCCCACCTGGGCAAGGTGAGCCGGTTGAGTACCCCATGGAGAAGGAAAGTGAGGGTGATGTGACACAGAGTGAAGAGGACACGCTGGTGAGTGAGGGGAAGCAAGTACCTGGCTCTGGGGCGGGTGTTTGGGTGAGTGCTGGTGGTGCTGGTGCTGCTACCCCTGCTGCTGAGGGTCTTGATGGCGTGGGTGCTACTGGGGCCCGCAGTGAGGCGGTGGGTGGCGGTGCAAGTGCTGCTGTTGCTGTGGCTGGCATGCCCCCCTCTGAAATACCTGGAGGTGGTGGTGTGGCTGGAGCTGCAGCGGCCTCCCCGGATGCCCGCATGGATCCCTCTCCTGGTGGAGCCTTGGTTCCCAGATCAGGGTCACTTGTAGTGGCTGATGTGGGTTCTTGGGTAAAGCTGGGAGTGGGGACGTGTGCCCAGAGTTGCAGGGAACGCTCCCCGCATCGTATGCAGGCTTTTCAAGATGGTGCCGGCTTGCAGAGCGGCAGCCCGACAACGCCAAACCAGCTTCCGGTCCGTCGGGCGGAAGTGACATCCGCGGCTGCTTTTCCGCCTGAAGTCGGAATTTCCATAGACGTCGATGAGGCCGAACGCGGACTTTTTCCTAAGGCTGATGCGGCTGTAAGTCCGCATGGAGGCGGAAACCCCATTGGCGCTAATGTAGCGGTAAGCAGACTTTCTTCTGGAGGTGTTGCGGCTGAAAGTCCGCATGGCGGCGGAAACTCCACTACCACCAATACAGCTGTAGGCGGAATTCAGCCTGCCAATGCGGAAAGTCAAGGCAAGGGAAGCCTTTTATTGCTAGATGTGGAGATGGATGCAGGGGACGCAGAGAAACAGCCTCCAAGCGGAGTTCCGCAACCAGAGGCGGTTTTCAAGGAAAAAGAAAAGGAGGTGCATGCAAATGCACAGGAGGAGTTACCGATTGTCCCTGAAAACAAGGAGACAAGCGAGGAGGATACCAAAGGATCTTCTGAGACCCCAAAAGAGGGGAAACTTACAAAGAAGGTACAGGTGACCGAGCAAGCAAGTCTGGAAATGTCCGAGGAGGATTTTCTTAAGGGGAACTCCGCGGACAACGAAAGGATAGACTCCCTTGGGTGCTGGACTCCCCCTGTTGATGGGATGGAACAATTGGCCCAGGAGCTCTTTCCTGATGGCGACAATGGAGGAGGCCAAGACTCCCTGGCGATGGAATCCGGAATCGTCCTGGAGGGTGAGAAAGATGTCACTATACCTTTTGAAAAGAAAAGAACTAAAAAAGGGAGAAATAAAATTGGCAAAGGTGTGAGGTTACAGCTTGGTGACACAGGTGATAATTTTGAGCAGGTTGTGGTCGAAGAGACTGATCAGGATAGTGATGGTGTCCAGAAAGGGTCCTTTTTACAAGCGGAGGAGGGTGGTGAAATACTCTTAGTCCAGAAGGGGGGCTTAATCAGGTCACCAAATAATTCAATGCTGGATGTATTGTTTGAGAGAAATTTAATTTCATGTTCAGAGTCTGATAATGACCTGAGTGAGGGGGAGAGGGAGAAAAGGAGAAAGAAAAGGGAGAAAAAGAGAAAACGAAAGGGAAAGCATTTAGAACCGCCTCCTGTGGTTAAGGATGATCTAATCACAGAGTTTCAGACCGCGGATTTAATTGTACGCTTGGAGAAGAAGCGGTTGGTTGTTACTGATGCTCATGTTAATGAGACGGTAGTTCAGGAGGTGGAACCAGGGGGGGATTACTCAGGCTTGCATCTGGTGGGCATGGGTGACCCCGATTGTGGTCGCCAGTTGGAGTTTAGGGCAGGTGGGAGGAGAATGGTGGTGGAAGATGAGAAATTTAAATGTTTTGATTTTCAAGGTAGACAGACCTTTATGGCGACCATTTTTGGGTTAAGCCCTGATGCCCCCAGGTACAAGCCCCCTTCTCCCCCTGTTTCTACCTCTAATGTGGCTGAGGAGGTGTCTGGTGGGGTGGTTGAGGTGGGTGTGGAGACAATTGAGGGTGGAGAGGCAGAGCCTCCAGAATTGGAGTATGTAACAAGGGGGGGTTTCCCAGAGTTGGGCCCGGCTGCGAGACCGGGGGCCCTTAACTCCATGGCAGCCTCAGCCAGGGGCACATCTTCTGTAAAACCAGTCTCATATTCCAGGGCGGTTAGAAGTACTGCTTTAGGGAGGAGGGTCCTGGCTCCCCTGGAGACGGAGTCGGAGGCCTACACCCCAGGCCGACGGAACGTTGTTCGCCTTAAGTGGGAACACCCTTCTGCAATTCCCACAAAAAGGGAGTTTGTCGGTTATTTGTTCGACCTGGGGTTTAGGCCCGCCGATTTATTCGCGATCCTGGCTCCAGGGGATCCACCGCCCTACTATGATGTGTCCTTCCTTTCGCAGCAGGGAATGGAGGCCTTCTTAGAAAAGAGATTGGGGGAGTCCCTGAACGGGCAATGGCACGGGTTCTCTGTGGTGCCCCTTTCAAGACAGTCCTTAGAGAGGAAGGCACACATAGTAGTCCAAAACGAGAGTATCCCGGTGCGTGACTTGATGACTTGGGTTCAGCACTACGCAGACCTCATGTCCCCGCCCCACAGGGTCCTGGATGACCTGGGAATCTGGTGGGGGGAATATGAGGTGGCGATCAAACTCCGCATCAAGGAGGGGGTCGTCACCCATATTCCCCGTTCTGCCCTTATAGGGCGGGACAAAGTGGTCACCTTCTATCCCGGTCAGCCCAGGACCTGTAACAAATGTGGTAAGCGGGGCCATCTGGCGAGCGGGTGCCCAGATCCGAGGTGCAGTCGGTGCCAGGAGTTCGGGCACTCTGCATCCGCGTGCAAACGCATAAAATGCAATTTCTGTTTTGAGTACGGACATCCGTACACAGCGTGCCCGGTCTCCTGGAACACGATGCCCTCGGATCTCAAGAAGGCCATGTTGGCCCGTATGGAGGAGGGACAGGACGCCCCAGTGCCAGATCCTAATATGTCACTACTTGAGTTATTGGATTGTGCTGTTGACCATTCTTCTGTTGCCCCTTCCTCGGTTCCTCCTCCAGCCAGCATGGCCCTTGTAGGGCAATCTGGACCCAGGTCATCGACTTATGTCCGGGATGCTGCTCGTGGCGGGGACTCTCCTCCCAAGGAGCAGCGAACCAGGTCTACTAGATCTGGTGGGGATAGGAGAGGTGGTGGGACTAAGGGCCCTACCCCTGCTCCAGGTGATCCCCCAACAAATCCTCCTATTCCGCAGCCTCGGAGGAGAAATCCTCCCAAGGGGGTTTCTTCCTCTTCCCTCCCTTCACCTGCTGACCCTCTCCCTTCCCCTCCCGATCTCCCTCCCCCCTCCACTCCTCCTCCCCCTGACCTTCCTCCTCCCTCTCCTCCTTCCCTTGCCTTTCCTTTACCTTCCCCTGTTCCTACCCTTTCTTCTCCCGTTGAAGGTGGGGCTGCCTCCCTGCCTGTCAACGTGATTTCGATTTCAGGAGCCTTTGTGTTTTCGCCTCCTGAGCCGACGGGTGCTTCCTCCGCCCCTTGCAGGAGGGAGCACCTGTCGGCAGAGGAGAAAGAATATCTCGAGCAGAGGTTCAAAATCAAGAAAAAAAGGAATACTGGGTCAAAGTCTGCACCTCGGTCCTTCTCTGAAGAGAAGAGACAGACGCTAAGGCAGACAGTTGAGCAGAGGAGACAAGAGAGTAGAGACCTGAAACTCTCAAACAGGTTTGGTGTTTTGGCTGCCTCCCCCCTTTCATCGGAAGAGGAGGAGATGGTGGTCGAGACCCCTGAAGTTGTCTGAGGGGACATGGTCCTATGTGTTTATGTCTTTTTCTTTTTGTTGACGTTGTATTTTTGTTTTAGTTTTTGTCTACTGTCAAAAAGAGTATAAAGGGAAACCTAAATTATTCTGATGGCTGTTCCCCCACCACTCATGCTGGCGACGATCAACGTTGCCAGCATCAAAATGACCAGGGCTCGAAAATTGGCTTTTTCGATTTTGGCTGCCCATGAGGCTGATGTGTTTTTCCTGCAGGAGACCAGGCTCACCTCTTTGGCTGACCTTTGGCTAGCCGAGAGGGACTGGGTGTCTGGTCCGAGTTTTTGGTCTCTTGCGGGAGAGCCTGGTAGTGGTGTGGCGGTCCTTTTTAGGGCCGACATGGTAACGTGCCGGCGAGTAATTGAGGTAGAGATGGGTAGGTGTCTGGTCTTGGACGTCTGCATGAGGGGGCAGGATCTCAGGCTAATCAACATCTATGCCGACCCCAAGTCTAAGGGGGAGAGAAAGCGCCTTCTTATGCAGATCAGGCCATACCTTTTTTCAGCCTATCCTGTGATCCTGGGTGGTGATTTCAACACCGTCACTAGGGCCAAGGACAGGGCAAGGGCCCAGGTCCAGATAGGCGTAGATGGTAAGTATTTAGCAAGATTAGTTGATGAGGCGGATCTGGTGGATGTGCACATTCGTCACTCCCCAGATCTCACGGGGTTCACCTTTTATAGAGGTAGTGCTAGGTCTAGGATAGATAGATTTTTTGTTTCAGAGGGCCTCATCACTTCAACTCCTAAGTTGTTGGCGGTGGAGTTCTCGGATCACCTTATTCTGTCGGTGGGCTTGAATGCTTCGAATGCTCCTCCCAGAGGTCGGGGTATTTGGAGGATGAATTCGTCCCTGCTACTGGAAGATGAGGTGAGACAATCCTTTGAGGAGTTTTTTCAAGCACAGGTTTCCATCCTGGACTGCTTTGACAATAGGTCTGAGTGGTGGGAGGAAGTAAAAAAACGTGCTGTGAGATTTTTCAAGGGTCTAGCGTCCCGAAGGAGTATTGGTAGAAATCTAGCTTACCAGCGTCTAAGGGAGAGGTTGATTGTTCTCGTCTCTGAGGGCGGAGATCCGGGGGAGATCTCTGAGGTCAAACTTCAACTTAGGCAGCAGCAGTACGACCGGCTGGCTTCTTTAGCTCTGGAGAGGGATCATGGTAAATACCGCTCGCCTGACCCTTACCAGAGTTTTAAACAAAGTGCAGCGCTTAAGACGGTCATCGGTCTCAGGGATGGCTCGGGATCTCTGGCAAAGTCCAGGGCAGAGATTCTAGCCATCGCTAGAGGGTTTTACGCTGATCTGCTTGGGGAGAAGCCACTTGACCAGGCGAGGATGGAAGACTTCTTGGCTTCCACGCCGGGTCTGGAAGATGTTGATATTTCTGCCATAGACTTGACTATGGAGATTACTGCAGATGAAGTAGCGAGAGCCATTGGTGGCCTTGCACCTAAAAAGACCCCGGGTCCGGATGGACTGACGGCTGAGTTTTACAAGGCCTTTGTGTCAATCCTGGCCCCTCAATTGGCTGGTGCGTTCAACGATTGCCTTGCTGGGGGCCAGTTACCACCCTCCATGAGGCAATCTGCAGTAATCCTGTTGTCAAAAGGTCGTGATCCTGAGATGATTGAGAATTGGCGTCCCATCAGCCTTCTCAATGTCGACAGGAAGATCCTGGCGAAAATTTTGTTCTGGCGGTTGTCCCAGGTGACAGATGTGCTTTCTCGCCATCAGCACTGCTCTGTTGTAGGAAGAAGCACACTCTCAGCACTGTTAGCTGTCCGGGAAGTCCTGGAACGGTGCAGGGCTGATGGTTGGGGAAAATACCTGCTGACGTTGGATCAGTCCAAAGCCTTTGATCGGGTCAATCATGAGTACCTATGGCGGTTGCTTACTGTGTATGGTTTGCAGGGGGGGTTTGTAGATTGGCTGCGAACTTTATACAAGGAGGCTGAAAGTTTTATGCTGATCAATGGATGGATCGGCCAGCCTTTTGAGGTGAGCTCGGGGGTTCGCCAGGGTTGTCCGCTGAGTTCTCTACTATACGTGTTTGCCATCGACCCCTTCGTGAGGAGGCTAGAGGGCAGCACGCTTGGTGGGGTTCCAGTGGGCATCTCTGGTAGCTCATCTCTGAAGGTGGTGGCTTATGCCGACGACGTTACTGTGGTGGTCTCGGATGCAGAGGAGGCGTTGGTGGTTGCTGAGGAGATCACCAGGTACTCATTGGCATCTGGTTCGAAGATCAATCCGGATAAGTGTGAAACTTTCTGGATGGGTAAAGTTGGAGAGTCCTTTAGACTTCCTGGGTCTTTTCCCTTGCCTCAGGAAGAAATTAAGATTCTTGGCATCAAATTCGGCCCAGGCGATTATGGCCTGCGAAATTGGGAAAGCAAGCTGTCTGATGTCGACAGGAAAGTAACTCGCTGGAAAGGTTGGAGTTTGACCTTTAGGGAAAGGATTGACCTGATCAAGACTTACCTGATACCAATATTGTTATATGTCAGTTATGTCACAATTTTGCCAGCATCCCTGTACACCAGGGTCAATGGCCTGTTTTTCCTATTGTTATGGGGAAACAGGCTAAACCATGTGCGCAGGAATATTACTTACAAAGCTAGGCGGGAGGGTGGCTTAGGTATGGTCAACCCGATCGTTTTTTTCTCCTTGATTTTTATTAAACACAACATTGGTAGTTTGTTGTTGGAGAACCCGCCTAGCTGGGTAGGTATCTTCCAGACTTGGTGTGAGCCTTTCCTTAGAGAATGGAAGAGCGGTGGCCCAGTGAAAAATCTGAGAGCACGTCATGGCTACCTTCCGACCTATGTCTTGCCTTGTTTGAAGAAACTGCAGCAGTGGGGATTGATGGTGGAGGACATCAGATCGGTCGACAGGAAAGTCTTGTCGGCTAGGTTGGTGGACTCTTACTTTCCTGACTCACTGGCTTTGAGGGATTGCCCAGGCACAATTATGGAGGAGGGCTTGCGTTTGTTGAATTCGCCGCGGGTTCCGAATAAATTGTGGGACATCGCCTGGCTTACCTTCCAGGGCAAACTTTACGTTGGAGGGAACATGAAGTGTCGGCAGGTGGCAGAGCGTGGTTGTCCTCGACAGGGGTGTGCTGTTGAGGAGACCATGGACCATTTCCTGATGTCATGCCCTTTCAACGTGGAGGTGTACAAACAGGTGGGGAGGGCTCTGAATATCCCGTTTCTGGCGCATCTCAGTTATGCTGAGTGGGCCTATGGAGCGTTCAATCAGCGCCAGGGTTATGATTTGAGCACTTTATACGTAGTCAGCTTAGTGGTTAGGAGACACTTATGGTTGGCACGGTGTGACTTAGCTATTAGACAGCGAGACTTGCCTGTCCAGGTGGTGGTGAGCACTATTCTCGGTGAGGTGAGGAATATTCGGTTCTTGGAGAGAAAGAAACTGGGGAGAGGAGCTTGGGTTCTGGCGTGGCAGAACATCAAGCCTCCTTAAACTGGCGGAGGTCTCTCCTGGGTGTTAGCTTGTCTGTCGCTTCTCTTGTACACCTCAGATTTTTTTTTCTTTGACATTTTTTTGAAGTCTGGCCGCAGACACAAGGGGAGTGTCCCTTTGTGCTCTTCTTTTTAGTTGTTGGTGTGGTTTTGTCCTGTGTTTGGGCTTCAATTTCTTTTCAGTCTTGTCTTGTGTAGTGTCTTCTAATCTTATGTACTTGCTTATTGGTCGGGCGTAAAAGTCCCGCGGTATGTATGTGGAATGTATGGTGTAATGTGGGTGTTGTCCTTCACTTTTTGGGTGGTGGTGTATGTTATATGTCTTTCTCTTTTCTTTTTTTTTGTCCTGTTTGTTTTGAATGATGTGATGTAGGTGTTGACTTGTGTCCTTTTGGGTGGTGGTTGGTGTTATGTGTTTTATTTTTTTCTTTCTGTCTGGTTGTCCTGTTTGTCTGAATGTAGATGAGTGATGTCTCCTCAGCAGCTATACTTCTGGAGTATGGAACAGTTTCTTGTTCACAAGTTATGTGCATAGCACAGTTTTGTTTGATTTGTATTTTCTTGGGTACATTGACAGAGTTTTTCTGTAATCATGGCGTTGTTTCAGTTGTATTATGGTGTGGGAAAGATTATTCCCTGATTATATTTGTTTCCTTACTTGTATTGCATACTTTTTATATTTATTTCATTGTATGCTGTATGATGGTATTTTGATTTACAGGCATACTTTTATCTTATTTATTATTCCTTGTATGCTTTAAGTTTGTTGATTAATAAAAAAAAAAAGTCCCTGCACTGTACATTCTGTATGTTCCTGTTTCTTCCAGACAGACATCCACTGTGAACCAAATCTTTCATTGTGATGATCGGGATGATTCTACTCACAAAAAAGATCCGGATCAAATGAACGATTCGTTCATGATCCGGACAACACTACAGTCCCACCACGAGTCTCTGCAGTGCAGTGAATATTAATTAGCTATGTGGCTGGCTGCGGAGGAGGAGGGGAGACCTCCTCCTCCAACATTACTGAGCATGTGCAAACAGTCTAACGTGGCTTAGCCCAGTATAACGTACAGCATGCAGCACTTGTGTAACACAACATGTGCACTGTGAACAGCACAATTGAGTTTACAGTGCTGTGAGTTAGAATGCGTTACTGGCTGCTGTAACGTGGGACTTTAACGTCCCACTGTGAAACCAGCCTTAATGTTTTAAAAGTGTCTCACTGATGAGTGTCAGGGATTGGTGTCCAGTGAATCATGAGGGGAGGGGAATCATCTCCCTACATCTGTAAACCCTGTGCCTACTTTCTAGCTTTTGCATGTGACAGAACTCACTAGTTGCCTTTCTCTCTCTGAATAAGCTGTCCAGATAACGTGGGGCTTTCAGGAGCTGGGAAAAAAGGGCGCAGGCAGCTAGTGGACAAAAAGGGCGCCGCCATTCACTCCCATAATAAATAACGTTTAATGGGCGCAGAGCAGGAAAAAAGGGCGCCGGAGCTAAATAAAGTTTACAAACGGCGCCCGGAGATGTTTAATGATTTATAACTGAGCTTGTGGTGATTTACGTTTATAAAATGCACCCGTGCCGAATAACGTTTATAAAAATACTAAACATATTTATCCTATTTAACTAATTAAAACATTATATAAAGTTTTATCCCTTACTGTTTTTAAAACATTATTCACAAAATAAAGCGATCAGTACGTAATGTAAATTGCAATATATTTTTTGGAGTCACAATTTGTAAAACATTATTATCCACATAATAAAGCGATGACTAAGGGGGGTGGTTAGGGTTAGGCATCACCAGGGGAGTCTTAGGTTTAGGCACCACCAGGGGAGTTTTAGGTTTAGGCACCACCAGGGGAGTCTTAGGTTTAGGCACCACCAGGGGGGTCTTAGGTTTAGGCACCACCAGGGGGGTCTTAGGTTTAGGCAGTGGCACCACCAGGGGGGTCTTAGGTTTAGGCACCACCAGGGGGGTCTTAGGTTTAGGCACCACCAGGGAGGTCTTAGGTTTAGGCACCACCAGGGGGTCTTAGGTTTAGGCACCACCAGGGGGGTCTTAGGTTTAGGTACCACCAGGGGGTCTTAGGTTTAGGCACCACCAGGGGGGTCTTAGATTTAGGCACCACCAGGGGGGGTCTTAGGTTTAGGCACCACCAGAGGGGGTCTTAGGTTTAGGCACCACCAGGGGGGTCTTAGGTTTAGGCACCACCAGGGGGGGGTTTAGGTTTAGGCACCACCAGGGGGGGTCTAGGGGTTAGGGATAGGTACAGGGAGGGTTCTGTGTGAGAGTAGGCTTAGGTATAGTTTTACTACAATTTTAGTAATATTTACTAATGTTTTACAACACTTATTACGAACGTAGTTATATTTATATCATCGTTATAAAGAATATTTTCAGATTTTATTATAAGAACAAACCATAAATGAAGGTTATTCACAATAATATATGTAATATATATGTAATATTTCCACCTTCGCTCTCTGTTACACCTCCCACTGTCACAATCAATGTAGAGAACACCCCAATAGCATCAACCCCCAAAGCTCGTTGCCTAGGGGTAACTCTGGACTCTGAGCTCTCCTTTAAATCACATATTAACACTTTAACTACCTCCTGCTACTTCCATCTCAAAAACATTTCCAGAATCCGTCCCTTCCTTACACAAGAAGCAACTAAAATGCTTGTGCATGCCCTAATCATCTCCCGTCTTGACTACTGCAACACCCTACTCTGTGGTCTACCAAAAAGCAGATTGGCACCTCTCCAATCCCTACTAAACTCTGCAGCCCGTCTCATCCACCTCTCTTCTAGATCCTCTGAGGCAGCCCCTCTCTGCCAATCCCTCCATTGGTTACCAGTTGCCCAAAGGATCCAGTTTAAACTTCTCACACTGGCATACAAAGCTCTACACAAGCTATCGCCTCCATACATTTCCTCTTTAATCTCCAGATACCTCCCCGCTCGGACCCTCCGTTCCTCACAGGAGACCCTTTTGTCCTCCAGCCTAGTCACCTCCTCTCACTCTCGCATCCAAGACTTCTCACGGGCGGTCCCTCTCCTTTGGAACTCTCTCCCTCAACCGGTTCGTCATGCCACGAGTCTGGAAACCTTCAAACGTACTCTGAAAACACACCTGTTCAGACAAGCCTATAATTTGCTATAGGCAGCACTGAAGGCACACTGGCTCACCCACTAATCCTTGTGTTTCCTTCCCCTTTGTTTCCTACCCACTACCCTCTAGATTGTAAGCTCGCAAGGGCAGGGACCTCCTCCTAGTGTTTCTCATACTGCTGTAATTTTAACATATGTATATGTACCAACTACATATCAACTATGTATGTATCTGTATTTACTCTATTCAATGTCATGACTGTACAGTGTCTTGTATTTCTTATGTATATTTGTTCCCCATTATTTGTTTGTACTATGTACAGCGCTACGGAAGATGTTGGCGCTATATAAATAAATAATAATAATAATAATAATAATAATAATAATATACAATTATAAAATTAATCATATATTATCGTTATTTTAATAAACGTAATTATAAGTTTCACTTTTGAAACAGGGAAGATTAAAGTTTTCACAATTGACGATTTCATAAACATTATTTAATGATTTATAAATTTGTTAAACATTATTTGTAAACGAAATATAGCACACTATTTTTATAAATGCTATTAATGATTAATTGTTAATTAGCGTTTACACCCCGCGCCCTTTTTGTCCGGGCGCCCTTTTTGTACGTACGCGGGCTTTCAGGGATAGCGGTAGTGTTTGAGGCAAAGTGGTGTTGGTGTGCAGTCTAAGCCAAAATAAATGTCTTATTTGCTACATGGAGTAAAATAAACATTCTGTACTATTGTATGTTAAACCTGGCACCAAGGTAGGACTTTTACTCTTTTTTTTTCTTCTGTCAATGAAAATGAGTCTGAAGTTTTCTGAGAAATACAGAAACCAGCAATGGCTGTAATGTTACATTTCAAATTAAAAAAAAAAGAATTATTTGGAAACCCGGATAATGCCGTGCAAAGCACGACAGCACCATTACTTGTGGAGGGAGATACACAGAGCTGCGCTCCCCATGTGACTTCATGTGACTCAAGATGGAAGGAGGAAGCATTGGAGTCACATGATGCGCAACGTGGAACACAGCTCTGTGACTCTCTCTGCAAGTAATAGTACTGAACTGCTTTGGACGGCATTATTCGGTTTTCCAAATAAAGGAATTCAAATGACATTATTGTTGGGCACCTAATACAATATATGAAAGACGTGACATCACAAAAAAAGACATTCAATAATAATAATAATAATAATAATAATAATAATAATAAAAAAATGACACAAGAAATAGACTTTAAAAGTTTTCCTGCTATCCAAAAAAAAAAAATATATATAAAGTATATATATATATATATATATATATATATATATATATATATATATATATATATATACAGGGAGTGCAGAATTATTAGGCAAGTGGTATTTTTGAGGAATAATTTTATTATTGAACAACAACCATGTTCTCGATGAACCCAAAAAACTCATTAATATCAAAGCTGAATATTTTTGAAAGTAGTTTTTAGTTTGTTTTTAGTTTTAGCTATTTTAGGGGGATATCTGTGTAGGCAGGTGACTATTACTGTGCATAATTATTAGGCAACTTAACAAAAAACAAATGTATACCCATTTCAATTATTTATTTTTACCAGTGAAACCAATATCACATCTCAACATTCACAAATATTCATTTCTGACATTCAAAAACAAAACAAAAACAAATCAGTGACCAATATAGCCACCTTTCTTTGCAAGGACACTCAAAAGCCTGCCATCCATGGATTCTGTCAGTGTTTTGATCTGTTCACCATCAACATTGCGTGCAGCAGCAACCACAGCCTCCCAGACACTGTTCAGAGAGGTGTACTGTTTTCCCTCCTTGTAAACCTCACATTTTATGATGGACCACAGGTTCTCAATGGGGTTCAGATCAGGTGAACAAGGAGGCCATTTCATTAGTTTTTCTTCTTTTATACCCTTTCTTGCCAGCCACGCTGTGGAGTACTTGGATATGTGTGATGGAGCATTGTCCTGCATGAAAATCATGTTTTTCTTGAAGGATGCAGACTTCTTCCTGTACCACTGCTTGAAGAAGGTGTCTTCCAGAAACTGGTAGTAGGACTGGGAGTTGAGCTTGACTCCATCCTCAACCCGAAAAGGCCCCACAAGCTCATCTTTGATGATACCAGCCCAAACCAGTACTCCACCTCCACCTTGCTGGCGTCTGAGTCAGACTGGAGCTCTCTGCCCTTTACCAATCCAGCCACGGGCCCACCCATCTGGCCCATCAAGACTCACTCTCATTTTATCAGTCCATGAAACCTTAGAAAAATCAGTCTTGAGATATCTCTTGGCCCAGTCTTGACGTTTCAGCTTGTGTGTCTTGTTCAGTGGTGGTCGCCTTTCAGCCTTTCTTACCTTGGCCATGTCTCTGAGTATTGCACACCTTGTGCTTTTGGCCCCCCTAGTGATGTTGCAGCTCTGAAATATGGCCAAACTGGTGGCAAGTGGCATCTTGACAGCTGCACGCTTGACTTTTCTCAGTTCATGGGCAGTTAATTTGCGCCTTGGTTTTTCCACACGCTTCTTGCGACCCTGTTGACTATTTTGAATGAAACTCTTGATTGTTCGATGATCACGCTTCAGAAGCTTTGCAATTTTAAGAGTGCTGCATCCCTTTGCAAGATATCTCACTATTTTTTACTTTTCTGAGCCTGGCAAGTCCTTCTTTTGACCCATTTTGCCAAAGGAAAGGAAGTTGCCTAATAATTATGCACACCTGATATAGGGTGTTGATGTCATTAGACCACACCCCTTCTATTACAGAGATGCACATCACCTAATATGCTTAATTGGTAGTAGGCTTTCGAGCCTATACAGCTTGGAGTAAGACAACATGCATAAAGAGGATGATGTGGTCAAAATACTTATTTGCCTAATAATTCTGCACTCCCTATATATATATACTAGCTGGTCGCCCGGCGTTGCCCGGGTATGTAATTGGCTAGTGTTACCTCTGCCCACTTTTTCTAATCCTAACACACAATTACTCAAGGATGACCTAGTTTGTGAGCTTTGCGGTCTTTGGCATCAATAATTGGCATTGAAATGAAATAAATCTAATCGCCTGTGGCTCCACTCCTTTGAAAATCAATAGGTGAATTTTGATTAGCTTTTGTAGGCTCCACCCACTTTTCTGAATATTAATCCCAGTCACCCAGTGACCAACTGTGCAAAGTTTAAGAACCCTGCCATTGACAGTGTAAGAAAAACAAAGCTTTGCTTTCTTAAAACATAAAGAATTTGCGATAATTCAGGTTGGAGTGAGCTTAAAATGTCACCCAGTGCATCACTGTTGAAGATATGCAAATTAACCATTGTTATTCTTAAAAGCTAAACACATCTCCAGCACTGCTGGAATGCAATGATGTGTCATTTTGTTGATTTGTACAGAGCCATAATAATCCAACATGCATACAGACTGTTTTGGATTGTTTGATCCTCATCAGTGCATGGCATGGGTTAATTTGGCTCTATGCAGTAGGGCTTGTAACACCGAGAGGTACAGACTAACCAGCAAGCTCATGGTGACCCAGAACTCAATGGACTGTGTAAGGGACTACAATGATCCTAAAACCCCCCTTACTAAGATGTTAAGAAAAACAAAAGTTTGCTTTCTTAAAACAGAAAAAATTTGCGATAATTCAGGTTGGAGTGAGCTTGAGATGTCTCCCAGTGCATCACTGCTGAATATATGCAAATTAACCATTGTGCTCTTAGCAGCTAAACACACCTGCAGTGTAACAGTGTAAGGCCTCTTGCACACTGCAAGTGATTCCGATTCAGATTCCGCTTTTTAATCAGTTTTTACATCCAAATCAGATTCCGATTTGCAGTGTGCAGGGAGCAAACTGCAAATCGGAATCTGAATCGGATGTAAAAACTGATTAAAAAGCGGAATCGGAATCGGAATCACTTGCAGTGTGCAAGAGGCCTAAGAATGGCTGCAGTTTACACTTTCCAGTGAAATTTTTATTTGTCTCCGCCCCCTTTTTGGTTATGGGAATAAAAAGTATCCTATACTTTATTCCAGGTAATGTACTATGTGTGTGCCAAATTTCAGTTTACATTCTAGCAGTGAAATTTGTATTTTTCTCCACCCACTGATGTCCTAATGTTTCCCGGGTATGTATTTGGCTGCTGTTGGCTGTGGCCACTTTTTCTAACCCTGACACACAATTGTCAATAGTCAATTACCAAGTTTGTGAGATTTGTGGTCTTTGGCATGAATAATTTTCATTGAAATGAAACACATCTGATTTGCTGTTTGTGGCCCCACCCCTTTTCTAAATATTTAACCCCAGTCACCCAATGATCAACTGTACCAGGTTTGAGGCTTGTGCCATTAACAGTGCAAAAATGGCAGCAATTAAATATTTGCCTTGAAAATCAATAGGTGAATTGTGATTGTTTTTTGTAGGCTCCACCCACTTTTCTGAATATTAATCCCAGTCACCCAGTGACCAACTGTGCAAAGTTTTAGAACCCTACAATTAATAGTGTAAGAATGACTGCAGTTTACATTTTCCCAGTGAAATTTGTGTTTGTCTCCGCCCACTGATGACTTGGCATTGCCCGATTATGTATTTGGCTGGTGTTGGCTGCGCCCCCTTTTCCTAACCCTAACACACAATTACTCAATTACTCAATGACTAAGTTTGTGAGCTTTGCGGTCTTTGGCATCAATAACCTGCATTAAAATGAAACAAATTCAGATTAGCTGTTTGGGGCTCCACCCTCTTATATAAATTTAAACCCCAGTCACGCAATGATCAACCGTACCAGGTTTGAGTCTTGTGCCATTAACAGTGCAAGAATGGCAGCAATGAAATATTCCCCTGATAAATCAATAGGTAATTTTTGATTGTTTTTTGTAGGCTCCACCCACTTTTATGAATATTAATCCCAGTCACCCAGTAACCAACTGTGCAAAGTTTGAGAACCCTACCATTAACAGTGTAAGAATGGCTGCTGTTTACATTTTCCCAGTAAAATTTGTATTTGTCTCCGCCCACTTATGACCCTGCGTTGCCCGCTTAGGTATTTGGCTGGTGTTGGCTGTGCCCACTTTCCTAACCCTAACACACAATTAATCAATTACTCAATTACCAAGTTTGTGAGCTTTGTGGTGTTTGGCAACAATAATTTGCATTGGAATGAAACAAATCTGATTGTCTATTTGTGGCGCCACCCCCTTTCTGAAATTGAACCCTAGTCACCCAATGATCAACTATACCAGGTTTGAGGCTTGTGCCATTAACAGTGCAAGAATGGCAGGTTTGAGGCTTGTGCCATTAACAGTGCAAGAATGGCAGAAATATTCCCCTTGAAAACCGACCAACTGTGCAAAGTTTGAGAACCCTACCATTAACAGTGTAAGAAAAACAAAAGTTTGCTTTCTTAACACAGAAAGAATGTGCGATAATTCAGGTTGGAGTGAGCTTGAGATGTCTCCCAGTGCATCACTGCTGAATATATGCAAATTCACCATTGTTACCCTTAGAAGCTAAACACACTTCCAGAACCACTGGATGCAATGATGTGTCAGCTTGTTAATTTGTACAGAGCCATAATAATCCAACGTGCATACAGAATGTTACTTTTGGATCCTCATCCAAATTTTTTTTTTTTTTTTTTCCTCAGCATAGCCCAAACCCATCCAACCCCAAAGGGAAGGCGAGCTGAACTTTAACCAGTAATTTTACATCATGAATAATCCTGATGTTTTACCAGAATGTTAGCATCATAGGTATTTTACTTTTTAATAAAAACACAGAGTTTTAGAAACAAAATGAATTAAACATATGAAAACAGATCATACGCATTGTCTCAGCATTAGCATACCACTGAGAATCCTTCATGAAATACTCTCTCAATCTCTGATATAACCAACCTGGCATAGTTTTAAACTTCGCAGTTTCTTTGAAGTCCACCTTGAACACAATCTGCAAAACATCAGCCTTCCTTTGTGCATATTCCTCAGCTGATAGTGAGTCATACCACTCATCCACAAGATTCACAAAATAATACAAGTCCCTTGCCGTTGGGTTTGAACCCCACCTATTTATATTTGGACGTCCCTCCGCTTTCATCCCTTTTTTAAGCCCTGCTGGACAGTAACACATCAAATGCCCCACACTGTTCCAGTTTTCACATTTAGCATTCCTCTCATACTCTCTGGATACAGCTTTCCTTAGAGGACCCAACGGACTCAAAGGTGGTGTATCATCCTGACTAGAGGCCCCCCAACTTCTCCTGAATGCGGCAACCCTCTCAAAACCTCATAGGGACCCGGGGACAGCAGCACCTCTGGAGCACTCCCCTCGTCCAGCTTTAACTTTTTCGTCACTCTTACAGACTCACTGTGTTATCTCTCCACTGTCTGCTTCCTCTGTGCAGGCGTAAGCTGACTCTTACCCACCTGCGTCCATCCACCTCCAGCATCACTGGTGTCCATCTCCTCCTCCTCCTTCTCCTTCTCTTTTTCCAGCAGCGCCTCCAATCTCTCCACTTGCGACCCCCAATCTACCTCATCCATACTTTCCTCCTCACTCTCCTCCTCAGAGCTGTCACTCTCCACCATTTTCTCTCCAGAACTCTGCAACCCCCCAGTCACAACCTTGCTGGAGGAACTACTGGTCCCATCACGCCCCTCCGATTCCTTCACCAGTGTTTTCCCTCCAGCAACAGCACCTCCTTTCTCCACAACAGTCACTCCACTGTCACCACCAGTCACCCCGCTCTTCACAGGCTCTTTGCGCACAGCAGAACCTTCCTTAGCGATCTTTGGGACCGGCGCATGGCCACACCCACTACTCTGCATAGCAGGCCCCTGACCATGCCCTCCAGCACCTCCGATCGCTTCCTTCTGCTTTCCTGCAGCCACAGACCCAGCCTCCTTCTTACCAGACTCCACCTTCTCCTTCATAGCAGATACACCTTCCTCCTTTCTCTCAACACTCACTCCACTCGGGACACTCACTGGCACTTGACCACGCCCCCCACCTTCTCCGCTCGGCTTTGCAGGGATTTCCATACTCCTCTGTACAGACTTCTTCACAGCGGAAACCTTCACCCCATCCGCACCAATCACCTCCCCAGTCACAGGCTTTTCCTCCCGCACAACCGCCACAGAATCACTCTGCAAGGTACTCGGCACTTGGCCATGCCCCCCGCCATCTCCAGTCTCCCCCGGCACCATCCTATCCTTGCCGCTTGCAGAAAACAATTTAGCTTCCTCCACAATGCCACTCGCCCCTTCACAAGTCACATCACTCACCTCCCCAATCACATCACTCGCAACACCAGCAGTCACCCCACTCTCCACAGCACTATCACCCGACACAGGAGGCTCTGCAGCCAGCTCATCCACACCCACACTCTCATTAGCCACCGGCTCAGACACCTCCCTCTGCTCAGTAACTACAGTAGCAGCAGCAGCAGTTACACAATGCTCACCCCACTTCCCAAACCAACTTCTCCCCTCCTTCGCAACAGCAGCATAGGAGAAGAGACTCCTCCCCCTATTCAGCGAGCAGTCCTTGGCTAGATGTTCAGCCGCCCCACAAAGATCACACATACGGGGGGCTGAACATTGATAAGCCTGGTGACCCCTCTGCCTGCAGAACCTGCAGGTATCCTTGTTAGGGCAATGCTCCCTCATATGCCCGTACATATAGCAATAACGGCAGTACTTTGGCTGCCCCTGGTAACTTATGGTGCACCTTTCACCTGCCACTGTAAAAGCCGCAGGGGGGTGTACAGTACCACCATAACCATCCGGATCTGGCTTCAACTTCACCTCAAACTTCAATTTACTGCGATACATGCCATACAAATTCTTCAGCTTCACAGTATTCCCTATCTCACTGCAATATTGCTTTAGGAAAGACCTAATAACATGAGTCTCCAAGAAAGGATTAAACAGGTGAACAGTCAGGTATTTAACCCTTGCATCAAACAGTAAATCCACATCAATCTTCTCCAATACAGGATATCGCCCCTCAGCCTTCACCATCTTCCAATTTTCAAAAACAGCCAGGTAGCGTTCCTCCGAAAAAAGGAAATAACGTATTGGCCCATATCCACAAAATCTTGCATCGCATAAATATCCATTACCTGGACACCAAGAATCTCCGTCACGACATCAGCAGCCACCATTTTCATCCCGATCTCCTTCTGATGCTCCTTTTGGACCCGAATCCTCAGCAGCTTTTTAAAGTCTGCCATTTTCACAGCACACCAGACTGCCTTCGCCTCTCTGATCTTCCTGGGGCCCCCAAGAGGAGACCCCTCACTAAACCCTCTGACCAAAAACAAGCAAGTACCAACTCACTTGGTCCTAGCCAAAAGGCAGAGCGGCGATGCACAGCCTAATTCGGATTGTTTGATCCTCATCAGTGCATGGCATAGATTAATTTGGCTCTTTGCAGTAGAGGCTTGTAGCACCGAGAGTTACAGACTAACCAGCAAGCTCATGGTGACCCAGAACTCATTGGAGTGTGTAAGGGACTACAGTAGTCCTAAAAGCCCCCTTACTAAGATGTTAAGAAAAACAAAAGTTTGCTTTCTTAAAACAGAAAGAATTTGCGATAATTCAGGTTGGAGTGAGCTTGAGATGTCTCCCAGTGCATCACTGCTGAATATATGCAAATTAACCATTCTACCCTTAGAAGCTGCAATTTACATTTTTCAGTGAAATTTGTATTTTTCTCTTTTTGGTTATGGGAATAAAAAGTATCCTATACTTTATTCCAGGTAATGCACTATGTTTGTGCCAAATTTCATTCAAATCCGTTCAGCCGTTTTTGCGTGATCGAGTAACAAACATCCAAACATCCAAACATCCGAACTTTCCCATTTATTATATTAGTAGGATATATATATATATATATATATATATATATATATATATACATATATATATATATATATATACACAGTACAGACCAAAAGTTTGGACACACCTTCTCATTCAAAGAGTTTTCTTTATTTTCATGACTATGAACATTGTAGGTCCACACTGAAGGCATCCAAACTATGAATTAACAAATGTGGAAGTATAGTACATAACCAAAAAGTGTGAAACAACTGAAAATGTGTCTATTTCTTCAAAGTAGCCACGTTTTGCTTTGATTATTGCTTTGCACACTCTTAGCATTCTCTTGATGAGCTTCAAGAAGTAGTCACCTGAAATGGTTTTCCCTTCACAGGTGTGACCTGTCAGGTTTAATAAGTGGGATTTTCATTCATTGTGGAGAAGTCAGGTGGATACACAGCTGATAGTCCTACTGAATAGGCTGTTAGAATTTGTATTATGGCAAGAAAAAAGCAGCTAAGTAAAGAAAAACGAGTGGCCATCATTACTTGAAGAAATGAAGGTCAGTCAGTCCGAAAAATTGGGAAAACTTTGAAAGTGTCCCCAAGTGCAGTCTCAAAAACCATCAAACGCTACAAAGAAACTGGCTCACATGCGGACCGCCCCAGGAAAGGAAGCTCAAGAGTCACCTCTGCTGTGCAGGATAAGTTCATCCGAGTCACCAGCCTCAGAAATCGCAGGTTAACAGCAGCTCAGATTGGAGACCAGGTCAATGCCACACAGAGTTTTAGCAGCAGCCAGACACATCTCTAGAACAACTGTTAAGAGGAGACTGTGTGAATCAGGCCTTCATAGTAGAATATCTGCTAGGAAACCCCTGCTAAGGACAGGCAACAAGCAGAAGAGACTTGTTTGGGCTAAAGAACACAAGGAATGGAGATTAGACCAGTGGAAATCTGTGCTTTGGTCTGATAAGTCCAAAAAAACGTGTCTTTGTGCGACGCAAAAAAGGTGAACAGATTATCTCTACATGCCCGGTTCCCACCATGAAGCATGGAGGAGGAGGTGTGATAGTGTGGAGGTGCTTTGCGGGTGGGGATTTATTCAAAATTGTAGGCATACTGAACCTGCATGGCTACCACAGCATATTGCAGCGGCATGCTATTCCATCCGGTTTGTGTTTAGTTGGACCATCATTTATTTTTCAATAGGACAATGACCCCAAACACACCTCCAGGCTGTGTAAGGGCTATTTGATCAGGAAGTAGAGTGATGGGGTGCTGCGCCAGATGACCTGGCCTCCACAGTCACCAGACCTAAACCCAATCGAGATGGTTTGGGTTGAGCTGGACCGCAGAGTGAAGGCAAAAGGGCCAACAAGTGCTAAGCATCTCTGGGAACTCCTTCAAGACTGTTGGAAGACCATTTCAGGTGACTACCTCTTGAAGCTCATCAAGAGAATGCCAAGAGTGTGCAAAGCAGTAATCAAAGCAAAAGGTAGCTACTTGGAAGAACCTAGAATATGACATATTTTCGGTTGTTTCACACTTTTTGGCTATGTACTATACTTCCACATGTGTTAATTCATAGTTTGGATGCCTTCAGTGTGAATCTACAATGTTCATAGTCATGAAAATAAAGAAAACTCTTTGAATGAGAAGATGTGCCCAAACTTTTGTTCTGTACTATATATATATATATATATATATATATATATATATATATATATATATATATATATATATATATATATATATATATATATATATATATATATATATATATATATATTGTAGTCTAGGGCCATTTTCAAGGGGGTGGGGGTCAATGAGCATTCCTGCATTTTGGGGGGATTTGGGAGGAATCCCACACAGACATGGGGAGAACATGCAAACTCCATACAGATGGTGCCCTGTCTGGGATTTGAACCAGGATCCCAATGCTGCAAGACAAGAGTGCTATCCACAACATCATAGTGCTATACATATAGAGTGTGTGCAGGTGTCCCTGACATAGTTGGCTTCTTGTTCAGAAATTGGACAAGTTAGATTTTTTTTTTGTTTACCACAGTTCTAACTCTCCAACAGTTCTAACTCTCCAAAGGCGCCAGGTGTGACCCTGACATTACGCTGCTGTGTACTCCTCTTTTCACTGCCTGATGAAGCGGGTGTATACCTGCGAAACGCGTTGCATTAAATCCCTGGAGTGTACCATTAATATTATCCTTGTTGAATAACACAGCATTCTTGTGTCTGCTTGAGGGAGGTAAGTCCACCACTGCCTCCTAAGCAATTTTTAAACATTTTAAATATTGTTTTTATCCTTTTGGCGCCTCTGTTCATTTCGTAATACAATATATATCCACCCTTGGTGGAGGGGGATACCCCTTTTTCTTCACGTCTACAGAGAGCGACTTCTTAGCCCTGAGTGAGGACAGGCCAATCTCCTCACCTGCCTTTACAGTGGTTGCCTGGAGGTAACCCTGGTTTGTATATATCTTACTCCTTCACATATATACCAATTGCTTTGACTTACTACACTATATTGGGCTCTCGGTTCTCTTTTCCTTATATACCTGACTAACTCTCCAACATGTTGCACTGCTTTCTTGTCCTCCTACCCCTGTCCTCAGGACATACTGCAACTGAATGCTTGTCCTGAAGTTAAATTGTATGTCTATAATCTGCTCTTTCAAAACTGTAACTTTTCGGGTGAAAACTATTTAATGTGTGTGCATTGTTTTTTTTGGCTAAAAGTGAATCTGAGGTGAGGTAGATATGGAGGCTGCCATATTTATTCCCATTTGAAGGATACCTGTTGCCAGGCATTCCTGTTGATCTTCTGGCATCAGCAGTGCCTGAGTAACAACCATGCAACAAGCATACAGCTAATTCAGTCAGACTTGCGTCAGAGCGCGTGATCTGAATGCTTGTTCAGGGTCTATGGCTAAAATGACTGTATTAAAGACACAGGATCAGGGACAACCATGCAACTTGTATTGTTTAAAAGGAAATATCTATGGCCACCTCTGTGTCACTCTCACCTCGAGTTCCCTTTAAGTGGCTGGAAAGGTTCCACTTTCCTTTTAATGTAGATTAAAACAGGAAGTAGAACTGGGACATGAACATGTCCAGCCAACATGAGACTCCCATACTGATCACTTGATTAAGTCAGTCACATCTCTGTGAATTTCCTGTAGGATAAATCAATCATCTCCTCATTACGCAAAAAAAAAAAAAAAATATCTGTAATTTCAGTGTGAAGGAAGAAGATATTTTATTGTGTATAAGGCATCAAATAAGTTTCATTATGTATTTTTAATATTGTGTGTTTTTATGTAGTCACATCCAGCAACCATGGCTCCATCATTTCCTATAGAAGTACTCCACTTACCAATGGTGGCAGGGAAGGGCACGCCAAACACCTGCACTTCACACAGGGTGAGGTATTGCTGCTTCCCTCTAATGATGATGTTCACATATTGGCCAACCATATCGTTACACTGGAAAGTCAGAGCTCCACTGTTCTGTATGGTGGAGATCTCTGCACAGCTGTGGAAAAATAATAAAGGCAAGTCAATAACTCTATGTGTAGTAAGTGTAGATAGCGTGGCCCAAGTGGCCTCTTTAGGAGTGGTCATACTGACTTTTAGATCGTAGTAGTTTGGTGTCACACAGCTGCCACCAGCACACAGCCACTGGAGTTGGCGACTGAATTACTAAAGTATATCCCAATGTTTAGGGACAGTTCTCCAGATGTTTCTATCCCTATTTCCCTCCACCAGTGTATAATTATTTAATTGGGCTGTATAAGAAGTACTGACAGGCAGCAAGTGGTCTTCTTACCACTGAAACAGCACCGGGGAGCCAGGCCAATATACTAACTAATGACTCCATAACCATAATAGTAAGAGCTACATGAATAGCAATAGTTACCTTGGGTTATTATTTCCATTGTTCTCCAAAGAATTCCCAATAAGGATACTGGCACCAGTCAGCCGATCCCAGCAGCAGTCGCCTCTATTGGTTATGATGACTTTGGAGATTTTATGGGGCTGCTTTAAGGCCACCCTCCACCAGGGTGAGACCTCATTGCTGGTGTGGGTACAGGAGTCAGCATCGAAATGAGTGTCCAAGTTTCCATCAATGGCTTTATTGGCAGAGCTCTCACCTCTGTAGATAGAGGACTGTGATGCTACACCATAGAGGGCAACATTTGCATCTGTGTTAATAAAATACAACCAGATAACACTTAATACATTTTAGGGAACCATTGATGTTAACTTTTTATATGGTAAATGGCTACAACACCTTAAAGGACAACTATCAATAAACATATAGGGCCTGATTCACAAAGCGGTGCAAAGTGTTTGCACGCGAGTGAAAACCCCTTTATCACGCCTAAACTCAGTTTAGGCATGATAAGAAGAAACTCGTGCGAATTTTCCGCGCGCAAAGGCTTGCGCGCGCAAGCGCGCAGGCGCGCGCAGCACCCGGCTCTTCGCGCGAAGCTCCCATTAAGCCCTATGGGACTTTGTACGCGCGTACGCGCGGTAGCTTCGCGCGAGTTAGAGCACAAAGCGGTGATAACTTTGCTAGTGCAAAGGTTATCACGCCTAAAGTCTTTTAGGCGTGATAACTGAGTTATCACCGCTTTGTGAATCAGGCCCATATTTTAAAAAAAAAAACAGTCTAGGCATTTCTAAGTACTGCTGTATATCTCTCCCTGCTTTTCTCATCCTTTAATGTTTTATAAGTGTCTCACTGATAAGTGTGAGGGATTGGTTCTGGACCAGTAAATCATGAGGGGAGGGGAAATCCTCTCCCTACATCTGTGAACCCTGTGTGTACTTTCTAGCATTTTCATGTGACATATCTCACTAGCTGCCTTTCTCTCCCTGAATGAGCTGTCCAGATAACATGTGAGGCTTTCAGTGATGGCTGTAATGTTTTAGGAGAACTGGTGTTGGTGTGCAGCCTAAGCTAAAATAAATGTCTTATTTGCTACATGGAGTAAAATAAACATTTTGTACTATTGTATGTGAAACCTGACACCAAGGCAGGACTTTTTTTTTCCGGCGGGGAGGGGCTTACTCTTCAGAGAGGGGTAGATGCTGTGTGTATGGGGAGGTATGTGGTCTCTTACCGCACCTCCCTTGTGGCTGCTTCCCCCTCCGTTCTAAGTAACTTCTCCGGTGTCAGCAGTGGAATAATATTCAAGCTGTGAGGCTTCCTTTTGACCCTCATGCTGACACTATGTTGTACGCTTTGCTGGCTCTGCACTGGCGCTCCCCTCTTGTCATAAACATGTGCACCTGGCAGGTGGGTGGAGTGTAAAACAGCCAATCAAATTTCAGCCATTTATTTTAAATGGGAAAATGTAAACTGCAGTCATTCTTACACTGTTAATCGCAGGGTTTTCAAACGTGGCACACTTGGTCACTGGGTGACTGAGATTGAGATGCAGAAAAGTGGGTGGAGCCTACAACAGCCACATATTGATTTTCGAGAGGAATATTAAAACTGCTGCGATTCTTACATTGTTTTTTTTTTCTTTCAATTAACGTTTATTTGAAAGTATAACAAAATAAGATCAGAGTTTTAACAGTCATCTATAAGCGTTAGCAAATAGATCCAAAAGCATGAATTAGAACAAAAGTATAGGCTATTTGTAAGTAGTAGCTTATATATTTATTATTTGGACGACATAGTTTAGAATGTGCTGTTATGTTAGTCTCCACGCATAATTATATCTTGAGTAATTAGATTGTGCCAACTATGTGTGTTTGGAATGGAAAGCTTAGAGTGGTAGCCTAAGAATAAGCAGGATTTTGAAGAGTAGTAGGGTGTAGTGAGGTAAGGTAGGATAAGATAAATAGAATATGCCCTGGTCCTATTTATCAATCGTTCAGCCCTGGTTATCTAAGTGAGGGAAAAACAACTCCTTGTGGTGGATCTCAGGTGAAGCGGGAACAACCTCTGGGAGTTTAGTGTAAGGGGTAAAAAGGTCTAGTAATGAGAGAGCAATAGAAGTTTAGAAATGTGAGCGCTGTTTATTGTCCCATGAGAAGTTTATATTTTTCTGATACTTGGAAATCGTTCCAGAGAGCCCATGTGTAGTTAAACCGTTCCATCCCATCCGCTGCACAAGCTATGATTCTTTCCATAGACTCCACTGTTCCCACCCTCCCAATCCATTCTCTAATGGTAGGTATGTCTGTTTTTTTCCAGTGAACCGGAATAAGAGCTCTGGCTGCATTGATTAGGTGGATTACTAGAGACTTTTTATAGCTTCTGTTCGAGTCTATGGTATCGTGGAGAAGAAGCGAGGCCGGTGTAAAGGGAACCTGGTCCCAGGTTATATCTTCAATGAGTTGGTGGATTTGGAGCCAGTAGTTCTGGATTGATGGGCATTCCCAAAAGATATGTAAGAGAGATCCTTCTGATTGATTGCATCTCCAGCACCTGTCAGAGACCGAGGGGAAGATTCTGTGTAATAGCTTTGGTGTCCTATACCACCTAGTTATGAGCTTGTAACCCAGTTCCTGTATGTTGACACTTATGGAGCCTTTGTGATTAAGGGAGAGGAGTTTTTGCCATTGATCATTGGGATATAGTGTTTCCAGGTCCCTTTCCCATTCCTCATGGAATCTCATTTTATTGGGTGTTGGGTTCGTAAGGAGGATCTGATATAGTTGGGAAATTAAGTGCCTATGCGGTCCTTCATTGCATATCAATCTTTCAAAAGGAGATAGTGGTGTGGACCAGTTGATTTTACTGGAAATGGTCTGTACAAAGTGGCGGACCTAGAAGTATTGCCACTGAGATAGTTGGCGATCATCTCTCATTGTATTGAGATCGGATAAGGACTTGACTGATCCATTACTGACGAAGTCTTGGAGTCTAGGACAGCTGCCAGTGGGCCAATTTTGAAGGAAGGCTATGTCTTTTGCTGGGGAGAATGCGGGATTATTGGATAGGGGGGAGGGTCTACCGGGGAAGGACGCCAAGCCCTTAGGCGGTAAATATTTGCGCATACTTTTGATTGTGGCTTCAATCAAGGGATTTTCCCACTGATTTCGTGTACTTAAGGGGAAATCTACCCAGCCCAGGGCGTGAGTTGGGGTATCTGAGTTATCCCTCTCAACTTGTGCCCATTGTTTAGGGGTGGTGCAGTTAGCCCATTCAATGGCTCTGCTTAATTGTGAGGCCAGGTGATATGTGTGAATGTCGGGAAGTGTCATGCCGCCCATTTCCTTAGGGAGAATTAGAGTTGATTGCTTAATTCTTGGGGGTTTCCCTTCCCAGATAAATTTATTGATAGCGGATTGGAGATCTTTGATGTATGTTTGCGGTAGGGAGATCGGAAGGCATTGACTCACGTATAAAAATCTTGGGAGGAGGGTCATTTTGACAGAGGCTATTCTGCCAAACCAAGAGAGTTTTTTTTGGGTACCCCAGGATAGTAGATCTGTTTTGAGCTTTTTGCTTAGGGGAATATAGTTGCATGCAAAGATGTTATTTAAGTTTTGGGGGATGTCTATTCCTAGGTAATGTAACGAATTAGTTGACCAAGAGAACGTAAATGTTGTTTGACAATGTTTAACTGTGACAGGGTCAAGAGAGATGTTAAGGGCTCTTGACTTATGAAAGTTTATTTTTAGGTTGGAGAGGGAGCCAAATTGTTCAAACTGCTTCATTAAATTGGGTATGGAAGTGAGTGGGTCTTGAAGAAAGAATAGTAAGTCGTCTGCAAAAGCAGACACTACATGGTATGAGGATTTAGCATTTATCCCTCTAATTGCGGGATTTGCTCTCACAGCGTTGAGGAAGGGTTCAAGAGTGATCACATAAAGCAAGGGGGAAAGGGGGCACCCTTGTCGCGTACCATTGGTGATGGTGAAATTGTCAGAAAGCAAGCCATTAGCCTTTACTTTAGCTGAGGGGTTGGAATATAATAAGTTTATCCAGTTCAAGATATTGGGGCCAAGACCTAAGCGTGACAGGGCAGCGCGAGAAAAGTCCCATGCCACCCTGTCAAATGCCTTTTCGGCGTCAGTTGAAAGGAGGAAGGCTTTGAGTTTGAGTTTTTTAGTTAAGGATATAGCGCCTACTGCTCTCATAACATTGTCTTTGGCCTCTCTGCCTGGGATAAATCCCGATTGGTCTATTTTAATATGTTCTGGTATAAATGGGATGAGTCTGTTTGCTAGAATCTTAGCGAATATTTTTGCATCCAGGTTGAGGAGGGAAATGGGCCTATAGTTGGAACATAGCTTGGCGTCCTTCTCCGGCTTGGGGATTACTGTTATGTGGGCCTCCAGAAATTGAGGGGAGGGGATTGTATCTGGGGTGATTGATTTGAAAGCCAAAGTGAAAGCTGGGGCCAGCACCTTAGCAAACAGTTTGTAGTATTGAGAGCTGAACCCATCAGGTCCGGGTGCCTTGCCAGGTTTCAGACTTCTAACCGCAATTAAGAACTCGTCCTCAGAAATTGGAGCTTCCAGATCTTGAAGATCTTCTTGCGAGATTTTAAGAGGGGAGGAGAATTTAGTTAGATATTCTGTAATTTTATTAGTTCTAGATGGGTGGGGTTTTTTCTCTGGGTGTGAGTCTTGCAGGTTATATAGGTCTTTGTAGAACCTGCGGAATTCTTTGACTATATCTTCCGATTTAACTAATTTGGTGTTTTTCGCGTCCAAGATGGTGGGAATATGGGAGATCAACATTTTTTGGCGAAGAGCTTTTGCTAGATATTTACCGCTTTTATTTCCTAGTTCATAGAAAATTTTCTTCCCTGATAAGATTTTTTGTTTGGCCTCAGTAAATAGTAGGGAGTGTAGTCTGGCTCTACGCTCAGTTAATCTTTCTAGAGTTTGTGTTGCAAGGGATTGCTTGTGGAGCTTTTCGAGATTGCATATCTCTTCTGAGAGTTTAAGTATTCCGTTTTCTTTTTCTTTTTTCAATTTGGCACCCATCTGTATGAGACGTCCCCTAATCACTGGCTTGTGTGCCTCCCAAATTGTAAGGGTGGATGTGTCAGTGTTGGAGTGATCATGAAAATAGTTATCTAATGCTGATGATATAGTAGCTACTCTGGCTTCATCTGCTAGGATTTGAGGGTTAAGTCTCCAGCACCAGGTTTTGCTTGTTTTCTTGGGGAAGCTTACAGTTATGGATATTGGGGAATGATCTGAGATTGTCTTGGAGCCAATGGATGAAGTACGTATGAGGGACAAGTCCCTTTGTGCGACAAAGAAGTAGTCAATACGCGAATACTTTTGGTGGATGGGGGAGAAGAAAGTATAATCTTTTTCCTGGGGATGTGATATTCTCCAGGGGTCCATAAGTGTCAATCTTTGCAGGTGGGATCTGATAAATTTTAGTGCCCTATATGATAGCGTGGAAGAACCATTCGAGCAGTCAATCAGAGGTTGTAGGGGTATATTGAAATCGCCTCCTAAAATCAAAATGCCTGAAGTGAAGTAGGAAAGACGATTAAGGGTTGATGCGATGAAGGAAGGCTGTTGCTTGTTGGGAGCATATATTGTTGCTAAAGTAAAAGTTCGGTTGCTAAGCTTCCCTTTTACAAACAAGAACCTACCCTCTGGATCTTTCTCGACTTCTTCAACTAGAAAAGGGACGTTTTTGTGTATGAAGATTGATACTCCCTTAGATTTGGATTTGGTTGTTTGAGAGGTGGCATGTATAGCCGTTGGGAAATGTCTGTCAAATCTAGATGGTATATGGTTCGTTCTGAGGTGAGTTTCCTGGAGAAAGGCAAAGTGGGTCTTTTCTTTTTTAAGAAAGTCAAAGACCATAGTTCTTTTAGTTGGGATATTCAAACCATTCACATTAAGTGAGAGAAATTTCCAAGTTAGTTGTGTCTGACAGGTGCTGGATGCTTCAGCCATTATGTGTAACGGAGTAGATTCCCCCAAAATCTGACGGGCCCTGGAGGTGTGTGGCGTTTCTAGTGATAGGAAGAAGGGGGGTCGAGATGTGGAAAAATGGACTAATGATAGGGGAATGGAGGAGTGTAAAGGAGAGGAGGCTAATGTGAGGAGTGTTGATACCCAGAGTTGTAAGGACCAGGGCTGCATCAATTGTACTTGGCTTGATAATATGACCAGGGAAATAGGAGTTATAGAAGTTATTGAGACTAGCAGGAGAACAAGAAAAATTGCTCCCAGCGTAAGTGTGATTTGATTAAACCAACACTTACCTTTTTAAGTGGGAAAAGTGTTCAGTGAATATGTACTAGTACATACACTGTGTGGGGGGTGTAGAAGACACCCAGTATCTGCAATAACTAGTCACATCCGTGTGGGACCAGTCAGTAGATAAAGTGTTGAAAGTGATAAGGCGGTTGGAAAACCGCATCCTCTGCTTTATAAAGTGCTAAATTCGTTGAAACCAGCCATTCTATGAGTTGTTACGATTTGAGAATGGGACAGAGCAAAAGCAACAAGGCCACCCTAAAAAGAGTGAGGGTAAATCCACTTGGTTTGGTATGGGGGCGTCCGTGCATGCAACCCCCCAGGTCCACAGGGCTAGAGATGTTAGTACGTCCTGAGAAAATATTATGTTGCTGGTCCTGAGGTAACGCACGAACGGGCGCCCAGCATCGCAATGACCATTTCGGGATCAGTCTGTATAATTGATCACCCAACTAATCTCATCAGTTCTGTTGAGACCCATAACCCCAATATTTGGGGTTATACAACAATATAGACAAAGATTTACATACACTATACTTATATACCTGAGGTTGATAATAACATTAATAAAGGAGATGCATGTAGAAGACCCGGAGGGAACAGGAAGAGAGCCACACAATCAACCCCTATGGGATAGGGTCAGGGATATAATAAATTGAGATGCTATGAGTGTGTGATAAGAGAGAAATCTCTGTGTATGGCCAACACCTGTCCCATCAAGGTCACTACCCATTAAAGCAATATCATATGCAGAGTGTGTTTTCCTTCATGTCATTATATCCACTTGGGATAGGGCTGTACATTAGGTAATAATGATACACATCCTCATTTCAACCTTTTAGGATTATGCATTATAGGAGGAGACCACTTAGTATACATATAATAAACAGGGAAAAAAGGTTAACATCAGCGTGCCCTCGTGCAACAAACCTCACCTGTAAATATTAACATCTAATCTAAAAACGTAGAGGGATGCCACAGGGGGGTACCTTTACATGGTCATGTCAAGCGTTTAAGGACATCAACAGGGAAGTAGAGATTCTCAGTATACCGACAGTAACCACTGTTCCAAATAGAGATTTTATAAGATAAGTGGCACCGGAGGTGTTTAACCATAAACTTGTGATGTGGGTGCCAATAGTACCATTAAACTTGGTAGCAACATAACCTGTCGGAGATGAAGCATTGAAGCAATCGTAGTTCCAGCGAAGAAAAAGATATCCCTACTTAAGCGCCATTTCAAGTTGGGGTTAGGCACTGGGGTTGAGGTCAAATATGTATAGATGATCACAATGAAAAGTTCCCAACGATCACGAAGGTAGATGAGAGGCTTTGCATAATAAACTAGGAAGATTAGAGAGGGTATACTTAGTCTTCGCCTGAAGAGTCCTGATCCGGGCGGTCAAGGATCGGTCTTTTGTTAGTTTCCTCGGCATTGCTGCTGGCAGATCTGTGCCTGATGCGGCTAACATTCCCCTGGTTGCGGCGGGACCCCTTAGAGGAAGCTCCATCCGGGCGGGGAAGCATTGGAGCAGTCTCCCAATTCGGAATTTCTATGTGGTCTAGGCCCAGATCGTCGCAGAATTCGGAGAGGCCCGCTGGAGATCTTAAGGCGACCACTTTGCCGTCTTGAAGTACTGTTAAAGCAAATGGGAAGCGCCATCTGTAGGAAAAGCCTTTATCCTTTAGGGCTTTAAGGAGTGGTTTCAGAATTCTACGCTTATTAAGAGTTATAAGTGATAGGTCCTGGAATAGCTGCACCGGAGTGGAGTTAAATAGGATCTCGTCCTGTGTTCTAGCGGCTCGCATTATGTTTTCTTTTGTTTGGAATGACTCTAGACAACATATAATGTCCCTTGGAAGGTCGGAGTCACCACCTCGTGGTCTGAGAGCCCTGTGCGCTCTAACGAAGGAGATTTGTGAGTCAGCCTCATGTTGTAAAAGGTTGTTAAAGATGGCCGCCAGGGCCTGGGGAATCTGCTCTGTACTCACAGTTTCAGGTACTCCTTTGACACGAATGTTACAGCGTCTGCCCCTGTTGTCCAGGTCCTCTAGATGTCTAGCATGTTCCGCCAGTCTGGTGTCATGCTGTACCGAGGTCCGCTGTATTTTATCAATACGAGTGTCCCTTCTTTTCCCCTCTGTCTCTACCACCGTGAGTCTGTTGCTGAATCCCGCCATGTCTGTGCGCATATCCGCTATAGCATCTTGGAATGTACGCTTTATATCTTCTGCCATGGCGTGCATGTCCGCAAGTGTAGGGGATCTGTGTAGTTGGTCGGATCTCTTACTACTTACACTTGCCGTGGACTCAGGAGAGGAAGGTTGCGAGGCTGTGTTTCCGCCTACCGGCGCCATCTTTGCGGCCTGCGTGGTCTGTTTCTGCGAGCGAAAGATCTCCGGGACCGTTTTGCCAGACGGTGCGGGAGTGGTTCCCATGTCAGGTATGGTGCCTTGTTGCTTTCTTGTAGCTCGGGCGCTCATTTTGGATCGGCTGGGCAGCGGGTAAAGGAGGCTTTAGCAGAGGATAAGCGGGAGCTCCGGGTTCAAGCAGCCATCACAGTTGCGTGCCAAGCCACGCCCCCGATTCTTACATTGTTAATGGCAGAGGCTTCAAACTTACTATAGTCAGTCATTTGGTGACTGGGGTTCAAATTCACTAAAGGGGCGGGGCCACAAACAGCTGATCAGATTTCCTTGGTGGATAAACTGCTTCCATTCATACATTTTTTATGCCAGGAGCCTGGAAGAGGTGTAACACTCAGATGTTAATTAACAAACCAGGAGTCTTTTCAGAGCCAAGGAAGCTAATCCCAGCAGGGGGCAGACTTAGCGGAACCATTCAGCCAGAATAGGGAAACAGAGTTATGATCATTACGCATGTTTTAGAAGTACCATACATCGGAGAGCTGTGGAAGTTATCTCATTCTGTTGGCCCGGATCTTGTGAGTATTTTGATATTAAATTGGGGCCACTGGCATAACCAGAATTTAGGGGATTCCACTGTTTTTTACCCAAGTTTGGTATCATATGAACTGGCCTAGTCTGAGAAATATGAATATATGATGGTCATGTGTGTGAGGAAAGCGTAAGCTGAGATATGACAAATGTAATATTTGGTGGGCAGAGAGCACCCAGCCAGGGGGCTCACCACCCCTGTCCAACCCCTGGGCTGTACTCGAGGCTCCACCCAAAGATGGGCATTGTTCAAAAGTGGTTGCAAGGGACTCCGCCCTCAGTCCTCCCATTCCATCCATATGAGAACATTCTGCTGCCAGCCAGAGGACACATGGCTGGCGGCCATCTTGCTGAACTTTGAATTGAGCTCTGAAACAAAGGGCACATGGCTAGCGGCCATCTTGTCGGAACTGAACAAAGGGCATCCTCCATTTTGTTTGGATTTTAAATCTTGCTGAACTTTGAATTTATATCTGGAACAAAGAACTTTGCGAACTTGAAACCAAGGACTTGATGATTTTCCCACAAAAGGACATATTTCCACAAATCCTAAGTATTTTCTCCAGTTTTATTTCATACTGGCTATTACTGTTTTAATAATTGTTGATTTTAATAATTGTCTGTATATATTAATTATTTATTTTGCATGTGAATAAAAGACTTTATCAAAGTCATTCACTGTTCCGCTACCCTGCTTTTCAGCCATACACAGAAACTGATCCCAGGTCTCTGGAGAGACACTACTACTATTGTTTGTTGCTGGCTAGACAGAATAGAGTGTGTTTAACCGTTTTTATTCGCAGGACTAGTCAGTCAGCGGGCTCCTCGGGCCCATGGTAACCGAGGTGGAGGCAGTTATACCCTGAATCGTGTGTAGGTTGTAATTACCGTACCTCACAGGCTCCCTTCTGGTTTGTCTGCGGTCCATTCCCCAACGGTTCCTGCGCATTGACTGCGACTAGAATTTGCACGATCCGTGCGCTGGCACCGTTTGGAAAGCAATTTGCGGTCTGACCAAAGGGCCTCCTGTGACAAGTAATACTTTGAGTAAAGCACCAGCAGTGCTGAAATACTGCTCGGGAAGGCACAGGGACCTTTCAGCAGCCTGAGGCTCTCCAAGTGGAGGAGTCAGGCTGGAGGTAGGAAGGACCAGGGAGTGGGTGACACCCGAAGGTGGATGTCACTATTTGGTCTGGAGACTATCTCTTAAGGGGAGAGATAGCTCTCGAGGTCGGGCATGCCTGGTTGGTAACACACTGACAGATACAGTACAAAGACAGAAGGCTGATTCAGTATCCAAGGCAAGCAGGGTCTGGCAACGGTATATCAGATATGCGAGGTACCGAATCAGAAGACAGAGGAGTAGTCAGAAAAGCAATAAGTCATAACAGATATCAAACAATGCCTAGTCTGAGTGCAAGGTCCTTGGTCTCAGCACCCTGGAACTAGTCTGAATAAATACACAGATTAACAGTACTAGTAAACTGGCTAAGTGTGAATTCCCAGGTCCACCTGGTTTTAACACACTGTAGGATCTGACTAAAGGTCTGAGTGCTTCCACGTAGTGATCGCAACGGCAGACAACCAGCAACTGACAAGCAAGCTGTATATATAGTCAGGCCTGCCATCAGAAATTTTGGGGCCCCTCACACAACATCAAGCCTGGGCCCCCCTACAGACTGCTGTGCAGTGCACGCCCTCTAGCCACCCCAGTATAGCCAGTACAGTGCCCCAGTATAGTGCCCCAGTATAGCCAGTATAGTGCCCCAGTACAGTGCTCCAGTATAGCGCGCCAGTATAGCCACATACCTCCCAACTTTTTGAGATAAGAAAGAGGGACACTTAAGCCACACCCCTAACCGCGCCCCCACCATACCCCTAGTCACGCATATCATGACTTTTGTAAGAAAAATGTTGTTTTATAAATCAAACCACACTTGTCCTTTCTATCCCGGTTCATTTTTTCACTACACCTGTGGCATCCTTCTGAATTGTAAGGGTTCTGACTAGATCCTCATCAATCCAGACACAAACAATACAGAAGAATGCCACCAATGTAGTGCAGCGCCGAGCCCTTGCAGCTGAAAATCATTGTACAGTGTGTGGCTGAAATATATCCCTCTCTGATCAGACATCAGTCAGAGAGGGATCGATCTTGTGCTGGGTGAAAGTCTTCCAGTGCATAGCAGGGTTTGGATGGACACTGTCTCTGACTGGCAGGAATGCACATTTGAAAGCAAAATAAGCATATTGCTCTGCACTTTTGGTGTGGGTGCTGCTGCTGTGTGCTAAGGGTGTGTGCTCTGCTTCACCCTGCGCCTCACCTTGTCTTTCCTCCATAAACTGTGCAGCCAGGGTGTTTAGCTGAAGAGGGGGTGTGAAGGTCAGAGTGCATGGGACAGATGGAGTGAGACAGCCAGACAGGAGAGCGCAGACTTGCAGTGTGTAGGAGACGTGATCCTCTCGGGATTGGGAACAGACACACTTGTAAACAGCGGCTGAGGTGAGAAGGGGAATGTTTGGAGAGCAGAGCAGTCACTGTGACATTCTAAACAATGTAATTAGTAAGCGGTGGCATTGCTTACTTCTGAATAGGAAGTGCTCTTCTCTCCTCTGTCATCTCTCTGCCGCTCTCCTCTGCATCCTGAGTTCTGCCGTTGCTGATTCTACTCGTGGGTTTGTGAGTCTGCCGTGTTCCAACTCCCACGTGCCGTGCTCTAGCATCAGAGGGATTGAGGAGTGGAGGGTGTGCCAGAGTAGCAGTCTGCCCGCGCCTGCCTGCAGCAATAGCACACTGCACGTAGACAGGAGAATGATGCGGTCGGCGGGTAAATAGCCTATTACTCTTCCCCGTGGGGTGCCAAAACCCGGGATTAGGCCATCAGTGGGCGGGATCCAGGACAGAACGTCCAAAAACGGTATTAACAGCGGCGGCCGTTGGGGGAGGGGCGGCAGGAAGAGGACAGTCAGGAGGTTAATGCCTGGGGGGGCCCGAGGCTGCGGGCCCTGGGCCAGCCCCGGGCCCGTGACGGAAGTCACAGCTGTACCCCCCTGATGGCGGGCCTGTATATAGTTGCAGGACTCTGCCGCCCCGCCCGAACCACTCAACCAATCATGAGTCCAGCAGGAATCAGCTTATCATCCTGATCAGCTGACACATCTCCTGCTGGCATAAAGGTCCTGACTTCTGGCTCGCGCGTGCGTAGCTCTAAACCTGTGTGAATTAACAGACTCAGCCACACCAGCTGCATGCTGCTGCGTGCAAACCGCCGCGCTGGACGCGGAATCAGCCGCCTGACTGTTGTTGCATGCGGCGGCTTTTCCGCGTCCCGCTCTGCCCCAGACACACGCTTCCGCGTGCAAACCCGCCGCACTGGCTTTTCTGCGATCTCTCACATTTCCTAAATAAATGGCTAAAACCTTTTTCCTAATAAATGGCTAAAACGTTTTTGGCAAAAAGTATTACTGAAAAAGGATCATCAGGGCTGCCAGCCAAATGTTATTGTGTTAAAGTAAGTAAATATGCAAGGCTACTTATACCTCTCACTACAGTTGTACTTTAAAGTGGATCCGAGATGAAAAACTAACTATAACAAGTAACTGGTCTATATAGCTTATCTAAAGTTTAGATAGTTTACACAGCATATCTAGCTACAAACACCTTCAATAGTTAATGATTATTTATTCCTGTGATACAATGAGGGCAGCCATGTTCTGTTTGTCACAGGCTGAGGGCTGGAGATGCTATCAGCTTGCCTGTGTGTAATGTGACAAATTCAGTCCCCTCTCCTCCTCCCTCCTCCCCTCTGCCTCTGAAATCTCTGGCTAGTAACCTCCTCCTCCTCCTCCTGCCCAGACTGAGCTCCCATAAGCCCTTGCTTCAGTGCCAAGGCACTCTTAAAAGCTGTGGGTGAGGCTTGTTTAGTTTATAGGGAACTAGCTGATGAACCCGGAGTTGCCCGCTTATGTATTTGGCTGGTGTTGGCTCCACCTACTTTTTGTAACCCTAACACACAATTACTCAATGACCACGTTTGTAAGCTTTGGCATCAATAATGTGTATATTCCCATAAAAATTATACAAATCAGATTGGCTGTTTGTGACTACACCCCTCTCCAGCATTTGAACCCAAGTCACCCAATGACCAACTGTAGCAGGTTTGAGGCATCTGCTATTAACAGTGTAAAAATGCCAGCAATTTTAATATTCCCCTTGAAAATCAACAGGTGAATTTTGACAATTATAGGCTCCACCCACTTCCCTGCATATTAATCTTAGTCACCCATTGACCATCTGGGAAAAGTTTGAGAACCCTGCCATTAACAGTGTAAGAAGGCCTGCAGTTTATATTTTCCCAGTGAAATTTGTTTTTGGCTCTGCCCACTTTTTGTAACCTTGACACACAGTCACTCAATGACCAAGTTTGTGAGCTTTGCGGTTCTTGGCATCAATAATTTGTATTTTCCCAGTAAAAAACAAAACAAAGCTGATTGGCTGTTTGTGGCTCCACCCCATTTTTCTGAATTTAAACCCCAGTGACCCAATAACCAACTGTACCAAGTTTGAGGCTTGTGCCATTAACAGTGCAAGAAAGGCAGCAAATTAAATATTCCCCTTGAAAATCAACAGGCAAATTGTGATTGGCTTTTTTAGGCTCCACCTACTTTTCTGAATATTATTCCCAGTCACCCAGTGACCAACTGTGCAAAGTTTGAGAATCCTGCCATTAACAGTGAAGAAGGGCCAGAGTTTAAATTTTCCCAGGGAAATCTGTTTTTGATTTCACTCAGTTTTTGTAACCTTAACACAGTCACTCAATGACCAAGTTTGTAAGCTTTCCACAATGTTCAAGACATTAACAGAAGGTTTAAATTGTGGAATGGGATTCATGACTCCTTATGTAACATGATTGACTTGGCTTCACTATCTTCAGAAACCTGCTAGATTTCATGTTTGCTTGCATGAGCTCACTGGCTCCAGCCTGCTGATCACCTGACATCTAACTGCTAAACAGCAACCAGCACAATTGCCATCTTCATGTTTGCTATTTCCCTGCATCAGTGTTTTACTACAGCTAACATCTGGAAATATGCCTGAAGAAGGGGGCTAGATCCCAGAAAGCGTGCATTATTTAACTTTATCAGTTAGCCATTAAAAGGTATTACTTTTACAAGACTTTGTTTTTTTCTACCTACATAAGCTTTCCACACAATTATGGGTTTGAGGCAGCAAAATATTTTTTTTTAGATACTGAGAGCTGTGCGCATGATACAAGAAACTTGTTTGTTCTGGAACTCCTAGAATTCATTCTTAAATTTAATTACCTCACATTTGATGGCCAATTTTACAGACAGATTGCTGGAAAAGCGATGGGGCAAAATGTGCCCCATCTTATGCGGCCTTATTCTTGGGGTGGTGGGAGAGGGAGGTGGTTTTTGGACAACATTTGGAACGGTACCAGTCCCATATCTTGGGCTGGTACCATTTTATTGATGATATCATTTTCTTTTGGGAGGGCTCGGTGGACCTTATCAACGCTCTTAACTGTAATGTATTTAATATCCATCTAACCTCTCACATTTCAGCTCAACAGGTTGACTTCCTCGACCTCTGCCTAACGATGGGGAATGACAATGGAGTATACACTAATTTGTTCCGTAAACCAACTGCAACCAACAGTTTGCTTCATTTTCAAAGTTGTCATAAACCGGATCAAAAATCTAATTTACCAGTGGGACAATTCCTTAGATTGAGGAGAAACTGCACTGACTATGGAGACTTCCAACAACAGGCTCGTGACCTGACTGGACGATTACAGGACGGAAGATACCCTAAAAAGGTAATCTCACGAGCATACAATCGGGCAAGGGAGACTGATAGGACAACCCTGTTGCGTCCCAAAATCAAAAAGGATGACAAAACTATATGTTTTATCACAAATTATAACAATCAATGGACCGACTTAAGAAATAAATTACAACAACATTGGCCAATTTTGCTATCTGATGTATATTTAAGTTTGGCCTTAAAACCCTTCCCATCTATGAGTTGTAGACTGGCTACGAACATTAAGGATTTGGTTGGTAGAAGCCTCTACCAGAGACCAACTAGACCTCTGGGACGGGGCACAAGATTGATAAGCAGCCACCCACGTGGAGATTGCTCCATATGTCAATTTATGCACCCGACATTTGCAGTCACCAATGCCCCAGGAACAAAAACCTTCCGACGTTTTCAATATAACAACTGCAAACAGAGGGGAGTTATATATCTATTGAACTGTAGTTGCAATAAGATGTAAATTGGCCAGACAGGTAACCAGCTTAGAAAGAGGATCCAACAGCGTATTTCAAACATACAATTAGCAAGCAGGGATCATCAGGCCTCCAAACAACGGACCAGTGTTGCCTCCCATTATTTATCACACCACCAGGGGAAGGTAGATGGACTCAGAGTGGTGGCTTTGGAACGGGTCATGATTGGACGTAGAGGTGGAGACTTGACAAAATGCTTATTACAAAAGGAGTTAAGATGGATATATCAGATGGGCTGTCGAGCCCCTATTGGTTCAAAAGAGGAGTTCTCATTTAAAGAGACACTGAAGCGAAAAAAAAATTATGATATTATGATTTGTATGTGTAGTACAGCTAAGAAATAAAACATTAAGATCAGATACATCAGTCTAATTGTTTCCAGTACAGGAAGAGTTAAGAAACTCTAGTTGTTATCTCTATGCAAAAAAGCCATTCATCTCTACGACTTTCAAAGTCGTGGAGAGGGCTGTCTTCTGACTTTTATTATCTCAACTGTTTACTTTTTCTCTGCCAGAGGAGAGGTCATTAGTTCACAGACTGCTCTGAAAGAATAATTTTGAATGCTGAGTGTTGTGTAATCTGCACATATCAGAGAATAATGCAATGTTAGAAAAAACACTATATACCTGAAAATAAAAATATGAGAATATTTTCCTTACTGCTAATCTGCTAGTAACTATTCATAGTACACAACCAATTCATTATATCATATATTTTTTTTCGCTTCAGTGTCTCTTTAAAGAACAAGCGACACCCATACTAACCTAGTAATAAAAAACACAGTAGATAAATACTACTTCTACTTACATAACAGATGTATTGTGCTATCCACATAATGATTCCTGTGAATTTTATAAAGGAAAAGCAGAAAATCCTATTGCAGGCAGTGGCCATCTTGCCAAGCTAATGCTGACATCATATCCTCCCTGACTCTTGTTTTCCCCCCTCCTTTCTCTTGCTCATTGTGTATTCATTAGCTGCCCTCCTCCCAGAGGCTTTTTTTTATTTACACATCCAATCACTGAGTCACCTCAGCCTTGCTTTTAAACACAAGTGATCAGCTAGGCAGGGAAATAAATGGAAGAGGAGGAATATATTATAGATAAAAAGAACTCCCAGCATTCAAAAGAACTCCCAGCATTCAACTTTGTGGTACTGTTGGGCCTGTTTGGCACTAGGGCCAGTGCTCCTAAAGTATGTGATAACTCCAAACCATAACAGCAGAAAAAGTTTTGAATGCAGGATTAGCATCTTTATCACTTAATACACTCAGACCAGTTGCTGTTGAAATTTGATTTTTATGGTGACAATACCGCTTTAAGGCCTATTTGGGATAGGTGGTAAGTATATTTTTTCATAACACACAACGTTTATTTGTTTGTACACAGCTCACCTATGGGTTACACATACCTATTGTGGTGGTTGGCGTGAAGGTGAGCACGCTTATCACCACATTTGGGGTTCACATACTAACCTTTTGAATGTGTGAAGGTGAGTACACTCACTAGGATTCACCAGGACACCTTTGTTTATTGGTGGCGCTGTGGAGGTAAGCACAGCTTCACTGATTACATCCGCTCTATACACATCATTTTGATTGAGCATCAGAGTGCACTGGCATTGTATTGCACAATTGGGGTGCATGGCTTGGGTAAGTAAGCCATGACACCCACTTGCACGATTGACAGTTTTGATTGATGGTCTGTATAGGTTATCATAAAGACCACTGAGAATGGTTTATAAGTGACACTGTGTTTTTTTTATTATCATCTACCCAAAGGTGAGCCACTGAAGACATACATACAGAACACCCTTTGGAACCTCCCTATTGATCCCACCTAGGAAGATATCAGCACCACCAGACCATCACTCGGATACACCATGACCTTACCTACATTCCGTTTGGGTGCCCATGCCCTGTGATTTAAAATTGGATCCATTATTGACCCTCTGGATTTGCCTGATTCATTGATCTTATTAGGGGTTTCGGCTTTTCATGCATGGGATATGGATGTTCTAAATACGCCCCCTGCAGCTTGCGATGGACACTTATTAGTGCCCTCCTAACATTCCATTATTTGTGTGAAAGAATCTCTTTATATATGCATTTGTTTGCTTGATTAATTTAACACAGACATTCTATATAGATCTGTTATATATTTTGTTTTTGAATAGTATTGAATATATATAGGTTAAAAATGTTAAAAATATTGAAAATTATACAAATACTTATGGGCGTCTCATCCTTCAATAGGAGTAGGGCCCGGCCTGTTCGTTCCCAGCAGTGTTCTCTACCTTCGTTATAGGCAGCAAAAAACTGCCCCCTGTTTCTATTGTATAAGGGTGATTTAAATGGAAAATGCTTTCCATCCCCTTTTGACCCTCCGCAGCCACCGTAATTCCCCTTTCACATGCCAGAGCGATCTGCGCTCCAGCATGGTTACTTACTTTGCTGTGCCTCCATCCGCCCTTACTCTTTCGGCTGCCTTACAACCCACCTGGGGACCCTGCCCAGGACTATGTATGTACCACTTTTCTTACTGGCATTGTCTGGTTCATTTAAGCTTGTTCATACCTTATGCACTTTACGTTTGGTCACTTTGGTTACATGCTCATGAGCATATTGCCCTATATACCATACACTGTATTTGCATTCCTGCACTTGATTGAACCTTTCTAGCACCTTAAAGGGAACCAGAGACGCCGGCCACAGAAAAAGAAAAAATATTTCATACATACCTGGGGCTTCTTCCAGCCCCATAAGCCTGGATCGCTCCCACGCCGCCATCCTCCGCTTCCTGGATTGGCCGGTACCGGGCCCGTCACTTCCGGTGGACGCGGCCAATTGTCCGCATGAACAGGGGCTCCCTCCATATCCTTACATACTGCGCAGCCGCACGCGTAAGGGTATGCCGGGAACCCCTGTGATGCGGATAATTGGCCGCGTGCTGCCGCCGACTGGCCGACTGGCCGGAAATACGGGACCCGGAACTGGCTGATACAGGATAAAAAGACAAACCAAGAGCCCGATATGGTGTAGTAGGTTTAGAACACGGAATAATGGAGAAGTACGTATTATACTTACAAACATGGGTTACCGCTCAGGCAACCACTGTGAAGGCAGGTGGGGAGATTAGACTTGTCCCCACTCAGGATTAAGATGTCGCTCTCTGTGATAGAAGAAAAGGAGGGTGTATCACCCTTCCACCAAGGGTGGAAAACTGGATATAGCGATGTACAGAGGCGCCAACAGGATAAAAATGCAAAAATGCAATAAAAAGTTTAAAATATTCAGGTGGTGGTGGACCAACCAACCTAAAAACGACTCGATGCCGTTGATTCAATCAAAAACAATTTATTCACATACTCCAAGTTGGAGTATGTGAATAAATTGTTTTTGATTGAATCAACGGCATCAAGTCGTTTTTAGGTTGGTTGGTCCACCACCACCACCTGAATATTTTAAACTTTTTATTGCATTTTTGCATTTTTATCCTGTTGGCGCCTCTGTACATCGCTATATGGCTGATACAGGAAGCGGAGGATGGCGGCGTGGGAGCGATCCGTGCGTATGGGGCTGGAGGAAGCCCCAGGTATGTATAACTTCTTTTTGCTGGCGTCTCTGGTTCCCTTTAAGCTTTGACAGTTAACTCTATCCAGGACCCGGGTCCCACTACTCCATTTTTGGTTCACACAAACCAAGTTGGATAAGCATAGCAGCCATTAGGGCTTAACCATTTACTTTTGGAGGTGAGGCACATGAGACTATTTACATGTTTTGATTCCCAAATGATTTAATTGTGGATTTCTTTGGTTTTAAATGTTTTTAGATTTTTTTCAGCATTTCAATAAACCTTTTTGTATTATCAATGGTGGTGCAGCAATTTCATACCAGGGATCTTTCTCTCTATTTGTGTAAAATGGTTTACTATTTTTCCTGGTGCTAGCACACCGCACATGATTCAGGTGCTCTGCCCCTTTTGGTGAATTTGAACCCCAGTCACCCAATGATAGACTGGTGCAAGTTTGAAGCCTCTGCCATAAATAGTGTAAGAATGGCAGCAGTTTCAATATTCCCCTTGAAAATCAATAGGCGAATTTTGATTGGCTGTTGTAAGCTCCACCTACTTTTCTGAATCTTAATCTCATTCACCCAGTGACCAAGTGTGCCAAGTTTGAGACCCCTGTGATTAACAGTGTAAGAATGGCTGCAGTTTACATGTTCCCATTTAATATTAAAGGCTGGAATTGGATTGGTTGTTTTATGCTCCTCCCACTTTTCTTGTAACCTCGGTCACCAAGTGACCAACTGTGCCAAGTGAGGGAGCAGGCTGGTGTTGTACTTTGTACTGGTTGAACTCGATGGACGTATGTCTTTTTTTCAACCAAAATAACTATGTAACTATGTAAGTGTGGGGACTCTTGCTTAAATACTGTGAGAATGGCAACCTTTTACATTTCTTCCATTGACATGAATGGGTGGAATCTGATTGGCTGTTTGTAGCTCCACCCAGGTGTGCAGGGGGGACACGAGACCCCCAGAAGTTAGAACATATCATTCCAGGTAGTAAGGGATCTGTATACCAAGTTTCGTTCAAATTGGTCAAGCCGTTTTCGAGTGATCACGGCACATACACACATACATACATACTGTACATCCAATTATATATATCTAGATTTGAGTATGAAAACAAAACAAAAAAGTATGTGGCTTGAGGAATGCTCTATAAACTATATGAAAGGAACACAATTATGAAATTGGTAAAAGATTATCTCGGATCCACTTTAAGGTGAAAAATAATCACATCATCAAGGTATTGTCCACAAAATGTACACAAAAAACATAGCCTTACCTGGATATAGACATCCTGGTGAAAGCAAAACAATTTCTCAAAATGAGGTTGCAAATCTTGATATATAGTCCTGGATTGGCCTTTCCAATCGTGGCTCTGATTCAGGGGAAGCACCCAGCATCTTCGAGGCTTGGATCCTCTACTCATGAAAGCTCACGCAGCAAACATCAACACTAACTCAGGAACTATTGTTATCTCCACTCAACAAACCCACAAAGCATTGCAGGGACTATTCCCCTTATATATTACGTGCAGAACCCTCATAAAACAATTACATTTACTAATTTATGAAAATTAGTACCAGGTCTCTTTAATTTAGGCCTAAGTCACTACAAAACCGCAAATTGTAAAAAAGGGCTTACAAAAACGCTAACGCTAAATCGCGAAACACTCAGAAAACACCAGGAATCGCTTAACAAAACCGCTCACAATAGGGCTCAGCACTTGAGATTTATGTAAACAAGGCCTTAAAGAGGAACTTCAGCCTAAACAAACATTCTGTCATGAAGTTACATTAGTTATGTTAATGAAAATATATAGCTAATAAGAATGGCAAATGTTTGTGATTTTATAGGGGCAGCCATCTTTTTCGTTGAAAGGAGGTGACAGGCAGCATGAGACACAGTTCCAACTGTCCTGTGTCCTGATCACCACTCCCAGCTGGCAGCTGCACACGCTAGGCTTCAAATCTCAAATAATAAAAATAAATAAATAAATACAATTTGCACCAAAACGGCAGAACGTGAACAACAACATCAGAAATCCCATCATGCTTTGCACAGCATCAGGAAAAAATGCCCAATATTGATATTGCGGAGCTTAGCTTCTCTGCGTGCATGAGGCTTGGGTAAGAAGAACAAAGTTCAGATGCTGTGAAACTGTTAAAGAAACACCAAGCCTTTTCCGTGCTGATGAGTGCTTTTTTTTTGTCTGGAGGTTCACTTTAATGTCTGTTTAAACAATATATGTTGTCTATCTCGTCTCTAACACAAGCTCACTGCCTCAACAGCATGAGTCATGTCTCAGCTAGTGTTGGGCGAACAGTGTTCGCCACTGTTCGGGTTCTGCAGAACATCACCCTGTTCGGGTGATGTTCGAGTTCGGCCGAACACCTGATGGTGTTCGGCCTTTTAAGTTCGGGTTCGCCCCGAACTACTAAATGGCCGCGAACAGGGCCGAACAGGGCCCCTGTTCGGCCGAACAGGGCCCTGTTCGGCCGAATACTGCCCCCCTATGGGGTCGCAGGCATAAGGGGGGAGCATGCCCCGATCGCGGGGGGGGGGGTCGGAAATTCCCCCCACCCCCTCCGCTAGCGCTCCCCCCTCTGCCCGCTTCCCCATACAAAAGTTTAATGAAGTAAAAGAGTACCGGTCCGGTGCGGTGGTAGTGGCTGGGTGGCTGGCAGTGGGCGGCACTGTTTAGTGAGTGACTGAGGAGGAGGAGTCCGGAGAGTGACGCGTTGAGGGAGGTTGGGCAGCGGGCGGTTCAGCACTACTGCTGAACCGCCCGCTGCCCGGCCTCCCTCAACGCGTCACTCTCCGGACTCCTCCTCCTCAGTCACTCACTAAACAGTACCGCCCACTGCCAGCCACCCAGCCACTACCACCGCACCGGACCGGTACTCTTTTACTTCATTAAACTTTAGTATGGGGAAGCGGGCAGAGGGGGGAGCGCTAGCGGAGGGGGTGGGGGGAATTTCCGACCCCCCCGCGATCGGGGCATGCTCCCCCCTTATGCCTGCGACCCCATAGGGCCCCCAAAAGCGGGATGTTTGGGGAGTTCGGGGTTCGGCCCGAACATGCCGAACATCGCGGCCATGTTCGGCGAACTTTCCCGAACCCGAACATCCAGGTGTTCGCCCAACACTAGTCTCAGCCTTATTTTATACACAGGGGTGGGATATGCAGCCATTGGTTGCTATATTCGTTGTTAGAGCCTGTGATTGGTGAAAACATTCCGAGTTCTGCATTCAAATCAGAACACAGAATGTGGCCACATGTACCATTGCTGTGTTTTAGAAGCCAATTTTCACTTTTCCAGGCTATACAATCCAGATTGCATAGACTATCTATGGCTATTCAACGATGGGACTTTGGCGGGTGCGCAGGACCTCCTCAGAGAATACTAGTGATGAATGGACCTAGACACAGTTGTGAATCACCTTAAAATACATTATTTGGCTCATCCCAGTTAAAACAATACAGGTATGGTATTGTTTTAACTGGGATGAGCCAAATAATGTATTTTAAGGTGATTTACAACTGTGGCAGTTGTCATGTAAAGATTAGGAAGGGTGAAGGATGAAAAAAAGTGAAAATGTTTGTGTTTACGCCCAATTTTCTTTGATAAAGTGCCTGTGAAATAAAAAATACTTGGAAAACAAAATACTACAGAAAGAAAGCATAGTTTGTCCTGAAAAAACAAAACCAATGTATGTGTCACTTTGATGACATAGGTAATAATAAGTTGTGCTATATTAATAGTGACACAGCTGATATGCCAAAATTGTCAGGAACTTTAAAGCGGATCCAAACCAAATTTTTTTTTAATTCAAAATATTTAGTTGCACCACTCTGACACATACAAAGATAAATAAACACTCCTTCAAGCCTATGAGCATTTCAGTGCATGCTTTTCACCCTCCTCTTTGCATAACTAGGGTTGTACGGGTGGCAGCCATTAGCAATTCCTCCTTTGCCGGACACCACCTACTCCACCAGTTTGCCGGATTTTTTGCCGGCAATATGAAAGGAAGAGAGGGGTTTCTCCAATAAATGTAAAATATTTTATATTTGTCATCATGCAGCTGAAAAAAGGCCGCTATTTATTATTATAATTTAGAAAATAGATTTTATTTCTGAAATCTTGTATTTTTAGTTTGGGTCCACTTTAAGGGGTAAAAACTCTGGAACCTGAAGTGGTTAAAGAGAGCCCGAGGTGGGCTCAAAAATTAAAAATAAGTAGGCCACCTTATCCGCGGAATTGAGCGGATCAGGTAGCCGCAAAAAACGCTGCTCCTGTGGGCCGCACTGACCCACTTTCACTTTGGTGACCTATAGGTCACGACGCTGCAACGAGAGACAGTGTGTCCCTCAGTCACAGCGTGCAGGGCCAGGGAGGCAGGGGAGAGGCAGAAGGCATGGCCAGGGAGAGAGAGCTGCCCAATGGCAGCACTGGAAACCCAGTAGGAGCGCTCTGGTGGCAGGGCACTGTAGGCACGTGACTACAGGTGCCTGATATTGGAAAGGTGGCTCACTCCCCTCCCCTACTGCATCTTTCTCTCCTTCCCTATGCAGAGTTCCGTTAGGAGTGTAATTGAGAGGAAACCTGCCCAGCTCAAGGTATTCCACTGACCAGAGCTCTCCTCAGTTGGGGGTAACTCTAGCTACTTAATACTGTGGGTTCCTGCTGACTGCTGACATTCAAATCCCTACACAATCTGGGCCCTGGATACATGAAGGACTTGCTGAAGCTACACCACACCTCCCACAACCTCAGATCAGCAAGTTCTATAAACTTGGTCACTCCCAGAGTGCACCTCAAAAAATCTGGAGATAAAGCCTTCTGTCATACTGCCCCTACTCGTTGGAACTCCCTGCCACACCCAGTAAAGACAGCACCATCCCTGGAGCTATTCAAATCCAGACTGAAAAGCCACCTGTTTAGTCTGGCATTTCCAGACTTATAAAACTCTTCCTCTGTACCACGATGGTCTGAGCCATGCTTATGCGCTTTGAGTCCTACGGGAGAAAAGCGCTTTACAAATGTTATTTGTTGTTGTTGCTCCTCTGGCTACCTACTGCTAAGGGACACCGTAGCTATGATGAGCATGGGCACTAAGGGAGACGTGACAGTTGGACCAGTCAGCACACTTTTGGTTCATCAGGGGTCTGTAGGTTCATCTAGGGTGCCAGGACATCTGAGCCTATAGGCTCTTATGATGTAAATCCAGGACTGCCTGGCGGGCGTTATGAACAGGGAATTCCTCTCCTCAATGTTTACCTTTGAGATAGCGACAAATACTGTAGCTAATCTTGGGGAGCTATAGTGTGGTGGTGGGGAGAGAGAGTGGCAATGTGGGGACACAGAGGCATGTCAGGAGGCAGAAAACATGCCTCTGTGTCCTATCTGCCCCCCACCCACCCACCTCGTGTTCTTTTTAAGGTCATGTAATAAGTATGAAATACCAGGGATAGATGCAATTTGCCCTAATACATGATGGCCACTCATTAACCTTTGCTGCCCACTCTATCAGTGTGGAGATCAGATAGTGTCTATGGACGTAGTGACAAAATTCCCTTCTGCAAAATGGCTGTGAAGGTATTTCCATTTTCGCCTACCACTTCTATGAACATTGGCTTCTTTCACATCTAACTATCATTTTAACATTGCATATTTATTTACTTGTGAAAGCGAACTTTCTCCTAGTGTAAAGCATCTGCTTTAGTAGTGCTGTCCAACTTCACCGGCATGGCGGGTTATTTTTTTTCCGACCACATGGTGGAGGGCCGAAAGTTCTTAAGGTTCTTGCTAGAACAGCACCCCCCCCACCCCCACACACACACACATACAAACACTTTCCACAAAATGCAATTCAATTGGCAGCAGATTCCCACGAAATGCATTTAGACTAGCAGCAGCGTTTACCCTCGAAAAATAACATTGGGCATCATTCCGCCTCAACAAATAACGTTAGGCAGCGTTTCCCCTCAACAAATACCATTAGGCAGTGTTCCCCCTCAACAAATACCATTAGTCAGTGTTCCTCCTCAATAAATACCATTGGGCAGTGTTCCCCCTCAGTGGTGCTCATCTGGATTCCGGATATCTGGGTAACCCGGATATTCGACCATTTTTCAGCTATCCGATTCGGATTCCAGATACCGGATTTCTGTAAATCCGGATAGCTATCTGCAGATAGTTGGCTGCCAATGCGGATATCCGCAGATATCCGGAAAAATCCGACTATGGAGATATTGTAAGAGGTCCAGGATGTCATTGAGCCAATCAGAGGGCTGCCAGCAGAAGCCCTAGCAACCAATCACAGAGGGGAACCCTGGCCAGCCCCGTCTGACCTCATTGAGCCAATCAGAGGGCTCCCAGCCTAAGCCCTGGCACCCAATCACAGAAAGGAACACTGGCCAGCCCCCCTGTATTTATTATACAGGAGAGCTGCCATGATGAGACATATCGTCCCTTAATTGTGAATGCTCAATGAGAGACCTGCTAGAGATGGCCTGAACCTCCGATTTTAGGTTCGCAAACCCGGTTCTTGAACCTACCACGAAAGTTCGGTTCGCCCGAACTTTCGCGAACCGCAATAGACTTCAATGGAGAGGCGAACTTCAAAATTTAGAAAAAATTATGCTGGCTAGAAAAATGATGGAAAAGATGTTTCAAGGGGTCTAATACCTGGAGGGAGACATGGTTGAGTGGAATAGACATCAAAAGTCCCAGAAACAAATCTGGATTTGATACAAAGCAGTGTTTTAAGGTCAGAAATCTCAATTGTTCAATTACAGGCCTACACTGCTTTACAACATCAGGAAGTGTAATCCTTCCCTCTTCCTCCTCCTCCTCCGGAGGAGGATCTTGTCTTCCAGGGAATTGTAGGAATTCAAAAGCCAGCTTACATACCTTGGCCCGGGAATCGAACCCAGGTCTAGTGCTTGGTAGGCAGCTCTCTTCACCACTATACCCCCACCGACACTACATGCTGAAGCTAGCCTGGCATGCACCATTATGATATATCCAAGAGAAAAATGAGCTTGCTTAGGGATTTGTAGGATGTCAAAAGCCAACTCACATACATTGGCCAGGAATCAAACCCAGGCCTACCGCATGGTAGGCTGCTATCTGAACCATTATACCACCAACACAACACACTACAATGCTGTATGCTGAAGCCAGCCTAGCATGTACCATTATGATATATCCAAGAGACAAATGAGCTTGCTTAGGGATTTGTAGGATTTCAAAAGCCAACTCACATACATTGGCCAGGAATCGAACCCAGTCCTACCGCATGGTAGGCTGCTATACTAACCATTATACCACCAACACAACACACTACAATGCTGTATGCTGAAGCCAGCCTAGCATGTACCATTATGATATATCCAAGAGAAAAATGAGCTTGCTTAGGGATTTGTAGGATTTCAAAAGCCAACTCACATACATTGGCCAGGAATCGAAGCCAGGCCTACTGCATGGTAAGCTGCTATACTAACCATTATACCACCAACACAAAACACTACAATACTACATGCTGAAGCCAGCCTAGCATGTACCATTATGATATATCCAAGAGAAAAATGAGCTTGCTTAGGAATTTGTAGGATTTCAAAAGCCAACTCACATACATTGGCCAGGAATTGAACGCAGGCCTACCACTCTGTACGCTGCTATCCACACCATTATACCACCAACACTACATGCTGAAACTTCTTGGCGCAGACTTACTTCCTTCCTCCAAAAGACACACATACATCCCCATAAAATCATTCAACAGCAATTGCATGCACAGCCTTTTCAGTATACAGTCTCTGTGGTACAATTGGTTAGTGTGTTTGGCTGTTAACTGAAAGGTTGTTGGTTCAAGCCCACCTAAGCATGGCCTTGCATTTTGTGTTCAACAGTTTTCCGAAGAGAACCCCAGATAGCCATGTAGATTCATATCTCTCTCTCTCTCTAGTAGGGATGGTCACCGCTTTCCGTGGAATTGTATTTTCCGCAATTTTGGGCGGAAATTGGTCATTCCATTCCTTTTGGTCGGTACGGAATTGCTTTTTCAATCTGGCGGAATTCCGAAATTCTCATAGACAAGATAAATTTTTTTAGTATGGTTCCACCCCTATATCAATATCACAGTTTAGTGTAAACACTCAAGCGGGTTTTTTTTTTACCAAAAAGTTCTCTTTTATTCTTCAATATTTGTCTTCAGATAGCAGGTGATAAGTGTAGATATGACATCAGACCTTCATAACTGAAGTGAGAAACACCCTCTCCGCCGGGCCCAAAGTGACTTAGCACTTCAAGTATGTTGGTCCCTATGGGAAGTGGTTTTATCTATCATATTGATATATACTGTATGCGCCACATTGGTATTCACATGCACGGCTGGTGACTTGCTCTTTACCCTATGTAATCCACTGTGTGTGAGATGGCTCACATACACATATGGATTATATGGGGTGTTGGATATTGTACACTTTCTTATTGGCTTATGGCTTGGCTTATATGCTTATACTGTATGTTTCTGTCAGGTCTTACACATAGGATATTACTATATTGGCACTTGGTGGAGGTTTAGTTTCTTTACCTGGTGCCGTGATGTATGTTATATAGCATGGGAATGGGATGCCCTGGGCTAATTTACTGATGCACTTCTCTGACTGCTGCTATAGATGACACAGATCTATACTTAGGGGATATTTTTTCTCACTGTAGTTCCTCGGTCACAGATTGGATATCTGGTGGTGAGGTTGCACTGTTAGAGAATCTTCTTTGGTACTTTGGTATGGTACTTTGTGATACCGTTTTGGGCACTTTTAGATACTTGTTTAGTGGCATGGACTCATCATATAGTCATGGGGCTAGGGGCTTTAATAGCTACAATTTTTAAGGTAGACTTTTTTGGCATATGTATTATATAATTGCATTACCCTTACCAGTGCCTGTTTCTATGGTTATAGATTGCGCTGGTGTTTTTTATCCTTGATTTGGGGTAAGATGAATTTATATTTATATTTTGGCCGTTTATCCCGATCTTCGCATGGATCTCTAATGGAAAGTACATGTTTATTTATATGTTTCTGACAGATGTTTTTTGCAACGTGCCTCTGAGGAAGCGGCTTATGGCCGCGAAACATGTGTCAGGCATTTTGTATGTGAAATGAAGGTCTGATGTCATATCTACACTTATCACCTGCTATCTGAAGACAAATATTGAAGAATAAAAGATAACTTTTTGGTTAAAAAAAACCCCGCTTGAGTGTTTACATTGAACTGTGGAATTCCGAAATTGCCTGTGAAATTCTGCCGGTATCCGTTGATGGTTTTTAGCTGAAAATTCACTTCAATGGCATCAAGTCCTAGAGAGAGAGAGAGAGAGAGCTCATTTTTCTCTTGGGTATATCACAATGGAACATGCTAGGCTGGCTTCAGCATGTAGCATTGCAGTGTGTTGTGTTGGTGGTATAATGGTTAGGATAGCAGCCTACCACGTGGTAGGCTTGGGTGCGATTCCTGGCCAATCAGTGGTGCTCACCGCCAGGTCGTGATCACGCTTACGCGTGGATTCACGACCATTTTGACGCATTCCGCCTCGGACACGCTAAGCCATGAATAGATTTTCAACCACGAAAATCTGCTTCGGCTTTGCGTGAATGCGGACAGAAATCCGCATTCACGTTAGTGAAACCCGGCGCTGAAGTCGTGGTTAGCGGAAATGCGTCAAACTATGCGGAAGTGACACATTGCAGGCCAATCAGAGGGCCCCAGCCAGGCCCTAGCAACCAATCACAGGAGGGGAGCTATGTCCTCCCCTCCTGAATATAAAGCGGCGGCCATGATGGAAAAGCTCTGTCCTTGCTAGACTGTGGTGCTGAGAGGATTAGCTCCAGGCCATTGTTGTTTGAGCAAGTGCATTTATTGTGTTAAAAACAAAGCGTTTTTTTTTGCTAACACTGCTCTTATACTGTACACAGTTAGCTAGTCAGTGAGTGATTGCTGTAGTTAGTTGTAGTCAGTGTAGTGTAGTGGGAGTGTGGGAGTCTAGTGATTCTTTAACTGTGTGTAGTGCAGGCAGGTTCAGTGCTGCAGTGTAGTCAGTGTAGTGGGAGTGGGGATTATCTGTGTGTAGTGCAGGCAGGCAGGTTAGTGCAGCTGCAGTGTTCACTTGTATATTCCAGTGACAGTTATACACTTGTACTATTTGCAGGCAGCCAGTCACACCGCCGGCGCCGCCACTCTCTGCCAGCGCTGTTCATTCATTCTGTCAGTGACCTTGTGCCGTGCCCAGTGCCCACAGCTCGCTCGCTGGCATATAAGCATCTCATTACACAGTGTGACATCCTTGTGTGCCCACTGCATCCTTCAGTGACCTAGTTGTATATCCAGTGCCCACTGCTGTGCCCACTGCATCCTTCAGTGACCTTGTACTGTGCCCACTGCATCCTTCAGTGACCTAGTTGTATATCCAGTGCCTACTGCTGTGCCCACTGCATCCTTCAGTGACCTAGTTGTATATCCAGTGCCCACTGCTGTGCCCACTGCATCCTTCAGTGACCTTGTACTGTGCCCACTGCATCCTTCAGTGACCTAGTTGTATATCCAGTGCCCACTGCTGTGCCCACTGCATCCTTCAGTGACCTAGTTGTATATCCAGTGCCCACTGCTGTGCCCACTGCATCCTTCAGTGACCTTGTACTGTGCCCACTGCATCCTTCAGTGACCTAGCTGTATATCCAGTGCCCACTGCTGTGCCCACTGCATCCTTCAGTGACCTTGTACTGTGCCCACTGCATCCTTCAGTGCCGTTGTACTGTGCCTGGTGCATCCTTCAGTGACCTTGTACTGTGCCCACTGCATCCAGTGATTCATTACTAGCAACATGTCTGGCAGGGTTTCGCGGGGTGAGAGGAAAGGGAGTTCAATTGCCTTAGCCACTTCTGGGACTGCTCCACGTCCGCCCGCATTGTCCTCCTCCTCCTGACTCAGTTGCTTCCACCAATGTACTCTGTCTGCGTTCACACTGCCCGGGTCACCGGGTGCATTTAATTTTTTGGCCAGCACTATGACGCTGTGCTGCTACTACTACCACCAGACCAGTATGTTGCCATGGTCCTTCTGTTCTGTGCTGCTGAACTGACCGCCCGCATTGTCCTCCTCCTCCTGACTCAATCGCTTCCACCAATGCACTCTGTCTGCGTTATCACTGCCCGGGTCACTGGGTGCATTTAATTTTTTGGCCAGCACTATGACGCTGTGCTGCTACTACTACCACCAGTATGTTGCCATGGTCCTTCTGTGCTGCTGAATTGACCGCCCGCATTGTCCTCCTCCTCCTGACTCACTCGCTTCCACCAATGTACTCTGTCTGCGTTCACCGGGTGCATTTAATTTTTTGGCCAGCACTATGACGCTGTGCTGCTACTACTACTACCAGTATGTTGCCGTGGTCCTTCTGTGCTGCTGAACTGACCGCCCGCATAGTCCTTCTCCTGACTCAGTCGCTACCACCACTGCACTCTGCGTTCACACTGCCCGTGTCCACTGACAACTCTGCTGCGATGTCATTGCTAATTGCTGCAAAAAAAAAAAAAAAAAAATTACAAAAACCTCTCTGGGGCCTTTTTGGCATCAGCCACTTATCCTCCTCCAGCGGTACCTTCGCCGCCAAGTGCCATTGGAACTCGCCTTCACCTCTTTGATTGCTTAACGTGTATATCCCTTTTTAAAACCACTTATTACCAATTAATAGCCCCATTTAAAGTGTTGATTTCACTTTAAAATCCATTTTCTCTAGAAAAAAAAAATTGGGGGGAATTTTTTATGTTGAAGTTATGTTGCCCCTTATCACCTCGATAATCCATGCAATTTGGGGGATTGTAGCATGTATGGGGGCTTTGTTATTAACGTTAAAAGAAAATCCGCCTCCGGGCGGGAATCCACGCGTGATTACGCCATTCACGGCAAAAAATCCGCGTGGTTGCGTGGACGTGGACGAAAGTCCGCATGCAGCGGGGCCGAATGCGGATTTTTTTTTTGCAACCACGCGGATTGCTGAATTCGTGGATGAGGCACATCCGAGCATCCCTATGGCCAATTTATGTGAGTTGGCTTTTGAAATCCTACAAATCCCTAAGCAAGCTCATTTTTCTCTTTAGATATATCATAATGGTACATGCTAGGCTTGCTTCAGCTTGTAGCATTGTAGTGTGTTGTGTTGGTGGTATAATGGTTAGGATAGCAGCCCAGATCAAGCGGGGAGCAGCATTATTCAAGCTAAAACAAGGCTGTGACCCCTCAGAACACTTCTCACTGCCAGCACTAGCTGCCGCTAGACACCTCCACTCTGCTGTCAAGTAATCTGCACACAATCCGCGTTTTCGTATTCGGGTCAGCTTTGCACTTTAGGCCGATTACGAGAATGCCACGCACACACACACAGTACAATCTGTAACGATTGTGGAATTATCTCCGAGGTCAGCGCACAACATGTGCGCTGACACTGCGGAAACCCTCCACAAGCGCTTAGAAAAGGGAACCCAGCTTTGGTGCAAATGCACCTGTAGAGAGGAATTCCAATTGGCAGATGGAGCTGTGGAGTGCAGAGGAATAAACCCTCTGCACTGCCACAGATGTCAGATAGAAATTGTATGGAGTGAAGCAATACAGGGCAAGATAACCTCTCGAGAGAGAATGAGCACAGAGACAGAATGTATGTATGTCCACCAATCTAGTCACCACCCGGCGACGGTTGACATACAACAGCGAAAACCAAAGTGAGAATGCAATCGCAAGAATGGCGATTGCTAATAGAGACACAAGACTGAATAAAAACAGAGCGTGACTGAGTAAAGAAGACACAGCAAAGAACCACAATCTGAACGTCAAAGAAAATAACAAAGAACTCGCTAAACGCGGTCCCTGCACGATATGCGCAACAGAGACAAGCGCGTTTACGGTACGGCCACCGCACATTAAGCGTAACAGTGGCAAAACGTACCAACCCTAACTAACATATGAACACAGAAAATGACGACAGACAAATAACGCAAACGCTTGCTAATCGGTTGCCTCACACCAGACAACCGCAAGCGTTCGTGCTAAACAAGACAGACTGAAGGAGTAACCAGTAGCAGCCGCAGATAAGGTTATACTCCAATAGTCAGACAAGGGAGATTCACCACCTCTACCGCTAGGGCGAATGCGATCTAGGAGCGAGACCAAACGATTCACTGTCAACCACCGCCGGTGACAGTACAATGGCAAGGACAAGATAACACAGGAATAAACAGTACAAATATTACAAAGCCTGACTGCACTATAGAGAATGCAAGATGCACTCCCCAATGATTAACTACACTAGAATATTCGCAAACAATCAGCAGAGGGGCTGAAACTCAAGGTAAGTCCAGCAGAACTAAACCTTTATGACCAGCAGGGAATTCGGGGAGGAAATGGCATTTATATTGCAAACCTTCAAAAGAGGCAGAGCTATCAATAACCAAATAAGTGAATGCAAATCCCTCACCAGAACAGCAAGTCTGAAACTTGCAAAGTGAAAACAGGTCTCCTTTCCAGGGACCTGCAGCATGCAGACCTGAAAAATGGTCAAAAAGCTGTCTGCCTGTGCAGACAGCAGAGCAGATCATTACAGTACCCCCCCCCCCTTCTAGGGACGGCTACCAGACGTCCTACAAAACTGACATTTCCAACAAAACAGTCTGGCTGAACACTCATGAAGGTCGAGACAGCCTGACAAGGCCCATGTAATGGACTGCGGAGATACCGCCACGCGGTCTGGCAGTGGGGCGGCTGTCTCCGCGTTCAGACCGGCAGTTTCTGCAAAGTAGCATGCGTCTGGTTTGTCTGAGCCTTCTAGTGCACACAGATGGAGAGCTACGCACGCGCGCGCTGGGAGGCCGGACCTTTATGCCAGTAGGAGAGGGATCAGCTGATCAGGACGATCAGCTGACCCCAGCGCAGTGAGTGATTGGCTGAGTAGTGCTGGGCGGCGCTAAGGAGTGCTGCACTATATATAGATCTTGCTGGTCAGTCTCAGGTTGTCTGCCGTTGCAAATACTTATGTGTGAGCACTCAGACCTCAGTCAGATCCCACAGTGTGTTAGAACCAGGAGGACCTGGGAATTCACACTTAGCCAGATTACCCTTGTGTTATTCTTTAGACCAGTTCTGGGGTGTTGTGACCAAGGACCTCACACTCAAGCCTAGGATTACTGTGTCATTGCTGTGTTATACCTTAGACCAGTTCCGGGGTGTTGAGACCAAGAACCTCACACCCAAGCTTAGGATCACTGTGTCATTGCTGTGTTATACTTTAGACCAGTTCCGGGGTGTTGAGACCAAGGACCTCACACCCAAGCTTAGGATTACTGTGTCATTGCTGAGTTATTCTTTAGACTAGTTCCTGGGTGTCGAGACCAAGGACCTCACACCTTAGACTAGGATTGTGCTTTATATTTGTTATGACCATTTGCTCTGTCGACCTCTCTCTTGCTTTCTGATTCGGTACCTCTGCATATCTGCCTACCTGTTGCCAAACCCTGCCTGTAACCGGTTACCGAATCAGCCTTCTGTCTCTGTACATTATCTGCTCGTGTGTTGCCGACCTGGCCTGCCCAACCCTGTAGGCTGTCACTCATCCTCTGAGTGTTCAGTCTGTCTGTACTAGCTGTGTTACTATTCCACCAATTGTCAGTTAGCTACTTGGACTCCTGCTCCTCAGAGAGTCCGGCCTGCTAGCAGCCAGTCACCTCTACTCCTCTGGAGTCCCGTGGCTGCAGTACAGTCTATTATCAGATCACCAAGTATCACTGGTTGCCAGGTTCTCTCTATCCCCTCTCTCAAGGAGATAGTCTCTGCACAGCCGAAGACCACCTGCCCCTCAGGTGGTCACTGGCCGAGCTGCCTGTGTCTCCCGCATCACAGGAGATAGCCTACAGTTACACCAAACACTTACACTTTATTAGGTGTCCAGAGGTTAGTCATACTTGTATTATTGGGGATTCTGCAGATCATCCATAATCAATTATACATCTGTATTGTTGATGATTCTGCAGATCATCAATAATCAGATTCTCTCTGTGTGCTGACACCGATCGTTACAGAACGGCAGACCTGAAAAACAAAATGGATGCACTCAACAGCCGTCTTGATGCACTCACCACCTCGGTGGAGAATTTCATCAGGGTGCTGGACGGTCATCAGACCCAGATCACTGCTTTGTTTGGGTCCATACAGGTCCTTCAGACGGCTGTAAATGCAGTGCGATCCCCTCCAGTTACAGACTTGCGTATGTCTGTACCCGAAAGGTTTTCTGGTCATAGATCTGACTTTCAGAACTTTAAGAATCGAGTAATGTCGTATTTTGAGTTAAGACCCAATTTATCAGGAACTGAGGCACAGAGAATTACATTTATTAAGACCCTTTTGTCAGGGGATTCTCAAACTTGGGCATATAGCCTTCAGGTAGGGCATGAGGCTTTAACGTCAGTTGAGGAATTTTTTAAAGCCATGGCCATAATTTATGATGATCTGGACATTGCCTCCACTGCTGAGCGGAAGCTTAACCTCTTGACGACCAGCTAACGCCGATTGGCGTAAACTGGTCGTCTGCGGGTTACCATGGAAATGGCCGCTCGATCGAGCGGCCTTTTCATGTCAGTTCACGGAGGGTGTCTCCGTGAACAGCCGGAGAGCCGCCGCTCGCGGCAATATGTAAACAGGCGGGGAAGAAATCCCCGCTGTTTACATCATACGGCGCTGCTGCGCAGCAGCGCCGTAAGGCAGATCGGCGATCCCCGGCCTCTGATTGGCCGGGGATCGCCGCATTCTCATTCGCCGGCATCTGATAGGAGGAAGGGAAACGCCGGAGGGGGACGGAGGCGGAAAATGGCTGCGGAGGGGGGCTTTGAGGAGCCCCCCCCACCGAACGAACAGAGCCGGCGGCGATCAGACCCCCCCAGCAGGACATCCCCCTAGTGGGGAAAAAAGGGGGGTAGTCTGATCGCTCTGGCTCACTCCTGATCGGTGCTGCGGGCTGGAGAGCCCAAGCAGCACCGATCATTGCAGGAAGCCCTGGTCGGCAAGTGGTTAAGACTTTGCGTCAAGGCAAGGATCCGGTAGAGGTCTACGCAGCTGAATTCAGGAAGTGGTCTGTGTCAGCTAGTTGGGGGACATTTGCATTGTTAGACTGTTTTCTATCAGGGTTGTCAGACGCAGTCTCTGATTTGGTGTTGGGACACCCTGAACCAAAATCTATTGATGAGGCAATCGCTTTAGCAGTACGGGTTGATCGCCGTTTACGCTATCAGAAACAAACCTGGGGTAAGAACACTGTAAGGTATGTCTCCTACGCCTCTCCTCCACCTGTCTCACCTCCACCTGAGCCAATGCAAATTGGACAGTCAAAATTGACACGGGTGGAAAAGAATTGCAGGAAAACAGAACAGCTCTGTTTATACTGTGCAGAGGAGGATCATAAGGTGCAGAATCGTCCCAAAAAGTCGGAAAACGCTGCCGCCTAGGTGTAGTCAGAGGTAATACCCTAGGCGCACAGTCATTACGTCTGGCCTCTCTATGGATCCTGGAAAGGTTTCTGCTGTCTTGGAGTGGCCTCAGCCTGTGGGACTGAAGGCGCTCCAAAGATTTCTGGGCTTTGCCAACTACTACAGGAAGTTTATAAAGGGGTACTCTACAGTAGTCTTGCCCCTCACCAGTCTCCCCAAGAAGGGGGCTGATACTTACCACTGGACAGCAGAGGCACATGCTGCTTTTGCTACACTAAAAAAACTGTTGTGTTCCGCACCCATATTAAGACATGTGGATGTCACCTTCCCCTTTATCGTGGAGGTTGAAGCTTCAGAGGTGGGGGTGGGGCTGTATTGTCTCAGCGATCGGGCTTGCAGGGCAAACTCCACCCATGCGCCTACTTCTCTCGTAGGTTTTCACCCGCAGAGAAAAACTACGATATAGGCAACCGGGAGCTTTTAGCCATCAAGTTAGCTTTTGAGGAATGGCGACATTGGCTAGAAGGTGCAGAACATACTATCACAGTTTATACAGATCATAAAAATCTGGAGTACATAGAGGGCACCAAGAGACTTAGCCCCCGTCAGGCCCGGTGGTCCCTGTTCTTTTCAAGATTCAGAGTTGTAATTACGTATACCCCTGGTAGTAAAAACATCAAGGCCGACGCCTTGTCCAGGTGTTTCGAGCCTGAGACATACAGCCCTCAGCCCCTGAGACCATTCTACCTCAGAGGGTAGTTTTGGCAGCCACTGAGACCTGGAAGGATTGGACAGTCACTCTGAGTCCTTCCCAACAGGATGTTCCAGAGGGGAAGCCTGATGGGGTCATGTTTGTGCCATTACCTTTCCGTCTACAACTCTTACAGCCAGGCCCGGCCCTAGACTTTTTTCCGCCTGAGGCAAGCTTTCAAGAAATCCCCCCCCCCCCCCAAGCTGTGGGTGTGGGGGGCCGCCCGAGCTGGAGGGGATAGCGGGTAGGAAAGGGGTATTGGGCCTAGCGGTGGGGAGGGGGGTCGGACCCCCTCCCTCGCCTGGGTCCCCCGTCCCCTGCTCCCCTCCAGCTTGTTACGTCGCTGGCTGTAGCTATAAGAGGCAACTGGTGGGGATCACTCACCTCTTCCTTGTTCCAGCCTTAGCTCCACTGATGTCACTTCCTGCTACGCCGCAGGAAGTGACGTCAGTGGAGCGCACGCTGGAACGAGGAAGAGGTGAGTGATCCCCGCCCGTTGCCTCTTATAGCTGCAGCCAGTGACGTAAAAAGCTGGAGGGGAGCGGAGGACGGGGGATCCAGGCGAGGGAGGGGGGGGGTCCGACCCCCCTCCCCGCCGCAAGGCCCAATACCCCCTTCCTGCCCGCTATCCCCTCCAGCTCGGGTGGCCCCCCACACCCACGGACGGGCGGGTGCCAACCCCCCAGAAGTGCCGCCTGAGGTAAACGTTTCACCCCGCCTCATGGGCGGGCCGGCCCTGCTTACAGCTGTTTCACTCCCACAAGAATGCTGGTCATCCCGGGGCCACCAGAACTCAGGATTTACTAGCCAGATGTTCTTGGTGGCCTACATTGGCAACAGATTGTAAGGAGTTTGTAAGAGAGTGTGCAGTGTGTGCTAGGAGTAAACCTTCTCGTCAGGCTCCTGTTGGTATTTTACAACCCTTACCAGCCCCAAGTGAACCATGGACCGATTTGTCCATGGATTTTGTGGGAGAACTCCCCAGGTCTGAGGGCAAGACGGTCATTTGGGTGGCAGTAGACAGATTCAGTAAGATGGCTCATTTTGTTCCTTTGAAAGGACTCCCCTCGGCCCAGGAATTGGCTGATCTCTTCATCCAGCACATTTTCTGGCTGCATGGTATTCCGGAAAATGTAGTGTCAGATCGGGGAGTCCAAATTGTATCTAAGTTTTGGAGAGTCTTTTGCCATCAGCTGGATATGGACCTTGCATTCTCATCAGGCTACCACCCACAGACCAATGGCCAGACCAAGAGAGTTAACCAGTCCCTAGAACATTTCTCAGATGTTATGTTGCAGATGCGCAATCCGATTGGGTAAAATTTTTGCCGTTTGCAGAACAACCTGAAAAGCTCCTCTTCAGGATTTTCCCCATTCCAGGTAGCTTCGTGAAGATCACCTAAGTTTTCCCCATTGCCGGTGGCGTCTACACCATTTCCGGCCCTGGAGGATTGGTTGGCAGAGGGCTTTAAAGGAGATTTGGGGAATGGTTAAGAGGAACCTGGGGAAACCCTTCCAGGCCCAGAAAAGACAGGCAGACAAAAGGCGGTCCGTAGAGTGGAAGTTCTCTCCAGGAGATTTGGTGTGGGTATCCACTCTGCATTTGGCCTTGAAGCATGCTGGTCATCCCGGGGCCACCAGAACTCAGGATTTACTAGCCAGATGTGCTTGGTGGCCTACATTGGCAACAGATTGTAAGGAGTTTGCAAGAGAGTGTGCAGTGTGTGCTAGGAGTAAACCTTCTCGTCAGGCTCCTGTTGGTATTTTACAACCCTTACCAGCCCCAAGTGAACCATGCACCGATTTGTTCATGGATTTTGTGGGAGAACTCCCCAGGTCTGAGGGCAAGACGGTCATTTGGGTGGCAGTAGACAGATTCAGTAAGATGGCTCATTTTGTTCCTTTGAAAGGACTCCCCTCGGCCCAGGAATTGGCTGATCTCTTCATCCAGCACATTTTCTGGCTGCATGGTATTCCGGAAAATGTAGTGTCAGATCGGGGAGTCCAATTTGTATCTAAGTTTTGGAGAGCCTTTTGCCATCAGCTGGATATGGACCTTGCATTCTCATCAGGCTACCACCCACAGACCAATGGCCAGACCAAGAGAGTTAACCAGTCCCTAGAACATTTCTCAGATGTTATGTTGCAGATGCGCAATCCGATTGGGTAAAATTTTTGCCGTTTGCAGAACAACCTGAAAAGCTCCTCTTCAGGATTTTCCCCATTCCAGGTAGCTTCGTGAAGATCACCTAAGTTTCCCCATTGCCGGTGGCGTCTACACCATTTCCGGCCCTGGAGGATTGGTTGGCAGAGGGCTTTAAAGGAGATTTGGGGAATGGTTAAGAGGAACCCTGGGAAACCCTTCCAGGCCCAGAAAAGACAGACAGACAAAAGGCGGTCCGTAGAGTGGAAGTTCTCTCCAGGAGACTTGGTGTGGGTATCCACTCTGCATTTGGCCTTGAAGCAACTGTCACCCAAACTGGGCCCTAGATTCATAGGACCATTCCCAGTGACCAGTAAAATCAATAATGTCACTTATGCGATTGATCTCCCAGCCAGCATGCGAGGTGTGAGATCATTCCATGTGTCTCTATTGAAGCCAGCAGTGCACGTAGATTCCTCCCCCCCCCCCCCCCTGTGTTGGTTGATGACCAACCAGAATATGAGATTGAAAAGATTCTGGACTCTCGGTTAGTGCAGAATTCCGTGCAGTATCTGGTCCACTGGAAAGGATATGGTGTGGAGGAAAGAACTTTGGTGCCACATTGTCGCATGCATGCAGAAGAATTAAAGAAAGAATTTCATGACTCACATCCTGGGAAGCCTGGTGGCAAGTGTCCGGAGTCCACTCCTAAAGGGGGGGGTACTGTAATGGATTGCAGAGATACTGCCGCGCGGTCTGGCAGCGGGGCGGCTGTCTCCGCATTCAGACCGGCGGTTTCCGCACAGCAGCATGCGTTTGGTTTGTCTGAGCCTTCTAGTGCACACAGATGGAGAGTACGCGCGCGCGCGCTGGGAGGCAGGACCTTTATGCCAGTAGGAGAGGGATCAGCTGATCAGGACGATCAGCTGACCCGAGTGCAGTGGGTGATTGGCTGAGTGGTGCTGGGCGGCGCTGAGGAGCGCTGCACTATATATAGATCTTGGTTAGTCTCAGGTTGTCTGCCGTTGCGAATACTTTTGTGTGAGCACTCAGACCTCAGTCAGATCCCACAGTGTGTTAGAACCAGGAGGACCTGGGAATTCACACTTAGCCAGATTACCCTTGTGTTATTCTTTAGACCAGTTCCGGGGTGTTGTGATCAAGGACCTCACACCCAAGCCTAGGATTACTGTGTCATTGCTGTGTTATACCTTAGACCAGTTCCGGGGTGTTGAGACCAAGGACCTCACACCCAAGCTTAGGATCACTGTGTCATTGCTGGGTTATACTTTAGACCAGTTCCGGGGTGTTGAGACCAAGGACCTCACACCCAAGCTTAGGATTACTGTGTCATTGCTGAGTTATTCTTTAGACTAGTTCCTGGGTGTCGAGACTAGTGTTGGGCGAACAGTGTTCGCCACTGTTCGGGTTCTGCAGAACATCACCCTGTTCGGGTGATGTTCGAGTTCGGCGGAACACCTGATGGTGCTTGGCCAAACCGTTCGGCCACATGGCCGAACTAAGAGCGCATGGCCGAACGTTCCCCAAACGTTCGGCTAGCGATGTGATTGGCCGAACGGGTCACGTGGTTCACCCCGAACGCGCTCTGATTGGCCGAACGGTCACGTGGTTCGGGTAAATAAATACCCGAACCACGTCATATCTCCGCCATTTGTCTGTGGGTTTAGCTTTGGGTAGGCAGGCAGGGTAGTTCGCGCTCCAGCCACGCTAGCCAGGGTCCCCCCAGTCATTGTGTGTCGCTGCTGGGAACAGTAGTACACCGCTCGCTCAGCCACACTATATAGCATTGTGTGTACTGTCACTGTGTACCTCGCTCAGCCACGCTATATATAGCATTGTTTACTGCCATTGTGTGTACACGGCTCAGCCAGACTATATAGCATTGTGTGTACTGCCACTCTGTGTACACCGCTCAGCCAGACTATATAGCATTGTTTACTGCCACTCTGTGTACACCGCTCAGCCAGACTATATAGCATTGTGTGTACTGCCACTGTGTGTACACCGCTCAGCCAGACTATATAGCATTGTGTGTACTGCCACTCTGTGTACACTGCTCAGCCAGACTATATAGCATTGTGTGTACTGCCACTCTGTGTACACCGCTCAGCCAGACTATATAGCACTGTGTGTACTGCCACTCTGTGTACACCGCTCAGCCAGACTATATAGCATTGTTTACTGCCACTCTGTATACACCGCTCAGCCAGACTATATAGCATTGTGTACACCGCTCAGCCAGACTATATAGCATTGTGTGTACTGCCACTCTGTGTACACCGCTCAGCCAGACTATATAGCATTGTGTGTACTGCCACTCTGTGTACACCGCTCAGCCAGACTATATAGCATTGTGTGTACTGCCACTCTGTGTACACCGCTCAGCCAGACTATATAGCATTGTGTACACCGCTCAGCCAGACTATATAGCTTTGTTTACTGCCACTCTGTGTACACCGTTTAGCCAGACTATATAGCATTGTGTGTACTGCCACTCTGTGTACACCGCTCAGCCAGACTATATAGCATTGTGTGTACTGCCACTGTGTGTACACCGCTCAGCCAGACTATATAGCATTGTGTGTACTTCCACTCTGTGCACACCGCTCAGCCAGACTATATAGCGATGTTTACTGCCACTCTGTATACACCGCTCAGCCAGACTATATAGCATTGTGTACACCGCTCAGCCAGACTATATAGCATTGTTTACTGCCACTCTGTGTACACCGCTCAGCCAGACTATATAGCATTGTGTGTACTGCCACTCTGTGTACACCGCTCAGCCAGACTATATAGCATTGTGTGTACTGCCACTCTGTGTACACCGCTCAGCCAGACTATGTAGCATTGTGTGTACTGCCACTCTGTGTACACCGCTCAGCCAGACTATATAGCATTGTGTACACCGCTCAGCCAGACTATATAGCATTGTTTACTGCCACTCTGTGTACACCGCTCAGCCAGACTATATAGCATTGTGTGTACTGCCACTCTGTGTACACCACTCAGCCAGACTATATAGCATTGTGTGTACTGCCACTCTGTGTACACCGCTCAGCCAGACTATATAGCATTGTTTACTGCCACTCTGTATACACCGCTCAGCCAGACTATATAGCATTGTGTACACCGCTCAGCCAGACTATATAGCATTGTTTACTGCCACTCTGTGTACACCGCTCAGCCAGACTATATAGCATTGTGTGTACTGCCACTCTGTGTACACCGCTCAGCCAGACTATATAGCATTGTGTGTACTGCCACTCTGTGTACACCGCTCAGCCAGACTATATAGCATTGTGTGTACTGCCACTCTGTGTACACCGCTCAGCCAGACTATATAGCATTGTTTACTGCCACTCTGTATACACCGCTCAGCCAGACTGTATAGCATTGTGTACACCGCTCAGCCAGACTATATAGCATTGTTTACTGCCACTCTGTGTACACTGCTCAGCCAGACTATATAGCATTGTGTGTACTGCCACTCTGTGTACACCGCTCAGCCAGACTATATAGCATTGTGTGTACTGCCACTCTGTGTACACTGCTCAGCCAGACTATATAGCATTGTGTGTACTGCCACTCTGTGTACACCGCTCAGCCAGACTATATAGCATTGTGTGTACTGCCACTCTGTGTACACCGCTCAGCCAGACTATATAGCATTGTGTGTACTGCCACTCTGTGTACACCGCTCAGCCAGACTATATAGCAATGTGTGTACTGCCACTCTGTGTACACGGCTCAGACAGACTATATAGCATTGTTTACTGCCACTGTGTGTACACGGCTCAGCCACACTATATAGCATTGTGTTTACTGCCACTCTGTGTCTGCTGGGAACAGTAGTACACCGCTCACCCGCCACTGTATAGCATTGTGCTCTGTGTCGCTGCTGGCAATAGTGGTACACCGCTCACCCACCACTGTATAGCATTTCTGTACTGCCACTGTACTGCTGCCAGTCAGCGTGTACTTTAAGGATAAGTGAAATGAGGAAGAAATCCGGTGAAAGAGGGAGGGGCAAGGGAAGAGGTGTTTCCCCTGACGGTTCACGTACAGGCCACAGGGGAGCACCCAAGAAAACCCACTCAATACCGCCCATGTTGTCCAGGACAACAACCCTCACAGATCCAAAAGAACAGGACCAGATAATTACTTGGATGACCTCTCAAGCGTCCAGCAGTGGGTTAAGCAGCACCAGCACATCACGCACGAGGTCCAAGTCCTCAGCCAGTTACAAGGAGCCAGTGGGCACAAAGCTGACATAACCGGCAGCGACACCACGCACACAACTGCCAGATAACCAGTCCGATGAATTACCTCAGGACACAATGGGGTATTCGCAGGAGCTATTCCCAGGCCAACAAACTTCCACCTTTGAAAGGTCAATGGAGGAACAGCCAGAAATGTTGTGCCCGGATTCACAACCATTAACTGTGGGAAATGCACCGGGCACTGAAATACAACAAGGCGAGTCCGAGGACTTTGAAACCCAAATCCCAGAGCAAGTTGGGCAGGAGGGGTTGCAATTGCAGGAGGTCGGCCGAGAAGCTCTGGAAGACGACGTTGGAGTGAGCTGCGCAGAGGTTGTTCTGGGGAGCTCTACTCCACGGCGGCGGCCCCCCACAATGACATATGACGAGTTTGAGGAGATGGAAGAGGAGGGTATGGACAATGTGGACATAGACCCAGATTTTGTTTGTGAACGAGAACATCGCCGTCGTAGCAGCAGCACAGATGAGTCTGTTGAAGAACCCACTGCTGCACGAGTTCGCCTTGTGCCACAAGGTAGGCGGCGCGCAATTTCAGGCACCACAAGCGTGGAAGTTCAAGTGAGAGGCAAAAGAGGCGCAAACAGAAATCGCCAGCAAGGCAGGTGCTCCAAAGTCTGGGCTTTCTTTGAAGACTGCACTGAGGATGTTACCATGGCGATTTGCAAGGTGTGCAAGACCCGCCTGAGCAGGGGGAAAAGTATTAACAACCTCTCCACCACCAGCATGAGCCGCCACATGCTATCCAAACATCCCACTCTGTGGGCAAACTCGACAGGACAGGGTACCAGCAACACTGCCTCCCTTGGGTTCACCAGACTCACCACCAGACCCGCCTCAGCAGCAGCAGTAGCCCAGCCATTGCGCGGTTCACAACATTCACAAACATCAGACGACGCTGACACTGTCACTTTCCGGAGTAGTGCTCTTGAGGTCTCCCAGTCTTCATCAAACACAACAACCAACAGCCCTTCAGTGTGCAGCCCTACGGTTCAGTTGTCTGTCTCGGAGATGTTTGAGCGCAAGAGGAAATTGCCAGCAAATGACCCCCGGGCCGTGGCAGTAACAGCCAGCATAGCCAAGCTTCTGGCCTGTGAAATGCTGCCATATCGAGTGGTGGAGACAAACAGCTTCAAGGGCATGATGTCAGTGGCCATCCCACGTTACGTGGTTCCCAGCCGCTACCACTTTGCGCGCTCTGCAGTGCCTGAGTTGCATGAGCACGTGGTCAGCAAAATAACCCGAAGCTTGAAGAATGCTGTTGCCTGCAAGGTTCACCTCACCACTGACACCTGGACGAGTGCGTTCGGCCAGGGTCGATATATCTCCCTTACCGCGCACTGGGTGAACCTTGTGGAGCCTGGCAGCGATTCCTCACCTGCTACGGCGCGGGTGTTGCCCACGCCACAAACAGCTGCACCGCCGTCCCTCCCACTGGATAACAACAGCAGCACCTACCTCTCTGACTCCTTCTCCTCCAACGCATCTCAAAGCTGTACCTCATCCGGAAACGCTAACCCAGCAGCAGTAGGATCGTGGAAGCAGTGCAGCACAGCTGTTGGCATGCGTCAGCAAGCGTTGCTGAAGCTGATCTGCCTTGGGGATAAGCAGCACACAGGGGAGGAAATTTGGAGGGGAATAAAGGAACAGACGGATTTGTGGCTGGCACCGCTGGACCTGAAACCGGGCATGGTTGTGTGTGATAATGGGAGTAATCTCATTCGCGCTTTAAGGTTGGCTAAGCTGACACACATCCCTTGCCTGGCGCACGTGATGAACCTAGTAGTTCAGCGGTTCCTGAGGACATACCCAGACGTGGCCGATCTTCTGTTGAAGGTGCGACGAGTGGCCAAACATTGCAGAAATTCCAGTACTGCTTCGGGGGCACTCGCCAAGATGCAGGAGCGCTTCAATCTCCCCCACCATCGCTTGCTGTGTGATGTCCCTACTCGCTGGAATTCTACGCTGCACATGCTAGCCCGCTTTTGCAAGCAGAAGAGTGCAGTGGTCCAGTACATGACGGCGCAGTACCGAGGCGCATCCGGCCAGCTGCCAAGCTTCTGTGGATCCGATTGGGCCAACATGTTGGACCTCTGCCAAGTCCTCCAAAATTTTGAGCAATCCACGTTGCTTGTGAGCAGTGACAACTCTTCAGTCAGCATTACCATACCACTGCTGTGTTTACTGAAGAGGTCAATGTTGAAAATCAAGGAAACAGCTGTCATGATGCAACTGGGGGAATCTGAAGGAGAAAACGATCAGCGTGATGGTACCAACATCAGGCCATCCGCCTCAGGAAACGCTGGCCCCAGCAGCTATGACGAAGAAGAGGAGGAGGAACAGCTGGAGTTGGAGCAGAAATTTCCTGCCACCACTGACGAGGGCCAGAGCGGTGCACGTTGGACTTCCACAATTCAGCGCGAATGGTCAGCAGAAGCAGACCAGGAAGAAGGTGACGACTATGATGCATCACAACAACTATCACAACGCTCACAAGAGGATGATGAGGATTCTGGTAGGACTCTGGCACACATGGCTCAATTCATGCTAGACTGCATTGAACGCGACCCACGCATTGTGCGCATTCTGGACAACACCAATTACTGGGTTTGTACGCTTCTGGATCCACGGTACAAACACAATGTTCCAAAACTGCTCGAAGAAAGAGTCACACAGGTCAAAATGGAAGAATACCAGCAGGCCCTTGTGGAGACTTTAGAGCGGAGATTGACATCCTCCCCCTCCTCTAGCCAGTTTTACGCCGACAGACTGACTACCGCAAACCCAGGACGACCAGGAGGGCAGCAAACAACACAAGCCGCAGCTAGTGCCCAAAAGGGAATGGTATCTGCAGTGTCCTTGGAGTGGGAACATTTTCTGACACCCATGCAGCAGCAGCCCACAGAACAGCAAGCGTGCAGATCCACCTCCAACACCGATCGCCTGGAGAAGATGGTCAAGGACTACATGTCAGATGGCGTAGCTGTGTCTAACAATCCATCTGCACCCTTCAACTATTGGGTATCGAAGCTAGACACCTGGCACGAACTGGCAATGTACGCAATAGAGGTGCTGGCTTGCCCGGCAGCCAGCGTTATGTCAGAACGCTGTTTCAGTGCTGCCGGAGGCATCGTCACAGATCGGCGTATCCGCCTCTCCACAGAAAATGCAGACCGTCTGACTCAAATTAAAATGAATCAATCCTGGATTGGAAACGACTACGCAACACTCCAGGACCCCAACCAAGTAACATGACCAATGAACATCTGGGATGGTTTAGCGTTTCCGGTCCCTGTTTATTGAACCTCTCATCTGTATTACATTTATGACTGCATGGCGGCAAAAAGCATTGCTGCTATATCCGCACGCTTTTTGTCCTCATGCAAGGCCTGGGTTGTTGTGTCTCAAAAAGCATGGCCTTCTCCTCCTGCGCCTGCTCCTGTTCCATCACGTGTCCTGCTGCTGCTGCTGGGTTAGCGTTGCCGGTCCCTGTTTATGGAACCTCTCATCTGTATTACACTTATGACTGCATGGCGGCAAAAAGCATTGCTATATCCGCACGCTTTTTGTCCTCATGCAAGGCCTGGGTTGTTGTGTCTCAAAGCGTGGCCTTCTCCTCCTGCGCCTCCTCCTGTTCCATCACGTGTGCTGCTGCTGCTGCTGCTGGATTAGCGTTACCGGTCCCTGTTTATTGAACCTCTCATCCGTATTACATTTATGACTGCATGGTGGTACAAAGCATGCTATCCGCACGCTTCTTGTCCTCATGCAAGGCCTGGGTTGTTGTGTCTCAAAAAGCGTGGCATTCTCCTCCTGCGCCTCCTCCTGTTCCATCACGTGTGCTGCTGCTGCTGCTGCTGGGTTAGCGTTACCGGTCCCTGTTTATGGAACCTCTTCTCTTTATTACATTTATGACTGCATGGCGGTAAAAAGCATGCTATCCGCACGCTTCTTGTCCTCATGCAAGGCCTGGGTTGTTGTGTCTCAAAGCGTGGCCTTCTCCTCCTGCGCCTCCTCCTGTCCCATCACGTGTGCTGCTGCTGCTGCTGCTGCTGGGTTAGCATTACCGGTCCCTGTTTATGGAACCTCTTCTCTTTATTACATTTATGACTGCATGGCGGTAAAAAGCATGCTATCCGCACGCTTCTTGTCCTCATGCAAGGCCTGGGTTGTTGTGTCTCAAAAAGCGTGGCCTTCTCCTCCTGCGCCTCCTCCTGTTCCATCACGTGTGCTGCTGCTGCTGCTGGGTTAGCGTTACCGGTCCCTGTTTATGGAACCTCTTCTCTTTATTACATTTATGACTGCATGGCGGTAAAAAGCATGCTATCCGCACGCTTCTTGTCCTCATGCAAGGCCTGGGTTGTTGTGTCTCAAAGCGTGGCCTTCTCCTCCTGCGCCTCCTCCTGTCCCATCACGTGTGCTGCTGCTGCTGCTGCTGCTGGGTTAGCGTTACCGTTTCCCTGTTTATGGAACCTCTTCTCTTTATTACATTTATGACTGCATGGCGGTAAAAAGCATGCTATCCGCACGCTTCTTGTCCTCATGCAAGGCCTGGGTTGTTGTGTCTCAAAAAGCGTGGCCTTCTCCTCCTGCGCCTCCTCCTGTTCCATCACGTGTGCTGCTGCTGCTGCTGCTGCTGGGTTAGCGTTACCGGTCCCTGTTTATGGAACCTCTTCTCTTTATTACATTTATGACTGCATGGCGGTAAAAAGCATGTTACCTGTGCAAAGAAACATGACATTTTCCGCATTTAAAAGACAGTTTTTCCTTTGAAATTTTACAATCAATTTTCTCAAAAACTATAAGCTCTTTTTCAAATATTTTTTTCCCTCTTGTACCCACTCCCAAGGTGCACATACCCTGCTAATTTGGGGTATGTAGCATGTAAGGAATCTTTACAAAGCACGAAAGTTCGGGTCCCCATTGACTTCCATTATGTTCGGAGTTCGGCGCGAACACCCGAAAATCGCGGCGATGTTCGGCGAACGTTCTCGAACCCGAACATCTAGGTGTTCGCCCAACACTAGACTCGAGACCAAGGACCTCACACCTTAGACTAGGATTGTGCTTTATATCTCTTATGACCATTTTCTCTGTCGACCTCTCTCTTGCTTTCTGATTCGGTACCTCTGCATATCTGCCTGCCTGTTGCCAAACCCTGCCTGTATCCGGTTACCGAATCAGCCTTCTGTCTCTGTACCTTATCTGCTTGTGTGTTGCTGACCTGGCCTGCCCGACCCTCTAGGCTGCCACTCATCCCCTGAGTGTTCAGTCTGTCTGTACTAGCTGTGACACTTTTCCACCAAGTGTCAGTTAGCTACTTGGCCTCCTGCTCCTCAGAGAGTCTGGCCTGCTAGCAGCCAGTGGCCTCTACTCCTCTGGAGTCCCCTGGCTGCAGTACAGTCTATTATCAGATCACCAAGTATCACTGGTTGCCAGGTTCTCTCTATCCCCTCTCTCAAGGAGATAGTCTCTGCACAGCCAAAGACCACCTGCCCCTCAGGTGGTGTCTCCCGCATCACGGGAGATAGCCTACGGTTACACCAAACACTTACACTTTATTAGGTGTCCAGAGGTTAGTCATACTTGTATTATTGGTGATTCTGCAGATCATCCATAATCAAGTATACATCTGTATTGTTGATGATTCTGCAGATCATCAATAATCAGATTCTCTCTGTGTGCTGACACCGATCGTTACAGCCCAATTCCAGAATTAATCCTCCCGAAACCGAACTCATCGGAGGCAGGACCCACCGAAACATGCCCATCAGTACTACAAGCCTCAGCATGACACCCATCAGATCTGTGAGTACCAGAGAAAGACCCATCAAAACTCTCTGAGCAATACCCACCACCTTCCAGGGACCGTCCAAAAATACCAAACCTCCCACAATACCCATTAGAAGTGTCCCTATCAACACAGAAGCCACTGTTGAGCCAATCCAGGGTACCAAGATAAGTTTCTCCCAGAATCTCCCAGAACACTTTGAAGCTCCACAGAGATCCCAAGAGGCCAGAATGCTCTTTAGGTTCTCATGGAGAACTATTAAGAACCCCCATGGAACCTATGACAATTCTGGATTCAGGGTTACCAGAACAACCATCAAGATCGGGGCTTTCAGGAACCATTTATGGGCATGAAGGCAGGCAGGCAATATCATAACATGTCTCCACTGAGGAAGCATCTGAGCATGCTGGCAAACGAGACACACCTGGGCATTCTGACTCACAGAGCGCATCTGGGTACACTAGTACAAGAGAAACTTCTGGACATGTCAATGAACTGCAAACCTCAGAGTCAGTCATGACAAGACCAAAACCAGGACCGGGCAGAAAATCATCACGAGTAGTGGTCACAAGTACTGGTCTTTCAAAAGAAGACTTGGACTCAGACTTAGAAGTCTCTATGACTGCAATAGCATCTAACAAAAACTCATCATTGACTACGCATGACTGAAGCAAAAGTAGTCAGCATAACAGCAATGCCTACTGAAGTGGGCAACACTTCAGAAGGACTTGGGGGGCAGGAGGCATCTCCTAAAAGTTCTGCACCCTTTGGGAGGAACTCAGGAGCATCATTTCCTAAGTTTTCTGACAAACTAATCAATGATTCTGAACTATCCATGTTACAGGGCAAAACATCAAATACATTCTGCGGACAGGGCAGATGTCCCAGGGATGGTTCTACAATACGCTGAGACTGAATTTTATTCTCATGAACAGGATGCACAGGAATATCTACTGGAATAAACACGGACTCCCTGACTCTAGTTTCACTGCACGTAGAATCCTGCATAGCAGTCAAACTAGACTGCATTTCCAAAATGGCAGAAGAACAGGTGAGAATAGATGCAATACCTAGACGAACCTCTGGGCTCACTGCAAGAGATTTTATACAAGGCATCATTGACTCATCCAGAGTACAGGGTGGAAAGTCAGTACTTTCTTCAGAACAAGAAAGGGACTCACCAATGTCAGTGCGAGTGGGCATCATAGTTTCTTTCATGGTACAGGGTAGGCTCACATAAATATTCCCTGGGCAAAGCAAAGATCCCTCAGTATCAGATTCGCACAACCAAGGCGCTGTGTCACCCCTAGACTCGGCTAACAATGTCAAATCAGGGGCGTCAGAACGCAAAATTTGCGAATCCAAGATTGCCTTCGGTTGTGAAATGTCAAGGACAGGAAAATTGGAACAATCCTTATCTGGCAGTGTGTTCACACAGGAGTCCACAGAGTGAGGCATAGGTTTCTTTGCAGAAGAAGTTGAGACAGAAACACACGAAATTTTATTTGACACAGTAACATTGTTCTTAAAGTTGCATCGTTTAGGAATTTTCCCCATAGCAAGTTCATAAATAGAAGATCTTAAAAGATTACTGGGGGGAAAAGATCTGTTTTTATTTTGATCATAATTTGCAGGAACACCTGAGAAAAAGGCATTAGATCGCACAGATTCAAACTCCACACAAGCAGTTGCCATGGAAAACAGACTTTCAGAATTCACACTGGTGTCAACAACAGTAGCACACTCATTTATTTCAGATCGCACCTGTGAGAAAACGCGGAAAAGCCGCCGCGAGTGCTCAGGATAAGGCGGCTGATTCCGCACCAGACGCGGCGGCTTACACACTTAGGCCTACATCTGTCCACGTGCTCGGATAGCGGTGCGGCTGGTTCCGCGTTCGGCACAGCGGATACATTGCAAAACAGATCTGGTGTGGCTGGGACTGATAGTCCACACAGGTTCAGAAGGACACGCGCGCGTTGAGAGGCAGAGCTTTTATGACAGCCAGAAAGGTGTCAGCTGACCAAGCCGGTCAGCTGACAATTTTACCTCTTCTCATTGGTCCAGCACTTAGGGGAGGCGCTGGAGAGCGCTAGGGTATATATACTGGATACTGGTCATTTCTCTGGTGTCTGCCATTGCGATCACTACGTGGTAGCACTCAGACCTTTTTCTATCTGTGTTGTTATCATTCTGTTATACTTCAGACTAGTTTCAGGGTGTTGATGATCAAGGAACTCACACCCAAGATTAGGGAACTGTATTATCATTCTGTTATACTTCAGACTAGTTCCAGGGTGTTGACGATCAAGGAACTCACACCCAAGACTAGGGAACTGTATTACTATCCTGTTATATTTCAGACTAGTTCCAGGGTGTTGATGATCAAGGAACTCACACCCAAGACTAGGGAACTGTATTACCACTCTGTTATATATCAGACTAGTTCCAGGGTGTTGATGATCACGGAGCTCACATCTAAAAAATAGGCATTGTTATTATCTGTTATGACTTCCTGTTTTCCTGACCACTCTCTTGATCTCTGAATTGGTACTTCACTATATCTGATACTCTGTTGCCAAAATCTGCTTGTCCTTGGATTCCGATTCTGTCTCCTGTCTTTGTACCTGATCTGTCTGTCTGTTGCCGACCTGGCCGGTCCGACCTCGAGAACTATTTCCCCTGTTGGGAGATAGTTCACAGACCTGTCAGTGACACTTCACCCCTGGTGTCACTCACACTCTGGTCCTTCCCACTCTCAGCCTGGCTCCGCCCCTTGGGGAGCCTCAGGCCATTGGAAGGAATCTGTTCTTTAGGCAGTACCTCATACTGCCTTGCACCCTCTGTACGGGAGCTTTCCTCAAAGTATTACTGTTGCACCAAACACTCAGTTATTACTCAGGTGTCCAGAGGTTAGAGATACATCTGATTATCGGTGATACTGCAGATCATCTATAATCGGGTATATATCTGTATTCTCGGTGATACTGCAGATCACCGGTAATCAGATTCTCTCTGTGTTACACCGATCGTTACAGAATGGCAGACCAAACACAAATGGACGCTTTCACCAGCCGTCTGAGCACACTTACCACTTTGGTGGAAAACATCAACCAAGTGCTGGGTAGAGTTGGGCCGAACGGTTCGCCTGCGAACGGTTCCATGCGAACTTCCGTGGTTCGCGTTCACGTCCCGCAGGCGAACCTTTGCGGAAGTTCGGTTCGCCCCATAATGTACCATGGAGGGTCAACTTTGACCCTCTACATCACAGTCAGCAGGCCCAGTGTAGCCAATTAGGCTACACTAGCCCCTGGAGCCCCACCCCCCTTATATAAGGCAGGCAGCGGCGGCCATTACGGTCACTCGTGTGCCTGCATTAGTGAGAGTAGGGCGAGCTGCTGCACACTCTCTCTCATAGGTAAAGATTAGTTAGGCTTAGCTTGTCCCTGGCTGCATACCTGTTCTGTGAACCCACCACTGCATACCTGTTCTGTGAACCCACTACTGCATACCTGTTCTGTGAACCCACCACTGCATACCTGTTCTGTGAACCCACCACTGCATACCTGTTCAGTGAACCTGCCACTGCATACCTGTACTGTTCAGTGAACCCGCCACTGTATACCTGTTCTGTTCAGTGAACCCGCCACTGCATACCTGTTCTGTTCAGTGAACCCGCCACTGTATACCTGTTCTGTTCAGTGAACCCGCCACTGCATACCTGTTCTGTTCAGTGAACCCGCCACTGTATACCTGTTCTGTTCAGTGAACCCGCCACTGCATACCTGTTCTGTTCAGTGAACCCGCCACTGCATACCTGTTCTGTTCAGTGAACCCGCCACTGCATACCTGTTCTGTTCAGTGAACCCGGCACTGCATACCTGTTCTGTTCAGTGAACCCGCCACTGTATACCTGTTCTGTTCAGTGAACCCACCACTGCATACCTGTTCTGTTCAGTGAACAGTTTGGTGTGTCAGTGTGAAGCAGTACCTTAATTACACTACCTGATTGATGTATACACATGCAAGATGTTTTAAAGCACTTTAGGCCTGTCATTTAGCATTCAATATGATTTCTGCCCTTAAAACGCTGCTTTGCTTTTTTAGTCACTTGTTACAGATAATTTCTCACCATAAAAAAGGGACCGCTATTGTGGCTGGAGATTCCAACGTGGCATTGGATCACAACCTAGACAGATACCGGCCAAACACCCAATCCCAACCTTTGCAATCACCTCCATGCCCTACGGGCCCTAAAATAACACAGCGATTGTCTAAATATACACTTATCGACATATGGAGAGAACTCCACCCTCTATCACGAGACTACACCTTCTACTCTTATGCCCACGACAGCTTCAGTCGAATAGACCACTTCTTTATACCCCAATCCATAATCCCAAACATTACAGAAACTAAAATCCTCACAGTATCATGGTCCGACCATTCCCCGGTTTCCTTATCATGTCTATCATTTATGCCAAGAGGAACTAACTGTCCTTGGAGACTTAATGACTCTCTTCTCTCTCAACAGATACACTCAGACCAGATTAGGCAGCACCTCTCACTCTTCTTTGCCGAAAATCAAGGGTCAGTAACCTCCCCATATACCTTGTGGGAAGCACACAAAGCAACCATGAGAGGCCACCTTATAAGCCTAACATCCTCCCTCAAACGCAAGAGACTCCAGAAAATCAGAGAGGCACAGACCAACCTTGACCTCCTAGAGGCACAATGGAAAGCTAATCCCACTGCCGCCAATAGGGGCCTAAGAATGAAAGCCAGGACAGAACTGGATCTCTTGCTCAGCGAACAAGTGGAAAAACAACTTCGCTGGAGACGTCAGTTTTACTACTTCTATGCTAACAAACCCCTCACTCCCCTAGCCCGGAGACTAAAGAACAGGCCCTCTGTTACCCCTATTCATAGGGTCCGCACACAGGCTGGGACAGTCACAGCTAATCCTAAAACTATCACTGACATATTCTCCTCTTTTCTCTCTAAGTTATATACGCAATCAACACCTTTTCCTAGGGAAATAGCTGATAATTTTTTCTCGAGCCTCCCACTGCCCTCCCTTCCGCAGTCCAGCATAGAGACCCTTAACTCAGAAATCGCAATTTCAGATGTCCTGCAGGCAATCAAATCTCTAAAACCAAACAAAACGCCGGGGCCAGATGGATTTTCGGGCACATATTACCGCAAGTATGCAGATCTTTTAGCCCCTACCTTGACATCGTGCTTCAATGCACTACGCAGTGGCTCGGCACCCCCAGCCTCTATGTTACAGGCCACAGTTTCAATGATACCAAAAGCTGAGCAGCCAATCCTACAAGCCCACCAATTCCGCCCCATTTCACTTATCAACACCGACCTTAAAATTCTAGGGAAAATTCTGGCACTTAGGCTGAATTCCTTCCTCTCCCAGGTCATACATAAAGACCAAGTTGGCTTTGTTCCAGGCAGACAAGCCAGTGACAACACAAGGCGAGCAGCACATCTCATCCACTTTCTCCGCTCCCGGAAAATACCAGGCCTATTCCTTTCACTAGACGTATATAAAGCCTTTGATACCCTCTCATGGGGCTACTTAGACTATGCCTTGGCTAAGTGGGGCTTTGGCCCTCACTTCCTTAACTGGATCAAAATGCTCTACTCCTCGCCTACTGCTAACGTCAGATATATGGGTTATGCCTCCAACCACTTCCAAATACAAAGGGGCACCAGGCAGGGGTGTCCCCTCTCACCCCTGCTCTTTATCCTTGCCCTAGAACCGCTAGCAATAGCTATTAGGCAGCATGAGAATATCCTAGGCATAGAATATGCGGGGGTCAACCACAAAGCCCTGCTTTTTGCAGATGATATGCTTGTCGCTATTACCCAGCCCCTGACCTCTATCCCCAACCTGTTAGCCCTTCTGCGAGGCTTTTCATTCATATCAGGCCTTACCATTAATACCCAGAAATCCCTTGCCATGAACATAACTCTAAACTCAGCCCTCAAGGAAGAAGTCTCCTCAATCTTAGACTTTCAATGGGCCAACTCTATACCGTACCTAGGCATCGCCCTAACACCTAAACTTGACTCACTGTTTGAATATAATTACCCCCCCTCTCCTTAAACAAATCACCACACTAATGACAAATTGGTCCCATTTACCATTATCCCTGTTTGGTAGGATAAACACCATTAAAATGTCTATTTTACCAAAAATCCTATACCTATTCAGGACACTCCCCACCCACGTTCCACCCCATTTTCTACGACTACTCCAGAATAAGATATTAACCTTCATCTGGGCTGGCAAGCGATCTAGAATTAAAAAATCTACCTTACTAGCCCACAGACTTGATGGTGGCCTGGGAGTCCCTGATCTCCTCTTATACTACAGAGCAGCCACAGCAGCTCGCTTACTATCCCTATACAAAGGACAAGATGCCCCACTGTGGACCCTCCTAGAGGTTCCCGATTGCCACCCTATTAGGCTTCATACTCTCCTATGGATCCCGAAACAAGCCAGACCTAAACAACTAAGCCTTTTCCTCTCATCGGACCTCGGCATTTGGGACACGTTCAGGTACTCAGGGGGTCTACAATCTTCACACCTACCCCTATGCCCAATTTTACACAATCCTCTTTTCCCACCGGGGCATGATAACCCTGACTCCTTTAAATGGTGGGCAGACCATCAACTCCTCTTAGTTAAAAAAATTTTCTGACAGGCAGAGGCCTCCTCTCCTGGGCGGACATCAAAGATAAATATAACCCTCCCCCACGTGAATACTTTAGATTCTTACAGATCAAGCACTGGATCTCTACGCTCATACGGGACAGAGAGCCTCCACTTTTGACCTCCTTCTTTGAGAACATGTGCCTTGGAAATCCGTCTGGCCCCGGCTCAATCTCACTAATTTACTCCAGGCTCTCCCGCCCGGAATCTGCTAGGCTGCACTCCTACATCTCGGGTTGGGAAAGAGAACTAGGCCAACAAAGAGACAGAGAGGACTGGTCAGATTGCTGGTCCCGCATAGCTAGCTGCTCCACAAACGTGTACGCTATGGAATCTGCATTTAAAGTACTAACTAGGTGGTACCTTGTCCCATCTAGACTCCACAAACTCTCCCCAGCCATTGACTCAACATGTTTCAGAGGTTGCGGAAGGGAAGGCACAATGTACCATATCTGGTGGCAATGTCCACGCCTTACCCGTTTTTGGAGCAGGGTCTTCGGTCTCATACAATCCCTCTTCCACATTACCATTAGAAAAGACCCGTGGCTGGCCCTCTTCCACGGTAAAATTTCTGGCCTCACAACTAATCAAAACAAGCTTGCTGCCTTCCTCTTCCTATCAGCTAAAATGGCCATAGCAAAGAACTGGAAAAAGACGCCCTCAAATTTTTCAGAGGTCAAAGCACGTATGTCTGAATTTATGGTTAATGAAAAATTAACAAGCATCCTGCGTAATACACACAATAAATTCCTCCCCATATGGCAGCCCTGGATTGATCTCGAATACCCAGGTATGGACGCCAATCTACTCACAACATACTGACCTCCTCTGGACTCCTCCGGACTCTACTCTTCTCCTCCTTCTCTTCTCTCTTCCTCCTCCCTCCCTTTTCCTTTGCCTCTTCTATTCCCTCTCTCCTTGCCGAGGTCCTTGGTCAGGGGACACGGTACAGGGAGGGTGAGCGGGTGTTTAGCCCTTCTCCCCCCCTTCTAGCCCTGCCCGTGAAAATAGGCCCCCAGTTCTGGATGCTGGGGAACCTCTCAGGACCGAGTTCTATGTTTTTGTTTACTGTTCAGAGTTAACGTTGTACATGCCACATGCTCAGGTTTGTCCTTTCTGGTATATGTTGCCAGTGGCTGCCAGTCTGTTTCAAACCAAGTCTTGCCTTTCTTTATGTATAGCCTATGTACAACTATTTGACATTGTTCTTTATGTTGTATTACTATTATAAAATCAATAAAAATATTGATACAAAAACGCTGCTTTGCGTCAAATCCAGATTTTTCCCGGGGACTTTTGGCGTGTATCCCACTCCGCCATGCCCCCCTCCAGGTGTTAGACCCCTTGAAACATCTTTTCCATCACTTTTGTGGCCAGCATAAATTTTTTTTTTTCAAAGTTCGCATCCCCATTGAAGTCTATTGCGGTTCGCGAACTTTAACGCGAACCGAACCTTCCGCGGAAGTTCGCGAACCCGGTTCGCGAACCTAAAATCGGAGGTTCGGCCCAACTGTAGTGCTGGGTAGCCACCAGACGCTAATAAATGCCCTGTCTGGATCCGTACAAACCCTTCAGACGGCTGTGGATGAGGTGCGATCTCCTCCTAGCACAGACATACGTATGCCTGTACCTGAAAAATTTTCTGGTCACAGATCTGATTTCCGAAATTTTAGGAGTAGAGTGTTATCATACTTTGAGTTGAGACCTAGATCTTCAGGAACCATGGCCCAAAGGGTCACATTTATTAGGACTTTATTAACAGGTGATTCCCAGACCTGGGCATACAGTTTACCCGTTGGAGACTTAGCCCTGACCTCTGTAGAGGAATTTTTTAAAGCCATGGCAATAATCTACGACGACCCAGACATTGCCTCGACTTCTGAGCGGAAGCTCAAATTATTACGTCAAGGCAAGAGTCCGGTCGAGTAGTATGCTGCTGAATTCAGGAGGTGGTACCTTGTCCCATCTAGACTCCACAAACTCTCCCCAGCCATTGACTCAACATGTTTCAGAGGTTGCGGAAGGGAAGGCACAATGTACCATATCTGGTGGCAATGTCCACGCCTTACCCGTTTTTGGAGCAGGGTCTTCGGTCTCATACAATCCCTCTTCCACATTACCATTAGAAAAGACCCGTGGCTGGCCCTCTTCCACGGTAAAATTTCTGGCCTCACAACTAATCAAAACAAGCTTGCTGCCTTCCTCTTCCTATCAGCTAAAATGGCCATAGCAAAGAACTGGAAAAAGACGCCCTCAAATTTTTCAGAGGTCAAAGCACGTATGCCTGAATTTATGGTTAATGAAAAATTGACAAGCATCCTGCGTAATACACACAATAAATTCCTCCGCATATGGCAGCCCTGGATTGATCTCGAATACCCAGGTATGGACGCCAATCTACTCACAACATACTGACCTCCTCTGGACTCCTCCGGACTCTACTCTTCTCCTCCTTCTCTTCTCTCTTCCTCCTCCCTCCCTTTTCCTTTGCCTCTTCTATTCCCTCTCTCCTTGCCGAGGTCCTTGGTCAGGGGACACGGTACAGGGAGGGTGAGCGGGTGTTTAGCCCTTCTCCCCCCCTTCTAGCCCTGCCCGTGAAAATAGGCCCCCAGTTCTGGATGCTGGGGAACCTCTCAGGACCGAGTTCTATGTTTTTGTTTACTGTTCAGAGTTAACGTTGTACATGCCACATGCTCAGGTTTGTCCTTTCTGGTATATGTTGCCAGTGGCTGCCAGTCTGTTTCAAACCAAGTCTTGCCTTTCTTTATGTATAGCCTATGTACAACTATTTGACATTGTTCTTTATGTTGTATTACTATTATAAAATCAATAAAAATATTGATACAAAAACGCTGCTTTGCGTCAAATCCAGATTTTTCCCGGGGACTTTTGGCGTGTATCCCACTCCGCCATGCCCCCCTCCAGGTGTTAGACCCCTTGAAACATCTTTTCCATCACTTTTGTGGCCAGCATAAATTTTTTTTTTTCAAAGTTCGCATCCCCATTGAAGTCTATTGCGGTTCGCGAACTTTAACGCGAACCGAACCTTCCGCGGAAGTTCGCGAACCCGGTTCGCGAACCTAAAATCGGAGGTTCGGCCCAACTCTAGTGCTGGGTAGCCACCAGACGCTAATAAATGCCCTGTCTGGATCCGTACAAACCCTTCAGACGGCTGTGGATGAGGTGCGATCTCCTCCTAGCACAGACATACGTATGCCTGTACCTGAAAAATTTTCTGGTCACAGATCTGATTTCCGAAATTTTAGGAGTAGAGTGTTATCATACTTTGAGTTGAGACCTAGATCTTCAGGAACCATGGCCCAAAGGGTCACATTTATTAGGACTTTATTAACAGGTGATTCCCAGACCTGGGCATACAGTTTACCCGTTGGAGACTTAGCCCTGACCTCTGTAGAGGAATTTTTTAAAGCCATGGCAATAATCTACGACGACCCAGACATTGCCTCGACTTCTGAGCGGAAGCTCAAATTATTACGTCAAGGCAAGAGTCCGGTCGAGTAGTATGCTGCTGAATTCAGGAGGTGGTCAGTGTCAGCCAGGTGGGACACCTTTGCTCTATTAGATTCTTTTCTATCAGGGTTGTCAGATGAGGTCTCTGATCTAATGTAAAGTCAGCCTGAACCTAAGACCATAGATGAGGCCATTTCATTGGCCATCAGGATCGACCGTAGGCTACGCTATCAGAGACAGACCCGGGGTAGAAGCCATATAAGAATGGGGTCCTACGCAGCACCTCCGGTGACTCCACCTCCTCCCGTTTCACCTCCACCTGAGCCAATGCAGATTGGTCGGTCAAAATTGTTGCAAGTGGAGCGGAGACGCAGAATTTCAGAGCAGTTATGTCTGTATTGTGCAGAGGGGGGACATAGAGTTCAGAATTGCCCTAAGAAGTCGGGAAACGCTACTGCCTAGGAGTAGTTGGGGGTAATACCCTAGGCGTACAACTTTTACCCCTAGATGATAAAAGGTTGCTTCTTCCTTGTACGATTACATGGGAAGATAAATCTGAAGTCACTGAGGCCTTCGTTGATTCAGGCTCAGCGGCTAATTTTATGGATTACGAATTTGCTAAGAAATTGGGTATTCCACTCAACCCGGTGACACCACCTATCCAAGTTACGGCAGTGGATGATTCCCCCCTGCAACGTAACCGTCCTCTGTCTCAGACACCAGAGGTGGAAGTCACTATAGGGGTGCTGCATAGGGAGAAGTTACATTTTTTTGTGTTGCACATGACCACCTCCACTATCATCCTTGGTATGCCCTGGTTACACCTTCACTCCCCGCAGATCAATTGGGCCACTGGCCAACTAACAACCTGGACAGCCCATTGCTTTCGTCACTGTTTCGTGAAGGTGACCTTGGGTCAGACCAGAATCCATGTGGAGGGGGTACCGGAACAATATTCTGAATTTTCAGATGTATTCTGTCCCAAAGCCGCAGATAAACTACCTCCACATCGCCCTTTCGATTGCCCCATCGACCTCTGATCTGGTTGTATGCCCCCTAGAGGCCATCTATACAATTTGTCTGGGCCGGAAAAAGTGGCCATGCAAGAGTACATCCGTGAGAACTTAGCTAAGGGTTTCATTCACCCTTCCCGGTCGCCTGCCGGAGCAGGTTTCTTTTTTGTTAAGAAAAAAGACGGAGGCCTTCAGCCATGCATTGATTACCGGGGCCTGAATAAGATCACAGTAAAAAATTGCTATCCGTTGCCTTTGATAGACAATTTATCTACTCAGGTCACCAGTGCTAAGATTTTTTCGAAATTGGATTTGCGGGGTGCATACAACCTGGTGCGGATCAGAGAGGGCGATGAGTGGAAGGCGGCCTTTAACACACCCGATGGGCATTACGAGTATCTGGTGATGCCCTTCGGGTTGTGTAACGCTCCGGCCGTCTTTCAGGTACTCATTAATGAAGTATTCAGGAAGGTATTGGGTAAATTTGTCCCGGTATATCTAGATGATATATTGATCTTCTCAGATAACTTTTCTGAGCACAGGGCTCATGTCAAATGGGTGTTGCATAAGTTAAAGAGAGTCTGAAGCGAGAATAAATTTCGCTTTAGACCTCAGAGTTAGCAGGGGCATGTGTGCCCCTGCTAAAACGCCGCTATCCCGCGGCTTAACGGGGGTCCCTTATCCCCCAAATCCCCTCCGTAATGCGGGGGAGTGCTTTCTGGTTGGGGCAGGGCTAACCGCCGCAGCCCTGCCCCACGCGCGTCTGTCAGCGCGTACCTCTGCCTCTTTCCCGCCCCTCTCAGTCTTCCTTCACTGAGAGGGGCAGGGGAGAGGCGGTGATGCGCCGCTGATAGACGCGACTGGAGGCAGGGCTGCAGCCGTTAGCCCTGCCTCCAGGAGCGACCAAGTCTGCGACCAAGTGTCGCAGTGGGGGGTTTGGGGGTCAAGGGACCCCCGTTTAGCGGCGCTATTGCTGCTGTTTAGCAGGGGCACACGTGCCCCTGCTAACTATGAGCTCTGAAGCGAGATTTATTCTCGCTTCAGAGTCTCTTTAAGACAGAACATGCTTTACGCTAAATTGGAGAAATGCATTTTTGAAGTAACATCTGTCACCTTTCTGGGATACATAATTTCCACCTCAGGCCTGTCTATGGATCCTGCCAAAGTCTCTGCTGTCCTGGAGTGGCCACAGCCAGTGGGATTGAAATCCCTCCAGAGATTTTTGGGATTCGCTAATTACTATAGAAGGTTCATAAAGGGGTACTCCACAGTCATAGCACCCCTCACCAGTCTCACAACGAAATGGGCAGATACCAACCACTGGTCCCCCGAGGCCCTGGCTGCTTTCTCTACCTTGAAAGAATTATTTTGCTCTGCACCCATTTTGAGACACGTTGACACCTCCTATCCCTTTATTGTGGAGGTGGACGCCTGTTTTTCTCGAGATTCAGATTTGTAATTACGTACACTCCGGGTAGTAAAAACATTAAAGCGGATGCTTTGTCCAGATGTTTTGAGCCAGAGATAGCACAGCCCTCAGACCCAGAGACTATTATCCCACAGAGAGTAGTGTTGGCAGCCACAGAGACCTGGAGAAACTGAATAGAGACTTTAAGTCCCTTCCAGCAGGATGTCCCTGAAGGAAAGCCTGAAGGGGTGATGTTTGTGCCACTGCCATTTCGTCTCCAGATATTGCAGTTGTTCCACTCCCACAAGAATGCTGGACATCCTGGGGCCACCAGAACACTGGATCTCGTTATTAGGTGTGCTTGGTGGCCTTCATTAACACCTGACTGCAAGGAGTATTTTAGAGAGTGTGCAGTGTGTGCGAGAAGCAAACCCTCCCGCCTGGCACCTGTGGGAACGTTGCAGCCTTTGCCCACCCCGAGTGAACCGTGGACCCATTTGTCCATGGATTTTGTGGGTGAGCTTCCGAAGTCTGAGGGCATGTTGGTCATTTTGGTGGTAGTCGACCGTTTCAGTAAAATGGCCCATTTTGTGCCCCTGAAAGGACTCCCCTTGGCCCAGGAGTTGGCCGATCTTTTCATCATCCACATTTTCTGGCTACATGGCATTCCGGAAAACATTGTGTCAGATCGGGGAGTCCAATTTATCTCAACATTTTGGAGGGCATTTTGTCATCAAATGGGCATGGAACTGTCGTTTTCGTCAGGCTACCACCCACAAACCAAAAGTTCCGGCCAGGAGACTTGGTCTGGGTGTCCACGCGTCATTTGACCCTGAAACAGCCCTCGCCCAAGTTAGGACCCAGATTTGTGGGCCCTTTTCCAGTAACCAGGAAGATCAACAATGTTACTTATGCCATTGATCTTCCTGCAAGCATGCGTGGTGTAAGATCCTTTCATGTGTCCCTGCTTAAGCCAGCAGTGCATGTAGGTTCCACTCCTCCTCCTCCTGTGATGGTAGATGACCAACCTGAGTACGAAGTAGAAAAGATTTTAGATTCACATGTTGTACAGAACTCAGTACGGTACCTGGTTCACTGGAAAGGGTATGGTATTGAGGAGAGAACGTGGGTACCTGAGTGTCGCATGCATGCGGATAAATTAAAGAGGGAGTTCTACGCCTTATATCCTGAGAAACCGGGTAGGAGCTGTCCGGAGTCCACTCCTCAGGGGGGGGGGTAATGTGAGAAAAGGCGGAAAAGCCGCCGCGAGTGCTCAGGATAAGGCGGCTGATTCCGCGGCCAACATGGCGGATTCCGAAGCGGCGGCTTACACACTTAGGCCTACATCTGTCCGCATTGCGGAACGCGGAGAAACCGCCGCGTGCTTGGATAGCGGTGCGGCTGGTTCCGCGTCCGGCACAGCGGATACATTGCAAAACAGATTTGGTGTGGCTGGGACTGATAGTCCACACAGGTTCAGAAGGACGCGCGCGCGCGTTGAGAGGCAGAGCTTTTATGACAGCCAGAAAGGTGTCAGCTGACCAAGCCGGTCAGCTGACAATTTTACCTCTTCCCATTGGTCCAGCACTTAGGGGAGGCGCTGGAGAGTGCTAGGGTATATATACTGGATACTGGTCATTTCTCTGGTGTCTGCCGTTGCGATCACTACGTGGTAGCACTCAGACCTTTTGCTATCTGTGTTGTTATCATTCTGTTATACTTCAGGGTGTTGATGATCAAGGAACTCACACCCAAGATTAGGGAACTGTATTATCATTCTGTTATACTTCAGACTAGTTCCAGGGTGTTGACGATCAAGAAACTCACACCCAAGACTAAGGAACTGTATTACTATCCTGTTATATGAGTTCTGGGTCACCATGAGCTTGCTGGTTAGTCTATCCTGTTATATTTCAGACTAGTTCCAGGGTGTTGATGATCAAGGAACTCACACCCAAGACTAGGGAACTGTATTACCACTCTGTTATATATCAGACTAGTTCCAGGGTGTTGATGATCACGTAGCTTACACCTAAAGAATAGGCATTGTTATTATCTGTTATGACTTCCTGTTTTCCTGACCACTCTCTTGATCTATGAATTGGTACTTCGCTATATCTTATACTCTGTTGCCAAACTCTGCTTGTCCTTGGATTCCGATTCTGTCTCCTGTCTTTGTACCTGATCTGTCTGTCTCTTGCCGACCTGGCCGGTCCGACCTCGAGAACTATTTCCCCTGTTGGGAGATAGTTCACAGACCTGTCAGTGACACTTCACCCCTGGTGTCACTCACCCTCTGGTCCTTCCCACTCTCAGCCTGGCTCCGCCCCTTGGGGAGCCTCAGGCCATTGGAAGGAATCTGTTCTTTAGGCAGTACCTCATACTGCCTTGCACCCTCTGTACGGGTGCTTTCCTCAAAGTATTACTGTTGCACCAAACACTCAGTTATTACTCAGGTGTCCAGAGGTTAGAGATATATCTGATTATCGGTGATACTGCAGATCATCTTTAATCGGGTATATATCTGTATTCTCGGTGATACTGCAGATCACTGGTAATCAGATTCTCTCTGTGTTACACCGATCGTTACAGCACCGAGTCTAAACTCACTTGCTTTACCCCAGAAAGGCAGGAACAATCATCCAAAAATGTTGTCTCTTTATTGGAGTCAATTGGTTGGTGTGTGTGCAATTCATACAAAATCGACTGTCACACACAAATTACTGGATCCACAAAACACTCGTCACACTTACCAGATTCAATCAAAGTGTACACAGAATTAATACAAGCATTTAGAATCTCTTCGCTTTTGTGCGATGTAAAAATCACAAAACGCCTTCCAATCAATATCGAACTCTTCAATCAAAGCCCCAATCTCCCATGGAGCAAATGGAGGCTCAAACAACCCTGTATCAAGGTAACACTCATATGGGTTGGGATCAGGAACATGCATAGATTTTTTTATTCCTTTAATATACTGAATAAATCTGCCCATCATAGAATTCACATATGCTTTTACTTGGGGTAATAAAACCTGAGACTGAGAAGTTTCTCTGGATTTATCACATTCAAGTGTGTTCCTAATTTCAGACTTTACTGAAATATTTGTTTTATTTGTAGTTGCTATGGGAAATGGATCTTTCAGCTGGGAAGCCTTCCTAGACTTTCTCCTTTTAGTCTCAGCCGCTTTAAGTGGCTGCTGTCTAGATGCAAGGGAGCTGTTACTGCATTCATTATCACACTGAATGGTTTTGCATGGAATGGATAGAACAGCTGATTGATTAGCAGGTACACACTCATCAAGAATAGGTGGTAAAAAAGGCAGTTTAAACCAGTGAGAAAAAAATAATGTAAGAAACTGATAAGGATTATCATTCCAGGAATTGCTTTTCAACATATCATAAGCCCACTGAAACAGATCTCCTTGCAATAGAACATAAGCTATTTGAAGAGCCCACATAATCAGAATCAGTATCAGTAATTTGTCAGTACAGAATCAGTAATTTCAAAAACCAGGGTTTAGAAAAAATCTTACACATTCAGAAAGAAAGTCCGCTTTGGTTTCAGGGTCTAGTTTTTTAAACCTCTTAAAGGTACAAGAACCATATTCGACAAAATCGTACAAATCGGAAATTCCCTCTATACTGGGAATTTCGGTAGGGCTGGTCATACTGTAACGCTTGTGGTATTATCTCCGAGGTCAGCACACAACATGTGCGCTGACACTGCGGAAACCCTCCACAAGCGCTTAGAAAAGGGAACCCAGCTTTGGTGCAAATGCACCTGTAGAGAGGAATTCCAACCGGCAGATGGAGCTGTGGAGTGCAGACGAATAAACTCTCTGCACTGCCACAGATGTCAGATAGAAATTGTACGAAGTTAAGCAATACAGGGCAAGATAACCTCTCGAGAGAGAGTGAGCACAGAGACAGAATGTATGTATGTCCACCAATCTAGTCGCCACCCGGCGACGGTTGACATACAACAGCGAAAACCAAAGTGAGAAAGCAATCGCAAGAATGGCGATTGCTAATAGAGACACAAGACTGAATAAAAACAGAGCGTGACTGAGTAAAGAAGACACAGCAAAGAAGCACAATCTGAACATCAAAGAAAATAACAAAGAACTTGCTAAATGCGGTCCCCGCACGATATGCGCAACAGAGACAAGCGTGTTTATGGTACGGCCACCGCACATTAAGCATAACAGTGGCAAAACATACCAACCCTAACTAACAAATGAACACAGAAAATGACGACAGACAAATAACGCAAACGATTGCTAATTGGTTGCCTCACACCAGACAACAGCAAGCGTTCGTGCTAAACAAGACAGACTGAAGGAATAACCAGTAGCAACCGCAGTTAAGGTTATACTCCAATAGTCAGACAAGGGAGATCCACCACCTCTACCGCTAGGGCGAATGCGATCTAGGAGCGAGACCAAACGATTCACTGTCAACCACCGCCGGTGACAGTACAATGGCAAGGACAAGACAGCACATGAATAAACATTTACAAATAATACAAAGCCTGACTGCACTATAGAGAATGCAAGATGCACTCCCCAATAATTAACTACACTAGAATATTCGAAAACAATCAGCAGAGGGGCTGAAACTCAAGGTAAGTCCAGCAGAACCAAACCTTTATGACCAGCAGGGAATTCTGGGAGGAAATGGCATTTATACTGCAAACCTTCAAAAGAGGCAGAGCTATCAATAACCAAATGAGTGAATGCAAATTCCTCACCAGAACAGCAAGTCTGAAACTTGCAAAGTGAAAACAGGTCTCCTTTCCAGGGACCTGCAGCATGCAGACCTGAAAAATGGTCAAAAAGCTGCCTGCCTGTGCAGACAGCAGAGCAGATCATTACACAATCATACAGTAGCAAGACACAATCAGGCACAGAACTTTGTAACGCAAGTTACACTGCAGTCTCTTCTAGGCTATGAGCGTTAGCTTAGTACAGCAGAAGTCAAACTTATTAATTAACAATTTAAATTTCCAGAAAAAGTGGAACAATGCAGAAAATAATATATACAAAAGATTACAAAACAAAGTACAAAGTTTACTAAGATAAAAGTCACAACGATACACACAAGGATATTTGCATAAAAATAAAACGGGAATCAAAACTTTACCAACTTGAAGGTCTAAACGTTGTTTGCGGGAGAACGCAGCTTCTGGTCAGACCAGGATAGCCCTAGTGTTTGCTATCTCCAAAGAGCTACCAGTTGTGAGTCTATCCTAGTTGCTGTTTTTTTTTTTTAGCAAAATTGGTGGCCCGAGGCTACCCCAATGTCCAGGTCCAGGAATAATCCCATTTCCTACATAACAAGTGCCATATCCTTTCTGTGAGATGCAAACTTCAAAGGGTTCCTGTTTTAGCAGATTTCAAACACTCAAACGCCTCCAGATCAATATTCAGACCACAGGTAAAATTGTATCAAAAGGACTTCAAAACATTTCACCCACTTCCAGTAGGCTGTCATATGTAAACTTCAACATTCCTGTGTTAGCTTCCACTGTCCCCAGACTCTGGTAGTCTTGATTTGTATATTGGGACAATGGGCTGTCTACATGTACACAGAGTTCAAAGCAAGGCAACAAAAGACAAAAGAGGGGCTCGTTATCTAATTACCTGTTTCCTAAGTAGAAGCAGACAATGGTAGCTTCTCCGGCTGGCCATTGAATGCAGAGTTAATTCACATTTATGTAAGGAACTGGCCTACATCCACCTCTGAAAGATACACAGCAGATGAAAAATGAAACCATATGGCTCCCACAAGATATAATATGGCTGCTATACTACCATACATATCAGCATCACCCCAATATATCGTCACACCACCTACCAAGCAGTAGGCCTGGTTTTGATTCCTGGCCAATGTATGTGAGTTGGCTTTTGAAATCCTACAAATCCCTAAGCAAGCTCATTTTTCTCTTGGATATATTATAATGGTACATGCTAGGCTGGCTTCAGCATGTAGCATTGTAGTGTGTTGTGTTGGTGTTATAATGGTTAGGATAGCAGCCTACAGAGCGGTAGGCCTGGGTTCGATTCCTGGCCAATGTATATGAGTTGGCTTTTGAAATCCTACAAATCTCTAAGCAAGCTCATTTTCTCTTGGATATATCATAATGGTACAAGCTAGGCTGGCTTCAGCATGTAGTGTTGGTGGTGGTATAGTGGTGAAGAAAGCTGCCTACTAAGCACTAGACCTGGGTTCGATTCCCGGCCAAGGTATGTAATCCGGCTTTTAAAATCCTACAATTCCCTGGAAGACAAGACCCTCCTCTGGAGGAGGAGGAGGAGGAGGGAGGTAGTGAGGAAGGAGCGAGCTGTGGTGGGGTGCAATATAAAGAATAACAATCAGCCAGGAGCAAGCTAACAAGCCTACAAGAGCCTAACTAAGCTTTCCCTAGCAGAATCTGTCAGCAGTTGTCCCTCAACTAATTACTGTAGGCAGACGAGTGAGTAAAATGGTAGGAGAACCTTGCCTTTTATAAGGGGGGGGTGTGGCTCAAGGAGTGAGTGTAGTCTGATTGGTGACAATGTGCCGGCTGACTGTGTGATGTAGAGGGTCAAAGTTGTTCTTAATGGCGAACGCAAACCACCTAAAGTTCGCCTGGAACCGTTCGTGGGCAAACCGTTCGGGCCATCTCTACTCCAGTGCTGTTGGCCTAGCAAGTGCTTACACAGTTATAAACCTAAAGGTGTTCAGTGATTAACCCCTTCACTATCACTACACTATTGTTATATGTTAATTAGACAAGCTAGCTTGATTTCATTCAGTGAGTGACAGTCAGAGTGTGTGCTCCAGTGCTTCTGGCCTAGCAAAAACACACACATAGATACACCTAAAGCTGTTCAGTGATTAACCCCTTCACTATCAATACACTATTGTTATATGTTAATTAGACAAGCTAGCTTGATTTCTTTCAGTGAGTGACAGTCAGAGTGTGTTCTCCAGTGCTTCTGGCCTAGCAAGTGCTGTACACAGTGATAAACCTAAAGCTGTTCTGTGATTAACCCTTCACTATCACTGCACTATTGTTATATGTTAATTAGACTAGCTAGCTTGATTTCATTTAGTGAGTGACAGTCAGAGTGTGTGCTCCAGTGCTGCTGGCCCAGCAAGTGCTGTACACAGTAATAAACCTAAAGCTGTTCAGCGATTATCCCTTTCACTATCACTACACTATTGTTGTATTGTTAATTAGCTTGATTTCATTGTGTGACAGTCAGAGTGTGTGCTGCAGAGCTGCTGCAGCTGCTATGTGTCTGTGTGTGTGTTGTGCACAGACCAGGCCAGCTGCTGCCTGCTATTAGCCTTAGCTAGCTACAGTATAGGTTAGGTTAGGGATTAGGGAATAGGATTACTGTGTTATTGTGTAGTTAGTACTGTAGTACTGCAGTCAGTGCTAGTAGTTGTTAGAGAAGTAGTACTGCTGTGTTATCTTACTACAGAACTGAAGTGCTGCTGAGCAGTGCCAGTGTGACAGTTAGTGTCCTCTCCTCTGCTGTCTGACTGTCACTCGGCACTTTGCACGTGGCACTTGGCACATGTAGCGTGGCACTTGGCACGTGGCACTTTGCACTTGGCATGTGGCACTTTGCACGTGCCACGTGGCACGTGCCAAGTGCCACATGCCACGTGCAAAACGCCATGTGCAAAGTGCAAAGTGCCACGTGCAAAACGCCACGTGCAAAGTGCAAAGTGCCACGTGCAAAGTGCCAAGTGCAAAATGCCACATGCAAAGTGCAAAGTGCAAAGTGCCACGTGCAAAGTGCCACGTGCAAAGTGCCATGTGCAAAGTGCAAAGTGCAAAGTGCCACGTGTAAAGTGCAAAGTGCCACATGTAAAGTGCAAAGTGCCGCGTGCACTTTGCACTTTGCATGTGGCACTTTGCACTTTGCATGTGGCACTTTGCACGCCACGTTGCACGTGCACTTTGCACTTGGCACTTTGCATGTGGTACTTTGCACTTTGCACGTGGCACTTTTTTTACTTTGCACTTTGCACGTGGCACTTTGAATGTGGCACTTTGAATGTTGCACTTTGCACGTGGCACTTAGCGCATGGCACTTTGCACATGTCACTTTGCACTTTGCATGTGGCACTTTGCACTTTGCACATGGCACTTGGCACGTGGCACTTTGCACGTGACACTTTGCACGTGGCACTTGGCAAGTGCCAAGTGCCACATGCTACGTGCAAAGAGCCACGTGCCATGTGCAAAGTGCAACGTGCCTCGTGCAAAGTGCCAAGTGCAAAGTGCCACGTGCAAAGTGCCACGTGCAAAGTGCAAAGTGCCACCTGCCAAGTGTCACGTGCCAAGTGCCACATGCCAAGTGCCAAGTGCCACGTGCTATGTGCAAAGTGCCATGTGCAAAGTGCCACGTGCCATGTGCAAAGTGCCACGTGCCTCGTGCAAAGTGCCACGTGCAAAGTGCCAAGTTCCACATGCCAAGTGCCAAGTGTCACGTGGCACGTGCCATGTGCCACTGCCAAGTGCCACATCCAGTATGCTACTGGCAGATGTTACACCTGCTGCTGCTGCATTGCCCTGCTCCTGCTGCCTTTGCTGCTCCCACCGCCAGGGTGCCACAGGCCACTGCTGCTGTGCTGATACCACCTATATTTAACCCAAAACACAATTGCTGCATAATTTTTTGGAGGTGTCTTGGCTGAAAACTGCCATGTCCCAGTTGTGCGGTTGGACTTTGGACACAATGTGGGATGCACGACCGCTGTCTGGAACCTAGTCCTGATGTTAATTGACAGCCATTTTTTTTTTTGGGGGGGGGGGGATTTTAAGTCCCCACATCATCAATTAGTGTTTCCCTTTAAAAAAAAACCTGATGCTACATGCCTCATTTACTCTAAAAAAAAGTTTGTAAAGCAATTTAAAGGCCACTTTCAGTTTTTCTATCCAGATATCTGAATTTGCCCGGATATCCCGGATACTGGGGTCGGATATCCGATTCTATCCAGATACCCAAAAGGTCGGATCCGGATATCTTATCTGGATCTGGATATCTGGGTATCCGGATCCGGGACAATCCAGAAGATTTTGAAAAGGGGTATCCAAGCACCCCAATCCCCTCACATGGTGCTCAAAAGCCTGGGGAGAACAATGCAGAGGTTGTGATTGGCTGGCCTACTGATGGCTGGAGCTGGGCTAGTGACATAGAGACAATACAGTCCTACTCCTGTGACCTGTATGGAGAGGTTCTTTACACACAGCCAGCAGGCAGAGACCTGCTGTGTTTGGCTGGCCTGCTGATAGCTTGGCTGGCACTGAGCTAGTGACACATTACAGGCAGAGGCCTCGCTACCCCTGCAAAACAGCTGCCCTCCCCATGACTGAGCACAGCAGTGGTGCTCAGCAGAGCTCGAATATTCGAGTAGCTCGAATATTCGAGCTCTTTTTCAGCTATTCGAGCTCGAATACTGAGCTCGAATAGCTGTAGCTATTCAAATGGGCTATTCGAGTGAACTCGTATAGCCCACTCACTATTCGAGCTATTTGAGCAAACAGCGCTATTCGAGTTTGAATACCGAGCTCGAATAGCGTCATAGCCCAGATTGATGTCCTTAGAGCCAATCAGAGGGCTCCCAGGCCCTCTGACGGCAGCCAATCACAGAGGGGGACCCTGGCCAGCCCCTACCCTATAAATAGCGGCCGCCATGTTTGGTTTTTCCGTCCTTGCCTGACTTTGTACAGAGAGAGATCTGCTCCTTTGTGCTTTGGCTTAGCAAGTGCTCTATAGTGGTCAACTACCTAGCGTTTTTGCTCACATACAACACCTGCTCTATACACCTATATTGTTGTTAGCTAGATAGAGATTGTATTTTAGTTAGTAGCTTGTGTGTTACATAGAGACAGGCAGCTGCTGCAGGCAAGCTTACACAGCTTTAGGCCTCAGGGCCTTCCCTGTGTGGGCAGCTGTCCTCCTGTCCTCTGTTAGTTTATTTCTGATCTATACCAGTGTTTCTGCTGTTTATTCTACCCTGTCTTGTCCTTTACTTACTGATTGATTATTGTATTTTGTATACTGTACTAGGGACACTCACTGTTACTGTTCATAGCTCCTGCGTGTGTGTGTGCGTGCACTGTCTGTACAGTACACAGTATTCCCTTCTACTGAATCATCTGATTACAACTGAATCTGATTATTGTATTTTCTAGTTCTTACTGTACTAGGGAGGGACACGCAGTCACTGTTCATAGGCTAGCTCTTGCGTGTGTGTGTGCGTGTACTGTCTGTAGTGTACACACACTCTATTTCCTTCTACTGAATCTGATTACTACTGATTATTGTATTTTCTAGTTAGTGTACTAGGGGACACACTCACTGTTCACTGTTCACACTTACTGATTCCTAATTATTGTATTTTGTATTTGTACTGTACTAGTAATCACTTAGCGATCTAATCACTTAGTGATTAGTGTCACCTCACCCACCAACCCACCAGCCCTTTTAAAAAACTTTTTTGTTTACGCCCAAAACATCTAAGATGTCTGGAAGTGGCAGCCAGCGCGGTTTGGGCAAGGGGAAGGTCAGCAAGGGAATCAGGAGGAGAGGGAGCAGCATTGTGGCAAGCCGCGGCCGCGCCACCATGCACAGTTCCGCAGCAGCAGCAGCTGCGTCAGTGGCTAACATTCTGCCTATAGCCACTGGCCGTGGACGCCTTGGGCGCCGCCCAGCAGGAGCAACTCACGCTGCAGAGACACAGCAGCAGCAGCGTGTAGTACCTGCTCCTATTTTCCTCCAGCCGGGTCGGAAACGTCCCATTGAGGAAAAGGATGCAGCCACTGTGGTGCAACTGATGACGGAGGATGAGCAGCCCGCCATCAGCTCTGCATCTGAGGCCTCCACCCTCACCACCACCACCACCCCTGTTCACAGCAGCCGCCCAGCAGGGCCTGGGGAGGAGGCCAGTTCACCATCAGTTGGCGATCTGTCATTCAGCAGTCTTTTGACCCCAGGCATCATGAGTCAATTGTCTGCTGTTGTTGGCGATTTGGAGGAGGAGATGCTGATGGGCACTTTGGGGGATGAGGGATTGGACAGCAAGACTGTGGCGACAGTCAAGCAGCCCATCCATGCATCAGGAGAGGAGTTTGGGTGGTTATCATCCCAGCAGGACATGTTTCAGGAGGGGGAGGATGATGATGATGATGATGATGTGGTGACAGACAAAGACTGCGTGCCGCCACCACCAGCACCTGGGGATGTCATCATCAGCAGCTCTGAGGAGGAGGATGCGCTTGTGGGCCTTGCAAGGAGGCGCATCATTGCAAGCATTGGCAGCAGTAGGCAGGTCCCACAGCCTGCTGGTGTCTCAGGCTCAGCAGCAGCAGCAGCAGCAGCATCTGCCAGTACCACCACCAGCCGCACCCAAGCCCCCCCCCCCCCCCCCCCTAACCACCACAGGGAGACAGGCAGCAGCGGCTCCAGGCCGTAGGGGGCTTTTCTTGTCACCAATCTGGCAATTTTTCACCATGCCCACAGTTGACAGCAAGTACGCCACTTGCAACCACTGTCAGCGGAAGTTGAGCAGAGGTGCAGACCCCTTAAAGTTCAGCACCAGCTCTCTGATCAACCATCTTGCTGCTAAACATTACCACCAAAATGAGGAGTTTCAGAGGCTGAAGGCATCTGGTGCTGGCAGTGGCACCACACCCATCACTGCACAGCCTTCAGCAGCAGCAGCAGCAACAGCAGCCACCCGCCCTCCTGCTCCTCCAGCAGCACCAGCAGGAGTGAGGAAACGCACTGCTCCTCCCCCCTCTGCAACTCCTGCTGCCGACACTGAGGCCTGTTCTGGCAGCCAGTCCTCAGTGGCCTCCTCTGCTGTCTCCGCTGGTTCCCGTGCTAGCAAAAGGCAACGCCAGAGCCTTTTGAGCGAGTCCTTCCAGGGGGTGGTTAGGGCTCTGCCTCCCAGCAGCCGTCGCGTGCGTCAGCTGAACGGCTTGCTGGCACGGGCCATGTGCTCCCAACTCCTGCCGTACACGCTCGTGCAGGAGGGGAGCGACATGCGTGCGCTGCTTGCTTGTGCAGCCCCAGACTGGCAGCTCCCCAGCAGACACTTCTTCGCCCGCCAGGTCATGCCTGCACTGCACCGCTTTGTCATGGCCAATGTGGAGCGAGGGCTGGAGCACGCGGTTGGTGAAAGGGTCCACGTCACCATGGACTCCTGGAGCAGCCGCTTCGGGACAGGCCGCTACCTGTCCTTCACAGTCCACTGGGTCAGCTTGGTGGAAGGGGGTGAGGATGGGAGAGCAGCAGCGGGCACAGCAGCAGCAGCAACACAGTGGGTGGTGCCACCCCGCAGGGTCAGGGGAACTGCAGCAGGTTCCTCCGATCCTCTGCCATCCTCCGGCACACCTGGCCAAACCCCCGCCTCAGCAGCAGCGTGAAGCCACGCCACTGCCAAGCACTGCTGCAGTTGGTCAGCCTTGGGAAGACCAAACTGATGGCAACCCATGTGTTGGCCAAACTCCAGGAGCAGGAGAGGATTTGGCTGACCCCCAGAAGCCTCAGAGTCGGAGAGGTGGTGGCCGACAATGGGGCCAATCTGGTTGCCGCGATCGACAGGGGAAACCTGACCCACATCCCCTGTCTTGCCCACGTGCTGAACCTGGTGGTGCAGAAGTTCATGCGCACCTACCAGGGGATGGGCGGACTGCTGGAAATGGCAAGGAATGTTGTGCGTCACTTCCGGCGCTCGCCTGCAGCCTCTGCGAGCCTGGAAGACGTGCAAAAGGAGCTGGAGCTGCCACGCCATTGGCTGATCCTTGACGTTCCAACTCACAACTCACTGGAACTCCACCCTGGCGATGTTGGAGCGTCTGGTTGAACAGAAGCACGCTGTCAACCAGTACCTTGCCCTGGCCACTGTGTCCGCCGCTCAGAAAAGGGACAAGACCAGCAACATCCCGTCCATCGTCCCCGATGACGACTGGGGGCACATGCAGCAGGTGTGCTTAGTGCTGGCTCCCTTTCTGCAGGCCACCAACATGGTGAGCAGGGACCATGCTATGGTGTGCGAGTGGGTGCCCCTGGTTTGTCTGCTGAACAGGGCCCTCGATGCTTTGCTGGAACAGGGAGCGGCAGCCTTGGCCCAGCAGGAGCGGCATGCAGCTGCACAGTCCACCTCTGAGGGGGAGGAGGAGGAGGACTTGATGGAGGTCCCTGACCTTGCTGCAGATGAGGGGGATCAGCACAGTGCAGCTGAGCTGGTGCGGGGGTGGAGAGAGGATGAGGCGGCAGAGGAGGAGGATGAGGACAGCACTGCCATCGATGTGCCAGCACACGTGGCCCGCCTCTTCCCAATGGCAGTGCACATGCTGACGTGCCTGCGCAAGGACCCCAGGGTGATCCAGATGAAGCAGAGGGAGGACATCTGGATCAGCATGATGTTGGACCCGCGCCTCAGGGGGAAGTTGAGCCAGTTCCTGCCTCCTGCAGGAGGAGACCCAGCGCAACAAATAAGGAGCTTGCAGCAGGCCCTTGTTGAGCGCTTGGAGGAAGCCTTCCCCCAGCCTTCCACCCCCACTGTCCAGCAGCCAGCACAGAGGCAGCAGCAGGTGCCTGCATCCAGCAGCAAGCGCCCCACAGACCTGCTGTCTCTCTCAGCAACGAGCTCTACAGGACTGTAGAGGCTCCAGCAGTGACTAGAGAGGAGGTGCATGCAGCAGCATCCTCCTCCGGTCACAGCCAGCGCCTGACCCGCATGGTGGCTGACTACATGGGGTCCTACAGCGGGCTTGACAGCGATGCCCCTGTTGATCCCATGGAGTATTGGGTCAAGCGCCTGGAGATCTGGAGCGAGCTGGCGCATTACGCCCTGGAAGTGCTATCCTGTCCCCCTTCCAGCGTGCTGTCCGAGCGCTGCATCAGTGCAGCTGGTGGCGTGGTCACCGAGAAACGCTCACGTCTGTCTCACAAGTCTGTGGACAGACTGACGTTTCTCAAGATGAACCAGGCGTGGGTGGAAGGCGAGTTCCTGGCCCCTGTTGTCGGCGAGAGGGGGACATGAACTGGCTGCCGGAACCATTGTTAATATGCCTTACCACCCTTTACCACCTCCTGGCTCCTGCTCACTACTAAGCCAGCCTGGTTCAGTTTGACCATTACGTCGCCTGTAGCCACACATTTTACACCTACAGTGGGCTGCTGTGTACTGCCCTTCTGCTGTCTGTCTGTGTTTCCCACTGCCAGGGTACACAGATTTTACCTTCTGCTGCCACTCTGCCACCAGCTATTACGTCCAACAATAGCTATATGTTAAATTTGCTGTCAAAAAAAAAAAAAAGTAAACCATTAAAAAAAAAAAAAGGTTTAATTTTTTTGAGGTGCCCGAGTTGAAAACTGTGTTGTCCCAGTTGTGTATTGGACACGATGTGGGCTGCACGACCGCTGTCTGGGACCTCCTGATGTGTTTTTTTACAGCCCTGGTATCACCGCTAGGTACCAGGGCTATTATGTCACGCTGCCTACCTACCTGCTGCCACACTCACACTACTCCTCCATTCCTCCTGCTGCTGCTGCTGTCTGTCTGCTGTGTTTCCCACTGCCAGGGTACACAGATTTTACCTTCTGCTGCCACTCTGCCACCAGCTATTACGTCCAACAATAGCTATATGTTAAATTTGCTGTCAAAAAAAAAAAAAAATAAACCATTAAAAAATAAAAAAGGTTTAATTTTTCTGAGGTGTCCGGGTTGAAAACTGTGATGTCCCAGTTGTGTATTGGACACGATGTGGGCTTCACGACCGCTGTCTGGAACCTCATGCTGTGTATTTACGGCCTGGTACCACCGCTAGGTACCACAGTCTATTACGTCTCACTGTCTGCCTCATTGACTGCCTGCTGCCACACAATCATCCTCCTCCTGCTGCTGCTCTTGCTGAATTTACCTCCTGCTGTCTGTGTGTTTCCACTGCCAGGGAGCACATACAATGGCGCTTCCACCATGCGCCACCAGCTATTACGCTCAAAAATAGCTGCATTTCTTTAAAAAAAAAATATAGAAGAGAAATAAGTGAAGAAGAAGAAGACGATATAGAAGAAGAAGGTATAATAAAAGAAGAAGAAGATGAAGGAGAAGAAGAAGAAGATATAGAAAAAGAAGAAGAAGAAGAAGAAGAAGAAGAAGAAGAAGAAGAAGAAGAAGAAGAAGAAGAAGAAGAAGAAGAAGAAGAAGAAGAAGAAGAAGAAGAAGAAATAGAAAAATAAGAAGAAGAAGAAGATCTAGAAAAAGAAGAAGAAGAAATAGAAAAATAATAATAAGAAGAAGATATAGAAAAAGAAGATATAGAAAAAGAAGATATAGAAGAAGAAGATGAAGAAGAAGAAGAAGAAGAAGAAGAAGAAGAAGAAGAAAAAGAAGAAGAAGAAGAAGAAGAAGAAGAAGAAGAAGAGAAAAGAAGAAGAAGAAGAAGAAGAAGAAGAAGAAGAAGAAGAAGAAGAAGAAGAAGAAGAAGAAGAAGAAGAAGAAGAAGAAGAAGAAGAAGAAGAAGAAGAAGAAGAAGAAGAAGAAGAAGAAGAAGAAGAAGAAGAAGAAGAAGAAGAAGAAGATGATGAAGAAGAAGATGAAGAAGAAGAAGATGAAGAAGAAGAAGAAGAAGAAGAAGAAGATATAGAAGAAGAAGATATAGAAGAAGAAGAAGAAGAAGAAGATATAGAAGAAGAAGAAGAAGAAGAAGAAGAAGAAGAAGAAGAAGAAGAAGAAGAAGAAGAAGAAGAAGAAGAAGAAGAAGAAGAAGAAGAAGAAGAAGAAGATATAGAAGAAGAAGAAGATATAGAAGAAGAAGAAGAAGATATAGAAGAGGAAGATATAGAAGAAGAAGAAGAAGAAGAAGATATAGAAGAAGAAGAAGATATAGAAGAAGAAGAAGAAGATATAGAAGAAGAAGATATAGAAGAAGAAGATATAGAAGAAGAAGAGGAAGAAGAAGAAGAAGAAGAAGATATAGAAGAAGAAGAAGATATAGAAGAAGAAGAAGAAGAAAAAGAAGAAGAAAAAGAAGAAGAAGAAGAAGATATAAAAGATACAGAAGAAGAAGAAGAAGTATATACACTACTGAACAGAATTTTGGACACAACTTCTCTTTCCACCTTTTTTTTTTTTTAAAGGAACATCCCCACATAATCACTTGCTGTTGTTACTTAGAAAAAAAGATGTTTCTTGCATCATTCACCCCCAAAACAAGTGTTGGAAGCTATTTAAGGCCAGTTTGAATAGTCAGCTTGAATAATGAGCTCGAATACCGACTCGAATAGTGAGCTCGAATTTCGAGGTCGAATCGAATAGTAAAAAATATTCGACTCGAATATTCGACCGACCTCGAATAATTTACTATTCGAATTCGACCTAACTCGAATAATAAAAAGGGGTATCCGAGCATCCCTGGAGCACAGATCCCCATGTTGGAGATGAAGCTCCTCAGTCCCCCACACAATCCCCAGCGCCCTCCTCCACTCCGGAGCATTTCCGGCATCCGCCCCCTCCCCAACCCGGCTGCCCTCCGTATACATTTACCGCTGTGCGTGCCAGCTGACGTCACCGCGTGCAGTCGTGGGCTACACAGAATCCGGCCGCGGATTGGCTGACAGGTGTGAACAGGATTCCTCCCATTAGGCCACGCCTGTGATGGCAAGGGCGTGCTGATTGACTGAGCATGGCTTAACTGACATCTGGAGAACAGTGAAGAGCCAGGCATGCGGTGACAGCAGGGCAGGCGGTTTCATCAGCATTATTTTACCTGAGAGCTCTGCCCGGCTGATTCATTGATCCGCGTCTGCGGACACTTAGGGTGCATTTACCCTATTCCAAAATGGTGATTACTGAACTTCCGCTTCCGCCTAGCACTAACGCAGACTGGAAGTACCATGCCAAATGCTGTCACCAACTAGCGTGGGTTACAAGGTAATCATCTATATTTTATAAAAGGCAGCTTGACGATAGTCTCCCGCCTTCCACATTCCTGATGAAGTGAAAGTGAAACCGACTGAGTGAGAAGATGCTGCTGCTTTATACGTGACAATGCTGGTTTAACTTATCTGGTCCCTGTTGCACAGGACCCAGGATGTGAGTTTTACTTTTTATTTATTTAACATTTATGTATATTGGAATCACTTTATTACATTTTGAAAGTCTGGAAACAGTTTACATTTAGCCCATTCTTTATATATCTTTATGCTAGGTAGCCAATTGCGGGTGCCCCAGCATAGGTAGCCAATTGCGGGTGCCCCAGCATAGGTAGCCAGTTATGGGTGCCAGTGCTGCTCGGATACCCCTTTTCAAAATCCAAATTGAATTCGGATCCGGATACCCAGATATCCAGATCCAAATCGGATATCCGAATCCGAACTTTTTGGTATCCGAGTAAACTCCGATATCTGAACCCAATATCCTAGATATCCGGCCAGATTGGGATATCCGGATAGAAAACCGGAAGTGACCAGGAAATGGCTTAAAATGCTTCCAAAAGTCTCTTCAAATGGCAAAAACCTCTTTCGGAGGTCTCTCTCTCTGTCTCTGTCTGTCTCTCTCTGTCTCTCTCTCTCTCTCTCTCTCACTATCTCTCTCTCTCTCTCTCTAGGCCTGACTGCATTCGAAAGAGATTTTTGCCATTAAAGGGGATTTTGGCTTATGCTCGGATATCTGAACAAACTAGCTATCCGGATTTCGGATTTCAGATGGGAAATCCGAGTTTGCTCGAATAGTGCTATTCGGATTTAAAAAAATATCCGAATTGCTATTCAAATTTCGGATAGTGGAAAAAGTTTGGATTATCTGGGTAGTTCTGATACTTGAATATTGGATGAGCACCACTGACAGGTGCCCTAGCATAGGTAGCCAGTTATGGGTGACCCAGTATAGGTAACCAGTTATGGGTGACCCAGTATAGGTAGCCAGTTATGGGTGACCCAGTATAGGTAGCCAGTTATGGGTGCCCCAGCATAGGTAGCCAGTTATGGGTCCCCCAGCATAGGTAGCCTGTTATGGGTGACCCAGTATAAGTAGCCAGTTATGGGTGACCCAGTATAGGTAGCCAGTTATGGGTGACCCAGTATAGGTAGCCAGTTATGGGTGACCCAGTATAGGTAGTATGGATACAAGGATAAGTGCATAAAAATAATTTGAAGAAACCAAAGTATTTTTAAAGATGAGCTTAAATATTTAATGTATCAAAACGTGCAAAAATTGGTTCACAAATCTTTAGAAAAAACATCCCATAAACAGGTGCAACAAGTTACATAGCAAGATCAATTGTTTATAAAGATGACAACGTCGACCATGTTTTGGTTGGTCCCTTCTTCAGGCCCTCCTAAACAATTGTGTACATCTGCACTACATAGACAGCATAAGATGGAGCAACATCTGGACCAAAACTAAAGCAGGAATCACCATCTGTAATGTATAGAGAGCAACAAATGGAACAGCATCTGGACAACAACCAAGCTAGGAGTCACCACTTCCAATGTAGACAAACGCCGTACACAGGCAGGATGGACCCTTGTTCAGGGTCTATGGCTAAAATGACTGTATTGGAGACACAGGATCAGGGTGACTGCAAGGCAACTTGTATTGTTTAAAAGGAAATAACTATGGCCACCTCCATGTCACTCTCACCTCGGGTTCCCTTTAAGTGGCTGGCCAGGTTCAGGGATGCTTATCAGGATTCTGGATATTCGAACTACCCGGATATCCAAACTTTTTTCAGCTATCCAACTCCAGATTCGGATTCCGGATAGTTGGGTAAATTCGGAATTCGAATCTGGATTTGCATTAGATATCCGGAAGTCCGTCCGGATACCTAGTTTGAGTACCGGATCCGGATAGTGTAACCATGGAGATGACGTCCATGATGTCATTGAGCCAATCATTGAGCCAATCAGAGGGCTCCGAGCCGAAGCCCTAGCAACCAAATCACAGAGGGGAACCCTGGCCAGCCCCTCCTGTATATAAGGAGGGTGCCATGATGAGAATCTCGTCCTTGCTTGTGACTGCTCACTGAGATACATCTCCAGTGGTGTTGGCTAAGCAAGTGCTGTATACTGTGATCAACATAATGTTTTTGCACCTAAACACCCTGTACTACACCTTTATTGTATTGTTTTTTAGTTAGCAAGCTTGTATTTTTAGTTAGTGTGACAGTCAGACCCAGTGCTGCAGCTGCTAGGCTAGGTTAGGGCCTGCTGTTTGCACAGGCTAGTCTGTAGGTTAGGGAATAGGGATTAGATTACTGTGTTATTGTGTAGTTAGTACTACTGTTGTTAGAGTACTACTGTGTTAGCTTTACTAATTATTACTGCAGTGCTGCTGTGCTGAGTCAGTGTGAAAGAAAGACAGTTGGGGCTTGATTCACAAAGCGGTGCTAACAGTTAGCACGCTGGTGAAAAGCCCTTTATCATGCCTAAACTCAGTTTAGGCATGATAAGTTTAGGTGTGATAAGTTTAGGTGTGATAAGTTTAGGCATGATAAGTTTAGGTGTGATAAGTTTAGGCATGCTAAGTTTAAGCGCCAACTGCGTTAGCACCGCAGTGCACAGCTGATCAAAAGTTTTATGCTAGCAAAGACTGGTGCACTTTGTATAAAGTTTAATGGCGCTGCTTTGCGTGCGGGACTTTGCAAGCGATCTAAACTTATCTAAACTTAGCATGCCTAAACTTATCACACCTAAACTTATCACACCTAAACTTATCACGCCTAAACTGGCTTTTCACCAGCATGGTGCAATGGTTATCATGCCTAAAGTCTTTTAGGCATGCTAACTGGGTTAGCACCGCTTTGTGAATCGAGCCCCTAGTGTGCAGTGTCTGTCTGCTACTCTGCTGTCACTCCGTTAGGTAAAGTTCTACTACTGCTACTATCTACTCCTGATTTTTAATAAAGTACAAGTACCCCACTTCATCTGTTCACATATAAAAAAAATTGTACTATGTCTGCTGGCACTAGCAGCTGGGGGAAGGGCAGCATGAAGAGCAAGGGCAACAGGAAAGGGAGCAGCAATGCTACCACTGTCGGCAGTTCTGCCACGTCAGTGTCCATTCCGCCGCTAGCCACTAGCCGTGGATGCACTGAGCACCCAGCTCTTAAGGGGGGGGGGGGGGGGGTCACGCTGCAGAGGCGCAGCAGCGTGTAGTGTTCATTTTCCAGCAGCAGGGTCGTTGGCACAAATTGGAGGAGAAAGACGCCGAGCCTGTGATAAAGCTGATGGTGGATGAGCGGGCCACCACCAGCTCTACAACAGAGACCTCCACCTCCACCAGCAGCAGCCGCCCAGCAGTGCCTGGGGACTCGGTCATCATGTCGACCCCAGCAGGCAGCCTACCCTCAGCGCTTTTCACTCCAGGCACCTGCCTGCCTGTGCTGCTCTCACCACCTCCTCCTGCTGCTGCTGTCTGCGTTTCCCACCGCCAGGGTCCACACAGAACAAATCTTCTGCTGCTACTGCCAGTCTTCCACCACCAGCTATTACGCCACTACAATAGCTTCATCTACTTACTCCTCCTGCTGCTGTGTCAGTCTGTATTACCCACTGCCAGGGTCCACACAGAACTATATCTTCTGCTGCCACTGCCAGTCTGGCACTGCCACCAGTTATTACACCACTACAATAGTCTGTGTTTCCCACCATCAGGGTCCACACAGAGCTAAATCTTATGCTGCCAGTCTTCCACCAGCTATTACGCCACTACAATAGCTGTATTTTGTTGGGGAAATAAAAAGAAACTGTTTAATTTTTTTCACGACCGCTGTCTGGAGCCCACGCTGTCTGGAATCTCCTGATGTTAATTGACAGCCTTTTTTATTATTATTATACCTCCCCACATAAACAATTGCTGTTTTTCTTTAAAAAAAAAATGATGCTTCATGCATCATTTACTATAAAAGACGTTTTGGAAGCAATTTAAAGGCCAAATCCGGATATCAGTTCAGATTCCGGATTTCCCGGATAATGGGTTTGGATATCCGGATCAACTCAGATAGCAAAACGGTTTGAATTCGGATATCCGGATTTACCTGGATTTTTTGCTATCCAGATCTGGACCAATACGGATTTCAAAAAGAGGTATCCAAGCATCCCTGGCCAGGTTCCACTTTCCTTTCAATGTAGCTAAATATACCTGTAGCTAAATATAGCTGAAACAGGAAGTAGAAGTGGGGCAGGAACATGTCCAGCCAACATGAGACTCCCACACTGACTTAATTAAATCCGTCACATGCTTCTCTATGAACTTCCTGTAGGATAAATCAATCATCTCCTCACTATGCAAACACATTAAAATAGATTTTTATCAGTAATTTGCTTCAAATGAGTTTCATAATGTATTTTATATATTGTGTGTTTTTATGTAGTGACGTCCAGCAACCATGGCTCCATCATTTCCTATAGAAGTACTTCACTTACCAATGGTGGCAGGGAAGGGCACGCCAAACACCTGCACTTCACACAGGGAGAGGTATTGCTGCTTTCCTGAAATGACGATGTTCACATATTGGCCATCCATATAATTACATAGGAAGGTTAGAGTGCCATTGTGCTGTTTGGAGGAGATCACTGCACAGCTGTACAAAAAAAAAATAATAAAGGCAAGTCAATAACTCTATGGGCCTGATTTACAAAGCGGTGCTAACAGTTAGCACGCTGGTGAAAAGCCCTTTATCACGCCTAAACTCAGTTTAGGCATGATAAGTTTAGGTGTGATAAGTTTAGGCGTGATGGGCTCGATTCACAAAGCGGTGCTAACCCAGTTAGAGACTTTAGGCATGATAACCATTGCACCACGCCGGTGAACAGCCAGTTTAGGGGCTCGATTCACAAAGCAGTGCAAAGTGTTAGCACCATGGTGAAAAGGCCCTTATCACGCCTAAAGTCACTTTAGGCATGATAAGAAGAAACTCGCGCGCGCAACACCCGACGCTTCGCGCAAAGCTCCCATTAAGCCCTATGGGACTTTGCGCGCGCTCTTACGCGCGTACGCGCGAACGCGCTTACGCGCGGTAACTTCGCGCGAAGAGCAGGAAAAATCGGTGATAACTCAGTGGTGAAAAGGTCATCACGCCTAAAGTCTTTTAGGCGTGATAACTGGGTTATCACCGCTTTGTGAATCGAGCCCTAGGTGTGATAAGTTTAGGCATGCTAAGTTTAGATAAGTGTAGATAGCATGCAAAGCCCCGCACGCAAAGCAGCGCCATTAAACTCTATGCAAAGTGCACCAGACTTTGCTAGTGCAAAACTTTTGATCAGCTGTGCACTGCGGTGCTAACCCAGTTGGCGCTTAAACTTATCATGCCTAAACTTATCACGCCTAAAGTTATCATGCCTAAACTTATCACACCTAAACTTATCACACCTGGGGCCTGATTCACAAAGCGGTGCTAACAGTTAGCACGCTGGTGAAAAGCCCTTTATCATGCCTAAACTCAGTTTAGGCATGATAAGTTTAGGTGTGATAAGTTTAGGTGTGATAAGTTTAGGCGTGATAAGTTTAGGTGTGATAAGTTTAGGCGTGATAAGTTTGAGCGCCAACTACGTTAGCACCGCAGTGCACAGCTGATCAAAAGTTTTACGCTAACAAAGTCTGGTGCACTTCGTATAAAGTTTAATGGCGCTGCTTTGCGTGCGGGACTTTGCAAGCGATCTAAACTTATCTAAACTTATCATGCCTAAACTTATCACACCTAAACTTATCACACCTAAACTTATCACGCCTAAACTGGCTTTTCACCAGCATGGTGCAATGGTTATCATGCCTAAAGTCTTTTAGGCATGCTAACTGGGTTAGCACCGCTTTGTGAATCGAGCCCCTGGGGCCTGATTCACAAAGCGGTGCTAACAGTTAGCACGCTGGTGAAAAGCCCTTTATCACGCCTAAACTCAGTTTAGGCATGATAAAAAGGGCTTCGCGCGAAGTGCGCGCGCAGCACCCGACGCTTCGCGCGAAGCTCCCATTAAACCCTATGGGACTTTGCGCGCGCTCTCACGCGCGTACGCGCGAACGCGCGTTCGCGCGGTAACTTCGCGCGAAGAGCAGGAAAAAGCGGTGATAACTCAGTGGTGAAAAGGTCATCACGCCTAAAGTCTTTTAGGCGTGATAACTGGGTTATCACCGCTTTGTGAATCGAGGCCCTAAACTTATCATGCCTAAACTGAGTTTAGGCATGATAAAGGTCTTTTCACCAGCGTGCTAACTGTTAGCACCGCTTTGTGAATCAGGCCCCTAAACTTATCACTCCTAAACTGGCCTTTCACCAGCGTGGTGCAATGGTTATCATGCCTAAAGTCTCTAACTGGGTTAGCACCGCTTTGTGAATCGAGCCCTAGGGGCCTGATTCACAAAGCGGTGCTAACAGTTAGCACCCTGGTGAAAAGCCCTTTATCATGCCTAAACTCAGTTTAGGCATGATAAGTTTAGGTGTGATAAGTTTAGGTGTGATAAGTTTAGGCGTGATAAGTTTAGGTGTGATAAGTTTAGGCATGCTAAGTTTAAGCGCCAACTGCGTTAGCACCGCAGTGCACAGCTGATCAAAAGTTTTACTCTAGCAAAGACTGGTGCACTTCGTATAAAGTTTAATGGCGCTGCTTTGCGTGCGGGACTTTGCAAGCGATCTAAACTTATCTAAACTTAGCATGCCTAAACTTATCACACCTAAACTTATCACACCTAAACTTATCACGCCTAAACTGGCTTTTCACCAGCATGGTGCAATGGTTATCATGCCTAAAGTCTTTTAGGCATGCTAACTGGGTTAGCACCGCTTTGTGAATCGAGCCCGAGGTGTGATAAGTTTAGGTGTGATAAGTTTAGGCATGATAAGTTTAGGTGTGATAAGTTTAGGCATGCTAAGTTTAAGCGCCAACTGCGTTAGCACCGCAGTGCACAGCTGATCAAAAGTTTTACTCTAGCAAAGACTGGTGCACTTTGTATAAAGTTTAATGGCGCTGCTTTGCGTGCGGGACTTTGCAAGCGATCTAAACTTATCTAAACTTAGCATGCCTAAACTTATCACACCTAAACTTATCACACCTAGGGCTCGATTCACAAAGCGGTGCTAACCCAGTTAGCATGCCTAAAAGACTTTAGGCATGATAACCATTGCACCATGCTGGTGAAAAGCCAGTTTAGGCGTGATAAGTTTAGGGGCTCGATTCACAAAGCGGTGCTAACCCAGTTAGCATGCCTAAAAGACTTTAGGCATGATAACCATTGCACCATGCTGGTGAAAAGCCAGTTTAGGCGTGATAAGTTTAGGTGTGATAAGTTTAGGTGTGATAAGTTTAGGCATGCTAAGTTTAGATAAGTTTAGATCGCTTGCAAAGTCCCGCACGCAAAGCAGCGCCATTAAACTTTATACAAAGTGCACCAGTCTTTGCTAGCGTAAAACTTTTGATCAGCTGTGCACTGCGGTGCTAACGCAGTTGGCGCTTAAACTTAGCATGCCTAAACTTATCACACCTAAACTTATCATGCCTAAACTTATCACACCTAAACTTATCACACCTAAACTTATCATGCCTAAACTGAGTTTAGGCATGATAAAGGGCTTTTCACCAGCGTGCTAACTGTTAGCACCGCTTTGTGAATCAGGCCCCAGGTGTGATAAGTTTAGGTGTGATAAGTTTAGGCATGCTAAGTTTAGATAAGTTTAGATCGCTTGCAAAGTCCCGCATGCAAAGCAGCGCCATTAAACTTTATACAAAGTGCACCAGTCTTTGCTAGCGTAAAACTTTTGATCAGCTGTGCACTGCGGTGCTAACGCAGTTGGCGCTTAAACTTAGCATGCCTAAACTTATCACACCTAAACTTAGCATGCCTAAACTTATCACACCTAAACTTATCACACCTAAACTTATCATGCCTAAACTGAGTTTAGGCATGATAAAGGGCTTTTCACCAGGGTGCTAACTGTTAGCACCGCTTTGTGAATCGAGGCCCTAAACTTATCACGCCTAAACTGGCTTTTCACCAGCATGGTGCAATGGTTATCATGCCTAGGGCTCGATTCACAAAGCGGTGCTAACCCAGTTAGAGACTTTAGGGGCTCGATTCACAAAGCGGTGCAAAGTGTTAGCACCATGGTGAAAAGGCCCTTATCACGCCTAAAGTCACTTTAGGCATGATAAGAAGAAACTCGCGCGAAGTTGCCGCGCGTAAGTGCACGCGCAACACCCGACGCTTCGCGCGAAGCTCCCATTAAGCCCTATGGGACTTTGCGCGCGCTCTTACGCGCGTACGCGCGAACGCGCTTACGCGCGGTAACTTCGCGCGAAGAGCAGGAAAAATCGGTGATAACTCAGTGGTGAAAAGGTCATCACGCCTAAAGTCTTTTAGGCGTGATAACTGGGTTATCACCGCTTTGTGAATCGAGGCCTAGGCATGATAACCATTGCACCACTCTGGTGAAAAGCCAGTTTAGGTGTGATAAGTTTAGGCATGATAAGTTTAGGTGTGATAAGTTTAGGCATGCTAAGTTTAGATAAGTGTAGATAGCGTGCAAAGTCCTGCACGCAAAGCAGTGCCATTAAACTTTATATGAAGTGCACCAGTCTTTGCTAGCGTAAAACTTTTGATCAGCTGTGCACTGCGGTGCTAACGCAGTTGGCACTTAAACTTATCATGCCTAAACTTATCACACCTAAACTTATCATGCCTAAACTTATCACACCTAAACTTATCACACCTAAACTTATCATGCCTAAACTGAGTTTAGGCATGATAAAGGGCTTTTCACCAGGGTGCTAACTGTTAGCACCGCTTTGTGAATCAGGCCCCTAAAGTCATTTAGGCATGCTAACTGGGTTAGCACCGCTTTGTGAATCGAGCCCAAGGGGCTCGATTCACAAAGCGGTGCAAAGTGTTAGCACCATGGTGAAAAGGCCCTTATCACGCCTAAAGTCACTTTAGGCATGATAAGAAGAAACTCGCGCGAAGTTGCCGCGCGTACGCGCGTAAGTGCGCGCGCAACACCCGACGCTTCGCGCGAAGCTCCCATTAAGCCCTATGGGACTTTGCGCGCGCTCTTACGCGCGTACGCGCGTACGCGCGGTAACTTCGCGCGAAGAGCAGGAAAAATCGGTGATAACTCAGTGGTGAAAAGGTCATCACGCCTAAAGTCTTTTAGGCGTGATAACTGGGTTATCACCGCTTTGTGAATCGAGCCCATCATGCCTAAACTGAGTTTAGGCATGATAAAGGGCTTTTCACCAGCGTGCTAACTGTTAGCACCGCTTTGTGAATCAGGCCCAAAGTCTCTAACTGGGTTAGCACCGCTTTCTGAATCGAGCCCTAAGGGCCTGATTCACAAAGCGGTGCTAACAGTTAGCACGCTGGTGAAAAGCCCTTTATCATGCCTAAACTCAGTTTAGGCATGATGGGCTCGATTCACAAAGCGGTGATAACCCAGTTATCACGCCTAAAAGACTTTAGGCGTGATGACCTTTTCACCACTGAGTTATCACCGCTTTTTCCTGCTCTTCGCGCGAAGTTACCGCGCGTACGCGCGCAAAGTCCCATAGGGTTTAATGGGAGCTTCGCGCGGTAACTTCGCGCGAGTTTCTTCTTATCACACCTGGGGCTTGATTCACAAAGCGGTGCAAAGTGTTTGCACGCCAGTGAAAAGCCCCTTATCACGCCTAAACTCACTTTAGGCGTGATAAGAAGAAACTCGCGCGAAGTTACCGCGCGTACGCGCATACGCGCGTAAGTGCGCGCGCAGCACCCGACGCTTCGCGCGAAGCTCCCATTAAACCCTATGGGACTTTGCGCGCGCTCTCACTAACTTCGCGCGAAGAGCAGGAAAAAGCGGTGATAACTCAGTGGTGAAAAGGTCATCACGCCTAAAGTCTTTTAGGCGTGATAACTGGGTTATCACCGCTTTGTGAATCGAGCCCCTAAAGTGAGTTTAGGCGTGATAAGGGGCTTTTCACTGGCGTGCAAACACTTTGCACCGCTTTGTGAATCAAGCCCCAGGTGTGATAAGTTTAGGCATGATAAGTTTAGGTGTGATAAGTTTAGGCATGCTAAGTTTCGATAAGTTTAGATCGCTTGCAAAGTCCCGCACGCAAAGCAGCACCATTAAACTTTATACGAAGTGCACCAGACTTTGCTAGCGTAAAACTTTTGATCAGCTGTGCACTGCGGTGCTAACGCAGTTGGCGCTTAAACTTATCATGCCTAAACTTATCACACCTAAACTTATCATGCCTAAACTTATCACACCTAAACTTCTCACACCTAGGGCTCGATTCACAAAGCGGTGATAACCCAGTTATCACGCCTAAAAGACTTTAGGCGTGATGACCTTTTCACCACTGAGTTATCACCGATTTTTCCTGCTCTTCGCGCGAAGTTACCGCGCGTAAGCGCGTTCGCGCGTACGCGCGTGAGAGCGCGCGCAAAGTCCCATAGGGCTTAATGGGAGCTTCGCGCGAAGCGTCGGGTGTTGCGCGCGCACTTACGCGCGTACGCGCGGCAACTTCGCGCGAGTTTCTTCTTATCATGCCTAAAGTGACTTTAGGCGTGATAAGGGCCTTTTCACCACGGTGCTAACACTTTGCACCGCTTGGTGAATCGAGCCCTTAAACTGGCCTTTCACCAGCGTGGTGCAATGGTTATCATGCCTAAAGTCTCTAACTGGGTTAGCACCGCTTTGTGAATCGAGCCCTAGGGGCTCGATTCACAAAGCGGTGCAAAGTGTTAGCACCATGGTGAAAAGGCCCTTATCACGCCTAAAGTCACTTTAGGCATGATAAGAAGAAACTCGCGCGAAGTTGCCGCGCGTAGAGCAGGAAAAATCGGTGATAACTCAGTGGTGAAAAGGTCATCACGCCTAAAGTCTTTTAGGCGTGATAACTGGGTTATCACCGCTTTGTGAATCGAGGCCCAGGTGTGATAAGTTTAGGCATGATAACTTTAGGCATGATAAGTTTAGGCATGATGGGCTTGATTCACCAAGCGGTGCAAAGTGTTTGCACGCTGGTGAAAAGGCCCTTATCACGCCTAAACTCACTTTAGGCATGATAAGAAGAAACTCGCGCGAAGTTACCGCGCGTACGGGCGTACGCGCATACGCGCGTAAGTGCGCGCGCAGCACCCGACGCTTCGCGCGAAGCTCCCATGAAACCCTATGGGACTTTGCGCGCGCGCGCTCACGCGCGTACGTGCGGTAACTTTGCGCGAAGAGCAGGAAAAAGCGGTGATAACTCAGTGGTGAAAAGGTCATCACGCCTAAAGTCTTTTAGGCGTGATAACTGGGTTAGCACCGCTTTGTGAATCGAGCCCGATAAGTTTAAGCGCCAACTGGGTTAGCACCGCAGTGCACAGCTGATCAAAAGTTTTGCGCCAGCAAAGTCTGGTGCACTTTGCATAAAGTTTAATGGTGCTGCTTTGTGTGCGGGACTTTGCAAGCGATCTAAACTTATCTAAACTTATCATGCCTAAACTTATCACACCTAAACTTATCACACCTAAACCTATCACGCCTAAACTGGCTTTTCACCAGCGTGGTGCAATGGTTATCATGCCTAAAGTCTTTTAGGCATGCTAACTGGGTTAGCACCGCTTTGTGAATCGAGCCCTATGTGTAGTAAGTGTAGATAGCGTGGCCCAAGTGGCCTCTTTAGGAGTGGTCATACTGACTTTTAGATCGTAGTAGTTTGGTGTCACACAGCTGCCACCAGCACGCAGCCAGTGGAGTCGGGGCCTGATTAACTAAAATTCATCCCAATGTTTAGGGACAGTTTTCAAGATGTTTCTATCTCTACTAGTGACCTAAGCCCGTTTAAAAATAGGCTCTAGGTCTGTCACCGCTGTGTGCGCACCCGCCCACCATGCGCGCACACATGCTTGCCCGCCACTCACGCGCAATTGTCCATCCTCCGCCACGCGCGCACAATCGCCCACCACCGTGCGCACACGTGAACGCCGCTCACGCACACACACACATGCCCACTTGCTCGGCCAGCCAGCCCACCTCCTGGCCTGTCCTGCGCTCTGTACCAACGGCTGTGTCAGTGCAGGACATGAGCAGTAGCGCAAAAGCACTGACACTGACACAGGGACATGGGCGCATCCGCCCACCACACCTTCACACACACTAGCCCGCCACGCGCACACAATTGTCCATCCACCACTCGTGCACAATCATCCGCCGTGTGCACACATGACTACCGCACATGCACACACATGCCCATGCACTCGACTGGCCGGCCGGCCTCTTGGCCTTTCCTGCATCCTGTCCCAACTGCTGTGTCAGTGCAGGACATGCGCAGTAGAGCAAAAGCATGGACACAGGGGCATGGGACGCATGGACACTTGTATTTTATTAGGTAGGATTTCCCTCCACCAGTGTATAATTCTTTAATTGGGCTGAATAAGAAGTACTGATGGCTGCAAGTGGTCTTCTTACCACTGAAACAGCACCGGGGAGCCAGGCCAATATACTAACTACTGACTCCATAACCATAAAAGTAAAAGCTACATGAATAGTTATAGTTACCTTGGATTATTATTTCCATTGTTTTCCAAAGAATTCCCAATAAGGATACCGGCGCCATCCAGCCGACCCCGGCTTAACACAGGGCTGACAATGATGACAACTTTAGAGATCATATAAGGCCGCTTTAAGTCCACCCTCCACCAGGGGGAGATATCATAGTCAGTGCATGCACAGGTTCCAGAAAGAATGTCAATGTCTGTGTTTCCATCAATGGCCTTATTGGCAGCAGACAGTTTGCTGTAGGTAGAGGATTGTGATGCTTCACCACTGAGAGCAACATTTGTATCTGTGTAAACAAAATGAAAGTAGACATAAATCCCTTACTAAATGCACAGTTAATATGATGAGCATATATAAAGCTGAACCTCTTTTAACAACAATAACAATAATAGTTTTATAGCGCTTTTCTCCCTGGGGACTCAAAGCGCTGTGACCCTGCATTATGCAGTCTCAAAGGCTCAGGAAAAGAGGTGAGTGTTTAGCCTTTTCTTAAAGCTGTCCAGAGAAGGAACCCCTCGCACTGATTGTGGAAGTGAGTTCCATAGAGTAGGGGCTGCATAGATAAAGGCCCGAGCACCAAATGTTAAGTGTATCCTTCATCTTGTTGGCAGAGCGGAGGGTGCGTGGAGGGGCATAAAGTTCCAATAGATCCGCTATGTATTTGGGTCCCATGTGGTTTAGAGCCTTGAATGTCAGCAGGCAGATCTTAAAATGGATTTTCCATTTTACAGGCAACCAGTGAAGAGTTTGCAGTACTGGGGTGATGTGTGAGCTGCGGGGGGCATTGGCTAGGAGTCTGGCTGCAGCATTCTGTACTAGCTGTAAGGGGCGCAGAACCTTTTCTGTAGATCCGATGAACAGAGTGTTGCAGTAGTCTAGGCGGGAGGATACAAATGCATGAACCAGGGCAGGTAGGTCTTCAGCTGGGATAAGGTGCTTGATTCTCGCTATATTTCTCAGATGGAAGAAGTGGTAATTCCACTAGACAGGCATTGATGGATACTGATGGGTCTTGAGTGATGGGACTTGAGTACTGCTCCACCAGTAATGACCTCAAATGGTAAAAAATACATTTTGGTAACCTAGATACCTAATTATATGCAAAATTTATACTAGAATCATATTAAAAGCTGAACCATTTTCATTGCGCCACCAGCGATGACCTCAAGAGTGGTGGGGCCAAACTGTACACACTGGTTCAATGGCACATATTTCTTTGGCACCATAGTTTAAACACACTGGTTCCGGATGTCATCATTTTGGCATCACTTTCAATCAACATTGTTATGGTAGAGTTGCCCATCACAAACCCTCCAAAATTCAGAAATGTAACCTACTGGCTACTGCTAAACTTACCTATTAACCACATGACTTACAGTATATAAGTTATTTACACCTTATGAAGGGAACAGGTGTTGACATTCCAGCTATGTCCCCATCAAATCAGCAATAACTGTATGGCTATAACTTTATGGCTACTTATGACAGCTAGTATATTACTTTCTTTAGATGTAATTTATTTTTTCTTAGGATTGTGGTTATTTACTGTATCTAAGTTTTTAGCTGTACGCATTTCAACCACTTCTGACATTGGGGTTGTCTTCTGCTCATGGATACAAGCAGTGGCATAGATGCAGACCCTTTGGGCCCCAATAAGGAACTTGCCTCCCCCCCCCCCCCCCCCCCTCCTGCTGTGGCAATTTCCTTAAAGCGGTCTAACACCCAGCATTACAACTTTGCTTTAAAAGATTGCTTACAGCTTAGAAACTATTATGCCAGATTTTTTTTTAAGCAGAAATTCACTGAATGGGTTAAACATGACATTTTAGTTTTGCATTTAGCTAGAGATCCTCTGTGCTTAGGTTTAGTTACAAATGTATCTTTGTTTGGAATGCAAATAGACCTCTGAAAAGCCTGTCTGGGAAGCCCTCTGTGCTCTCTCAGGCCTAGTGCACACCGGAGCAGTTCGGCAGCGTTTTTTGATCCACTTGCGGCTGCGGATACGCTTGGGAAATGTATTTCAATGGGCTGGTGCACACCAGAGCGGGAGGAATTTTGCAGAAACGCATACTCCCGGGGTGAGGCATTTTTTGGATTGCGGAGGCGTTTCTGCCTCCAATGTAAAGTATAGGAAAAACGCAAACCGCTCTGAAAAACGGAAGTTCAGAGCAGTTTTGCAGGCGTTTTTGTTACAGAAGCTGGTCAGTAACAGCTTTACTGTAACAATATATAAAATCTACTACACCAAAAACGCTTCACAAAACCGCAAAATGCTAGGTGAAACGCTACAGAAAAATAAGAAAAAGCGTTTCAAAATCTGCTAGCATTTTGTGGATCTGCTAGCGGTTTTTGGTGTGCACCAGGCCTCAGAGAGGTGTTTGTTTATTTACATTGTAAATAGATACATTTTGTATCTAAACCTTAGCACAGAGGAGGATTTCTAGCTAAATGCAACACTAAAATGTCATGTTTAATCCATTCAGTGAATTTCTGCAAAAAATAAAAATAAAAAATCTGGCCTAATAGTTTCTAAGCTGTAAGCAATCTTTTAAAGCAAAGTTGAAATGCTGGGTGTTAGACCACTTTAAGATCTAGTCTAGCAAACCCCTCTCCCTTATTTGTTGCAGAGTGAGTGCAGCAGAGGGTTCTTATTTATTCAGCAGGCATGCTTTCTTCTTTCAGCATCCTTGTGTCTTCATACCTGTGGTGTCCCTGTGACACCAACGACATGTATTCAACATACTGGTGGGTCACAGAGACAGACACCCCGAGGGGATAGAGATGAGAGGATGATGAAGGAAGAAGGAGGTAGCACACCTTCTGGGCAAGTGAGAATGCTACACTATGGGAATTCTGGATGAGAATGCTATGCTGTGTGTACTCTGGATGAGAGGGATTGTAGGTCTTCACTTACGCCACTAGTTTGGAGGGAGGGGGATAAGGGCAGCACCTGATACCACTTATTTTTTGGGGAGCTTTAAACATTTGTCCAGGGCCCCATTTTACCATTTTATTTATGTTTAATGACTTCTGGACAATTGTAAGTTATCGTGTCAGGTAGCAGAGGCTGTATTCTAGTGTGCTTGTCTGTGCTGTCTCTTTCTTGAGTCAAGGGCATCTGCTCTCTGCTCTACCCCCCCCCCCCCCCTTTTCAGTTTAGGCACAGAGCAGATGCCTTTGATAGGAGGAGAAGAGAGCATGGATGGGCTCACTAGATTACAGCCTCTCTCTGCTGCCTGAGGGGTTAATATACAGCTGCTCTACTTTCACCTCTGATCAGCAAGTAGCTGTGTCCTTTGCTGGGACCCCTGCATGTGATGTCACACTGGCAATATGGGGACTTCATAAGGAGGAGGAGGCACAGTGTCTTGGGCATGCAACGGACCACAAGGGCATGGGCCCGGTCGCTACTGTGACCGCTGCATTTGCGGGCCATACAATAGTGGACACAAGCAATGTTTGTGGACACAACAAGCAATGTTTACATTTTGACAGCTGCTCCCATTCTTTAACCCTTTCTGGACCAGCACCCTCTGCCCCCTTAAGGACCAGAGGGTGCTGGTCCAGCAAACCGCCGCTTCCTGACGAATCGCCGCAAGTTACCGTCGCTCCCGCCGGACACGCAGCTCTGTCCCTGCCGCAGGCTGCTCTCTCTGCCGTCGCTATGACGGCAGAGCGCTATGCGCTGGTCAGGAGCCGCTTTAATTGGCTCCTGACCCTGTCATTCCATGTAAGCCAATGGGAACGGCTTACATGAATGACAGGGCCAGGAGCCAATGAAAATGGCTTCTGCCCGGCTCACAGTGCTCTGCCGTCATAGAGGCGGCAGGGCATCACATTGCGGCGGGGGCAGAGCGGACCGAGAGATGGGGACGGGCTGGGGCGTGCGGTCAATGGGACGTAGAGTTTACGTCCGGTCAGGACCGCAGCGCCCCCTGCCCGCCGTAGATTCATACTCGTTCGGTCCACAGGTAGTTAAGTAGCAACTTTATTACAACTTATCACACCTAAAGTATGTAAATACTGGTTTTATTGTTTGTTTCATTGTTTGCTTGTTTTTAAAGGGGGTGGGGGTGGGATTAGGCTTTTGTGGAAGGTTTATTTTGTTATTAATGTATTTTCAATGCATTTAAGAAAGAAAAGAAGAAAAATAAATGATAATACACCATTTCACCCACTACAGTTTTAAAATATACAGTGCTATTGTAGATAAAGCCCACGTTTTATTTGCCCATTTGTCCTAGTTATCAAAAGATCTAAATTATGTTCCTAGAACAATGTATGGCGGAAATATTTTATTTGGACATAAAGATGTACTTTTTTAGCCTTGTGATTTTCGTGTTTGCATTGAACTTTTAACTTTATCAATAATTACAAGCCTTTATTTGCAAATATTTTGTTAATAAACCCACATAGCATACATATTTGAAAAGCTGAGTCCCTAAGGTAACAATATGTATATTGTCTTTTAAATTCTGTCTCTTGTTTTTTTTCTTTTCTTTTTACAACTGTTTTACTTAGGTACCGTGTATATGAAAATAACACGTTTATTGCTTTTGAATAAGTTTGTCACTGACAAGAATTCACATGACATAGGCTAAACTTTCCTAAAATATATTCTACTACTTGTCATGGTTAAAATGATACCACATATGTCTTTTTTGATAGCTAGCTTGGCATTTAGCAGACAGTTAACCAGAAAGTTTGCTTGTGGCTTTCTGCCTTTTCGCTAATCGTCCATTCTTCTGAAATTTAGCATACTGCTAAATCTAGTCATTTTTTTTAACCATTTGGCTTAACGGTGTTATTTACACCGCAGCAAGGGAGCAGATTTTATTTTAGATTTCAGCTTCAGCTATATCTTCATCAGCAATAACTTTATGGTTACTTATGAGTTATGATGGCTAGCAATATACATTACCTTCTTTATATGTAATATTTTAACTTTCTTTGATTTTTTTTTCTGAGAACAATTTTATTTTCTAGAAATTGCAAAGACATATGCCTGAAATGTATGCATCTTTTTTCAGGAATGCAGGATAAGTTGACTGTGAAAACCTGTAGCATCAACACAGTCCCCTGTGAACCAATCACCATAAGAGGATAAAGTCCTTTTCCAAGGTTAAGTACATCAAGTCAAGAAAAAAGTGCACAAATCCTATCCAAACTTCCTGTCTTATATAACTCTATGAACCAAATTGCACCAATCACAGTGAAGCACAACATGTAAACAGCCAACCATCCTCACCCATCCCAGGGAACCTGATAGAAGACTGAAGGCTTGGCGAGACACATGACTGCAGGCACCAATGAAAATGCACCAGTGGGAGTGATGTGAGAGCTGAATCTTCGAGAGCTGAATCCACGGGAAAGTTTGAGTTCGAGCAAACTGGGCAAACCTCCAACAACTTCAATGGGCAGACAAATTTAGAAACCTACAAACACTGTTTCTGGCCACAAAAGTGATGGAAAACTGGAAAGGGGCATGGCGGAGGGGGATCTATGCCAAAAGTTCCACCAAAAATTACGTAGTTGAGTCGGGTTTAATCCGTAAAGGGCAGAAATCTTTACATTCCTACATTTGAGGTCTAAAGGGCTGCTTTAAAATGTCCAGAGTGGTAATGTAAGGGTTATGCCCGCTTCACACTGACAGACCAAATGCTGTGTTTACCGAGATTGAGCACTAACAGGTCTGTAAGGCCCTTAGGTGTGTGGGTGCTGCATGCACGCTCAACTGAGGCAGACTGGCTCAGTGTACAGCTGATTTTTTTTTTCTTGGGCCTATTTGTGAAAGGTATTGATAAAAGAATATTTTGAAAGTTCTTTATGTATGGAAAAGTTATTTATTATATTTATTTATAAAAAATACAAAAATTAAAGGTAATATTTATATAATTTCAATGATACTTTTTAAAGAGACACTGAAGCGAAAAAAAAAATGATGATATTATGATTTGTATGTGTAGTACAGCTAAGAAAAAAAAACATTAAGATCAGATACATCAATCTAATTGTTTCCAGTACAGGAAGAGTTGAGAAACGCCAGTTGTTATCTCTATGCAAAAAATCTATTAAGCTCTCCGACTAACTTAGTCGTGGAGAGGGCTGTTATCTGACTTTTATTATCTCAACTGTAATTGAACTGTTTACTTTTTCTCTGCTAGAGGAGAGTTCATTACTTCACAGACTGCTCTGAAAGACTCATTTTGAATGCTGAGTGTTGTGTAATCTGCACATATTATAGAATAATGCAATGTTAGAAAAAACACTATATACCTGAAAATAAAAATATGAGAATATTTTCTTTGCTGCTAATCTTCTAGTAAATATTCATAGTACACAACCAATTCATTATATCATATATTTTTTTTCGCTTCAGTGTCTAAGCCAGCAGCAGTGCTGCTCATCCAGATTCCCAGGGCCGGCGCTACCATAGAGGAAAAGGGGGCAATTTCCCCAGGGCCCCAGAGCATGTAGGGGCCCCCAAGTTGTCTCCCCCATCTTAACTGTTGCTCCCCGGAGTCTCTGCAGAGTTTTTGGCAGAGTAGCATCTTATCTGTGCTGGCGGGCAGGTGAGAGAGTACACTGCCAAAGACTCTGCAGGGGCCTCAGGAAGCACAGGGAGGTGATTGAGAGGGAGCATCTGCAGCCAGCTCAGGGGCCCAGGAGGGAAATTTGATGTAACAAAGACCCCCTAATGCTGCTTTTTGGCTGAGGGGTGCCTGTTGAGGGGCCCCTGGGCTAATTATGCCCTGGGGCCCCATTGTTACTAGAACCGGCCCTGCAGATTCCGGATATTCGACCTTTTTTCAGCTATCCTATTCAGATTCAGATTTCAGATTTCTGTGGAAATCCGGATAGCTATCTGCGGATAGTTGGCTGGCAATGTGGATATCCGCGGATATCCACAGTAATCCAACTATTGAGATAGGAGATAACGTCCTGGACATCATTGAGCCAATCAGAGGGCTCCCAGCAAAAGCCCTAGCAACCAATCAAAGAAGGGAACCCTGGCCAGCCCCACCTGACCTCATTGAGCCAATCAGAGGGCTCCCAGCCTAAGCCCTGGCACCCAATCACAGAAAGGAACACTGGCCAGGCCCCCCTGTATAATAAGGAGGGCTGCCATGATGAGAACTATTGTCCTAGCTTGTGAATGCTCACTGAGAGACATGCTCCAGTGCTGCTGGCCTAGTAAGTGCTGTATACAGTGATAAACCTAAAGCTGTTCAGTGATTAACCCCTTCACTATCACTACACTACTGTTATATTGTTAATTAGCTTAATTTCATTGTGTGACAGTCAGAGTGCGTGCTGCAGGGCTGCTGCAGCTGCTATGTGTCTGTGTGTGTGCTATGCACAGACCAAGCCAGCTGCTGCCTGCTGGCCAGCTATTAGCCTTAGCTAGCTACAGTATAGGTTAGGTTAGGGATTAGGGAATAGGATTACTGTGTTATTGTGTAGTTAGTACTGTTTAGCCTGGCATTTCCTGACTTATAAAATTCTTCCTCTGTACCACAATGGTCTGAGCCATGCTTATGCGCTTTGAGTCCTATGGGAGAAAAGCGCTCTACAAATGTTATTTGTTGTTGTTGTTTGTAGTACTGTAGTACTGCAGTCAGTGCTAGCAGTTGTTAGAGTAGTAGTACTACTGTGTTAGCTTACTACAGAACTGCTGTGCTGCTGAGCAGTGCCAGTGTGGCAGTTAGTATCCTCTCCTCTGCTGTCTGACTGTCACTCGGCAAGTGACACTTGGCACGTGGCCCTCGGCACTTGGCACATGTAACGTGGCACTTGGCACTTTGCACTTGGCACGTGGCACTTGGCACTTGGCATGTGGCACTTGGCACTTTGCACTTGGCACGTGGCACTTTGCACTTGGCATGTGACACTTTGCACTTGGCACGTGGCACTTTTCACGTGGCACTTTGCATGTGGCACTTTGCACGTGGCACGTGGCACATGGCACTTGGCATGTGGCACTTGGCACTTTGCACTTGGCACGTGACACTTTGCACTTGGCACGTGGCACTTGGCACGTGGCACATGGCACTTGGCATGTGGCACTTGGCACTTTGCACTTGGCACTTGGCATGTGGCACTTGGCACTTTGCACTTGGCACGTGGCACTTTGCACGTGGCAATTTGCACTTGGCACGTGGCACGTTGCACTTGGCCGGTGGCACTTTGCATTTTGCACGTGGCACTTGGCACTTTGCACGTGGCACTTGGCAAAGTGCCACGTGCAAAGTGCCAAGTGTCACGCGTCAAGTGCAAAGTGCCACGTGCCAAGTGCCAAGTGCAAAGTGCCAAGTGCAAAGTGCCACATGCCAAGTGCCACGTGCCATGTGCCACTGCCAAGTGCCACGTCCGGCATGCTCCTGGCAGACGTTACACCTGCTGCTGCTGCGTTGCCCTACTCCTGCTGCCTTTGCTGCTCCCACCGCCAGGGTGCCACAGGCCACTGCTGCTGTGCTGATACCACCTATATTTAACCCAAAACACAATTGCTGTGTAATTTTTGGAGGTGTCTGGGATGAAAACTGCCATGTCCCAGTTGTGCGGTTGGACTTTGGACACAATGGGCTTGATTCAGTAAACTATGCTAACCCAGTTAGCACACCTAAAGACTTTGAGCGTGATAACTAGGGTGCCAACTAGGTTAGCACCGTTTACTAAATTCATATCGAGTGCAAAGTCCCGCGCAAAAAAGGTTGCGATGTTAAGGTCGCACCTAATCCGACCTTATAGGCGCATCGGTGCGCCGTTTTCGTCGCACCTCAATGCGACATTTCGCACACACCTGCAAAAGTTTGTACGTGGGACTTTGCGCGCAATGTGAATTTATCACGCCTAAACTAACTTTAGGCGTGATATAGGGCTTTTCACAGGCGTGCTAACACTTAGCACGGTTTACTGAATCAAGCCCATTCATAAAAGAGTGCTAACAACTGATTGCACGGCCATTTTCAAGTTAATTTTCGCATTGCGCGTGATCACAAATTTTCGCGCAAAACGATAACATTTGCGAGCGAAAATTTGCATTTGTGAGTGAAATCGTTATTGTTTCGCATTAAAATTTGCGATCGCACGCAATGCAAAAATTCACGCAAAAACGTCCGTGCTATCAGTTAGCACTCTTTTGTGAATCAAGCCCAATGTGGGCAGCACGACCGCTGTCTGGTACCTAGTCCTGATGTTAATTGACAGCCATTTTTTTTTTGGGGGGGGGGGATTTTAAGTCCCCACATCATCAATTAGTGTTTCCCTTTGAAAAATAATGCTGCTACATGCCTCACTTACCCTAAAAAACGTTTTTAAAGCAATTTAAAGGCCACTTCCGGTTTTTCTATCCAGATATCCGAATTTGCCCGGATACTAAGGTCGGATATCCGATTCGGATCAGAAAATTTTGAACTCGGATATCCGACCCAGATCGGATATCTGAGTATCCGGATCCAGATCCAATCCGGATTATGAAAAGGAGTGTCCGAGCAGCACTGGTCAGCAGGTATCAGGCTGGCAACAGGTCTGCCTGCCATTCGTGGTGGGGATGTCACCACCAACTCCAATGCAGAGCCACGCAGTGGAGGCTTACAAGCAATGAAATGCAGGCTTCCTGAAACTCCATCATGGTGTCTGCCACTATTACAAGAATGAGAAGTGAGAGGGGGGGTGGTATGCATGAACTGGCACCCCTTTTTTTGTTTAGCCAACTTGTGAAAGTTAGTTATAACTGTTATAATTTAAGTAGGCCTCAGTTACTTGGTCTGAGTTTTATGTAAAAGGCTTGTCCGCAGTGTATGCCTTTAAAATCAATAGAGGTTTTGTAATGCAGGCAGAGGCATCTCAGGGTCTGCGTGTAGCAGAGGATACACGCAGATACTGAGAACATGTTCCTAAAAGAAGGCCATCGGCCTACTCTGACCTCCACGTACACCACAGGAACAGTAAACATTGGCCATATTTACTAAACATCCACATTCCTGCATTTAGGTCAAATGCCTCATTGATTATTAATCAAGTAGGTGGGTATGATGACGCCACGAGTGGGTCCACCAATAATCTGATCTAGGGGGTGGCGAAGATGATGTCATATTTAACTCTTTCCTAGTCGGTATTAAACCCGGAGTGAGCGATGGAGAGAGCATTCTGCTTCTTCCTTCCGCACTAGCTCGCAAGGCCGACTGGGACCTCTAAGAATGTTCTTCCTTTCTGTAATCTGATATAATGTATGCTGTACATAGGTAGTTTAGTGTAACGTAGTTAGGAAGAAGGTACCTGATTGACTTCAGCAGGGAGTCTAATCACGAGCTTGTAACGCAACATGAAGATTGGCATGGCTAGGATATGATGAATGTATCTATCTGTATTCCTGTTTCCTGAATAAATAACGTAAACATTGAAGAAGCCTGAGAAAGTCTATCTCCTGTTTGCTGTGTGGAGAGTCAAGTGATCTCACAGTCTGTGAGACGGTGGTGTCGAAGCAAGGTGATATAGAAAGTTTATAACAATAACCAATAAAAAAATACATATTTTTTTTTTACAAATTGAAAATTGAAATGTTATTTATAAAATTTTAAATTTTTTTCCCCTGAAATGTTAAGTCAGCAGGTGTAAGGCTGGGAGCAGGTCTGCCTGCCATTCATGGTGGTGGTAGTGGTGGCACCAACTACACTGCAGAACCACGCAGTTGAGGCTTGACAGTTGCCATTGATGTGTTCAGTGGGTGGTAGGCTGGCAGCAGGCCAACAAGGAAATAAAATGCAGACTACCATAAACAGCACCATGGTGTCTGCCACTTTTGCAAGAATGAGAATGGAGGATAGTGGTGGTATGCGTAAACTGGCGGTGGCACAATTGTTACAGAGTCACAATCAGGTGCCACGGATGAGCAAATTCTACAAAAGCCTGAAAACTTTGATGGCCGCACAGAGTCTTTCGCCAAAAGTATCAAGTCACTAGTAGAAGGGGAGGCAAGGGTGCAGTTGCTCCTAATCATAATATCAGGATTCAGGAACCTGAGACAACCTGTACGGTGCCATAAATAAGTTGTGCTGTGTACTTCTCAAGTAAATGTAAAAACGATCTCTAATCCAACAAAACTGAGAAGCGTCGCACAAAAAATTTTGCTGCAGATTAATTGCAAGCTTGGAGAAAAGCTGTGGGGAGTGGAAATTCCTGTGAAAAATCTGATGGTGATCGGAATGGAACTACCATGATGCCGGCTGGAGTTCCCGTTTGGTGGCAGGCTTTGTGTCGAGCATAAATTCTTGCCTGACCCGCTGGTACTCCTGTGTAGTCTTTCAGCTTCCACATCAGGAGATTATGAATGGCTTGAAGCTGTGCCTTGTGGCTGCTCTCCAGAAATACTACGAGGTAAATCATGCGTTGCCAGAGAGGATTGTGGTGTACCGACCTGGAGTGTCAGATGGACAGCTCAGCACTGTGCAGAATTATGAGATCCCGCAGTTACAGACCTGCTTTAGTACTTTTGAAAATGATTCCCCTCGCATGACTGTCATCATAGTGCAAAAAAGGATCAGCACCAATCTGTCTGTACTGCTCCGCATCCGAAGAATTTGTCACTCCTGCTCCCCGTACCATGGTATCACTATATACAGTATGTGTAATGAACACTGCAAACCTCAGCCCTGACCATCCACAAAGTTTGACTTTCAAATTGTGCCACATGTTCTGGAACTCTCCTGGGAACATCCGAGTGCCAGCACCCTGCAAATATGCCCACAAGCTGGCTTTCCTGTCCGGGCAGTTCCTTCACCATGAGCCTTCCATTCAGCTGTGTGATAAGCTCTTCTTTCTTTAAAGGGATACTGTAGGGGGGTCGGGGGAAAATGAGCTGAACTTACCCGGGGCTTCTAATGGTCCCCCGCAGACATCCTGTGCCCGTGCAGCCACTCACCGATGCTCCGGCCCCGCCTCCAGTTCACTTCTGGAATTTCTGACTTTAAAGTCAGAAACCACTGCGCCTGTGTTGCCGTGTCCTCGCTCCCGCTAATGTCACCAGGAGTGTACTGCGCAGACACAGACCATACTGGGCCTGCGCAGTACGCTCCTGGTGCCATCAGCGGGATCGAGGACACAGCAACGCAGGCGGAGTGGTTTTCTGACTTTAAAGTCAGAAATTCCAGAAGTGAACCGGAGGCGGGGCCAGAGCATCGGGGAGTGGCTGCGCCAACACAGGATGTCTGCGGGGGACCATTAGAAGCCCCGGGTAAGTTCAGCTCATTTTCCCCCGACCCCCCTACAGTATCCCTTTAAGTGTTGGGAAAAAACGGCATTATTTTTTGCCCATTGCCCACACAATTACCTTGCTTTGAATAGCCTTCCCTTTTGTTTTTATTGTTCTGCCCAGGGATCATGCTCTAGATCTCTTCCAAAGCTGATTTATCTTGAAATGACCTTTTATTTTTTTTCGGGGGGGGGGGGGGGGGGGGGGTATAATACAAACAATACAAAATAAACCAAACAACAGTTAATGTGTTGAAAGGGAGTATCCCACTCAACCGGGCTTGGGCATCACAGTATGCTTACTAAGAGGGGCATACAAACATCAAGAGAAGCTAAGTGTTTAACCTCCTTGCCGGTTTTCCCGACCTGAGCTTGGGGTAGAAAAAAGAAGCTATTAGCGGTGATCCCGAGCTCAGGTCGGGGTAGGCATTGCAGAGCTTTACTTTGATTTGTGGAGTCCCGCGCACGATCGTGCTGCTCAGCGGGACTCCAGCCTCTCTCCCCGGCAGTGAGGGGTCTTTTCCTGGCTGCCGGGATCCCCATGTCCCCGCTATTCTTCCGGGGACCCGGCAGCCAAGCAGAGCAGCAGAGCGGTGGTGGCAGCGTGACGTCATCGGGGGCAGGGCTAATATGTAAAATGAACTTCTCTATATTAGAGAAATATAGAGAAGTTTGTTTATATGTACATTAGCGCCATCTTGTGGTGAAAGTGCAAACTGCAGCGCTGGAGCCCAGGAAGGTACATTTTTTATTCTGTTGCACATCTCCCTGCCGGAATGATTTTTTTCAGGTTTTAGGGTCTAAAAGAGTGAAAAAAAATTGCACCTCTTTTAGACCCTAAAATCTGGAAAGGATCAGAACGGCAAGGAGGTTAAAAGTGGTGAGACCTTCGTAACAGTTCTGCCACTTTGTGCTAAAAGAAAGGGTCCAGTAGCGTTGCCACCCAGTACAGGTCATTCTCCTTGAGCCTTTTTATACGGGGGTCCCTCAACAGGCTGGACAGCATGAAAGACCTAATTTGAACAAGGATGGATGCCAAGCTAGCCAGCTCCTCCTCCTCACTGAGGTCACAAAAGGTCTCCTCCTCCCCCCAGCCCCTCAGTGACAGTGTTCTGTCTGTGAAGTATCACACAGACACAGAGCTATGCAACAGTGCAAACACAATACAGTGATAACAGAGGCCCTGGAGCACTAGTGTGCTTGTGTAATATGGCACACAATGATATTAATGTGAACAGCTCTGGGTGGGTGTCACTGGCCTGTGGAGTGTCGCACATACAAAAATAAAAAACAGCAGAACAATGTAGTAGCCCTCAGGAAGGCTGTTGGGAGTGCTTTTAAAGCAAGTCAGCCAGCGAGGAGCAACATAAAAAAAAAAAAGCCTAACTACCTATTTTCTATCTCCAGAAAAGTCTCTCCCTTCCTCTCACTATCCAAGCCGAAGACTGACTGGAACCTTTTTGTTAAAGGAGGGGGGGGGGGGGGGTGGATTGAGTCCGTGAGGGAGTGCAGGCTGATTGGCTGCCATCTGCATGTAAGGGGTAAAAATTTAGCCCGATGATTATGTATGGGGCGGATCATCATGTGCTTGATGCTCACGGCGAGTGTGAATACATGATCAATAGTGCTTGTCGGCAAATAGTCCATCTCTATTGAGACTCAGGGTTGTTCATCGCAAAATCATGATCACAGCTAGCCCGTGATCACGAGCCAATTTTTCCCATCATGAACTCAGTATTCGGATCGATAACGAAAACGGGTCCGAATTAGAATGCACCCGTGATTGCACTCGAATTTCAGTCTTGATCACGAATCCGGATGATGGTGGTATCCAGGGAGATGACGTCGTTGGGCCAATAAGAGGACCCTCAGCCGAGGCCCTAGCAACCAATCAGAGGAGGGGAGCCTGGTCCTCCCCTCCTCTAAACAAGGTGGCAGCAATGTTGAGGATCTCGTCCTTGCTTGTGACTCTGTGGTACTGAGAGAGCATCTCCAGTGCTATTCTTGGTCTGAGCAAGTGCGTTTCTCACTGTTTACCCAGTGTTTTGCATCCTAAACACATTCTCAACACACTTATAAAGCACATCCCAGATGACACAGGTTTCACTTATTTCTGTGGAGAGCGTAAGAGTAGGATAGATAGGTTTTTTGTTAAGGAGAGCTCTGCTACCTCATCTCCAGAGGTGCGGGTGGTAGAGTTTTCTGATCACTGTATTCTATCTATGGTGTTGAATGTTGCAGATGTTCCTCCTAAAGGAAAGGGTATCTGGAGATTGAATTCGTTGCAATCGAAAGACGAAAGTGTAAGACAATCTTTCAGGGATTTTTTTCAGGCACAGGTTACTTTGCTGGACTGTTGTAGCAGTAGGTCTGAGTGGTGGGAGATGGCTAAAAAAACGAGCTGTAAGTCTTTTCACAGGGATGAGCAGAAACTACGCCAGTGCGAATTTACGCATCGTAGTTCGCATCTACGCATCGTAGTTCATAGGCGAAGTTTCAAAACTTCGCTTACGAATTTACGCGTAGCGAAGTACCGCTATGCGTAGCTTACGCCCACTATGCGTAGTTAACATGTGTATTGCGTAGGGAACTACGAATGCGTTACTCGCGTCTAATTTTCCGCATGCAATTGTATGCATAAAAATTTACGCATTGGAAAGGGGAATGTACGCATAGAAGGGTTCCCAGTATATGCATTTATAAAGAAATTAATGCATACAATTTTCTACATACGGGCATAAGTATCTGCATACACTACGCTTCGTACTACGCGTAATTGCGTATTTTAACGCGTAATCTACGAAATGCATACGAAGCGAATATTTGTTTTCGAAGCTGTAGTTTGACGAAGCGTAATCGCGTAAAACTACGCGTATTTCCAGCGTAGCGAAGTTGGCTGACTACGACCATCCCTGCTTTTCAAGAACCTAGCAAAAAGAAGAGCATTTGGTAGATATGTTACCATATTTTTCGCCGTATAAGACGCTCCTGAATATAAGACGCACCTAGGTTTAGAGGCCAAAAACCAAGGGAAAAAAAAAACTAAACCTGGTGCAGCCATATTTCAGGAGCACCTTGTACATGCCCTCCCGTAAATGGTGTCCTCCTGTGTCCTGCTGTCTGCCCCCAGTGTCCTGCTGTCTGCCCCCATGTGTCCTGCTGTCTGCCCCATGCGTCCTGCTGTCTGCCCCCATGCGTCCTGCTGTCTGCCCCCATGTGTCTGCTGTCTGCCCCCAGCTGTCTGCCCCATGTGTCTGCTGTCTGCCCCCAGCTGTCTGCCCCTATGTGTCTGCTGTCTGCCCCCAGGTGTCTGCCTCCATGTGTCTGCTGTCTGCCCCATGTGTCTGCCCCATGTGTCTGCTGTCTGCCCCCATGTTTCTGCCCCATGTGTCTGCTGTCTGCCCCCATATTTCTACCCCTATGTGTCTGCTCCCATGTTTCTGCCCCATGTGTCTGCCTCCATGTTTCTGCCCCCATGGGTCTGCTGTCCGCCCCATGTTTCTGCCCCCATGTGTCTGCTGTCTGCCCCATATGACCTATGATCTCGTGCCACCCCTCGCTTGCCTCTACCCCCTTGTCCTGGTGTCCTTGGGTCCCCCCCATGTGGGAAGCGGCAGCAGATTACCTCCTCCATCTTGCCCGTGGTGATTGAAGACATCCGGCTTCTATGAGCGGCTTCCTCTAGCGCTAGCTTGTAATAACGCGTCATTAGAAGCCGGCACTAGAGGAAGCCGTCAACAGAAGCCGGATGTCTTCAATCGCTGCGGGCAAGATGGAGGAGGTAAGCTGCTACCGCTGCTGCTTCTCACACAGGGGGTACCCAGCGACACAAGGAGGAGGTAGGAGGTAGAGGCAAGGGGGGGGGGGACAGGAGATGGCCACAGCAGGACACACAGGCAGGAAATCCCCGATGACGGCGGGTCGCGGTTCGTAACGGCGGGCGTTCGTAAGTCAGGGATTCCCTGCCTTTGCCGTATAAGACGCAGGGACTTTTTCACCCCATTTTTAAGGGGAGAAAAAGTGCGTCTTATACGACAAAAAATACGGTACCTACCAACGTTTGAGGCGGATACTTGAAATCGTTGTCTCGGGGGATGGTGATCCTGAGGAGATCAAAAGGATCAAGGATTTGATGCACAAGAGTTAGTATGATCGGCATGCTTCTTTGATTCTGGAGAGGGATTTTGGTAAAGCAGCACTGTTCTGTCCAGAAGAGAAGTACTTTTTCAGCCATATTAACGGTCCGGGAGATCCTGGAGAGATGCAGGGCTGCTGGTTGGGGGAAAATACTTACTGGCGTTGGATCAGGCAAAGGCTTTTGATCGTGTCAATCATGAGTATCTGTGGATGCTCCTTAGTAAGTATGTTCTGCCGGGGAGGTTTATCAATTGGCTTAAAGTTTTATACAAAGGTGCTGAAAGTTTCCCGCTTGTTAATGGTTGGGTTGGACAGACCTTTGAGGTTAGATCTGGGGTGCACCAAGGGTGTCATTTGAGTCCCCTGCTATATGCTTTTGCCATTGATACTTTCATAAGAAGGATTGAGGGTGGAGCTTTGTGTGGGGTACCATCAGGCATAGCTGGTGAACCTCCTCTCAGGGTTGTGGCATATGCTGATGATGTGGCTGTTTTGATCTCTGGGCAGGAGGAGGCAGAAGGTGTTTGTGTGGAGATTGCCTATTGCTCATTAGCATCAGGTTCCAAGATCAATCAGGACAAGTGTGAGGCTTTCTGGATGGGTAAGGAAAATGAAAACTTCGTGCTTCCGGTCTCTTTCTAGCACCAAAAGAAAATATTAAAATACTTGGCATAGAATTTGGCCCAGGTGACTATGGTCATCAAAATTGGGAGGGTAGACTAAAATGTGCTGAGGCTAAGGTGGTCCACTGGAAAGGTTGGCGATTGACTTTCAGAGAAAGGATTGACATAATCAAAACCTATTTGATTCCAATTATATGTCAGTTGTGTCTGTATTTTGCCAGTGTCTCTTCACACAAGAATCTACAGCTTATTTTTACAAATGCTTTGGAGAAATAGGATGAACCACGTGAAGAGGAATATCACTTATTGATCAAGGCAGGCGGGTGACTTAGGTATGGTCAACCCAGTGGTTTTCTTTTCTTTGTTATTTATTAAAAACAACTTTGGTAAAATGCATGCAGAGGAACTGCCTGGATGGATGGGTATTTTCCAGTCTTCGTTTTAACCTTTTCTCAGGCGTTGGGAAGAGGGTGGTTTAGTGAAAAGACCTTTTTTCAGGACCCATTGGCCCTGAGAGATTGCCCAAGCCCAATTATGGAGGAGGGTTTGCACTTGCTCTGTTCTCCAAGGATTCCTAACAAATTCAGGGACTTGGCTTAGCTTTCCTTTCATAGCAGACTCTTTGTTAGGGGAAATTTGAAGTTCATAGGAGATCGGGATCGTGGTTGTCCTCAAGAGGAGTGTGGTGGTGTGGAGGATACCATGGACTATTTCCTGTTGGACTGTTCCTTTAAGAAATAAGAGTACAAACAGGTGGGTAGGGATTTAGGTATTCCTTTCCTTGAGCGGCTTAGTTACGCAAGTGGAAATATGGGGCCTTCAATAACCGGGGGTCATTTAATTTGGACACGTTATTCTTTAGTTATTCGGTATTACACTTGGAATGCACGGTGTCAAATTTCGATTCATCAGAAAGTCCTCCCTGTCCAGGTGGTGGTGCATGACATCATTGGTGAGGTTGGGAAAATTCAGGGTCTTGAGGAGGGGAGGTTAAGTCACGAGGAATAGTGTCTGTTTTGGCAGAATCAGACCTCCTTGATTTGGCCAAACTTCCTTTGGGTGAGCTTTCTATTTCTTTTTCACCTAGTTAGATGATTCAAATTTGAGGAATGGCTTGCAAGCATAGGAGGAGAGTGATTGCTTAGTCTTTCTTACTGTAATATGTGAATAGTGTAAATATTATATATAGTGTATATACTATAATCTATATATATAAAATCGGATGTATGTGTGTGTGTGTGTGTGTATGTGTGTGCGTGTGTGTGTGTATGTGCCAGGATCACTCGAAAAAAGGCTGGACCGATTTGAACGAAACTTGGTATACAGATCCCTTACTACCTGGGATGATAGGTTCTGGGGGTCTCGCGGCCCCCCTGCACATCTGGGCGGAGCTACAAACAGCAAATCAGATTTCACCCATTCAAGTCAATGGAAAAAATGTAAAAGGCTGCCATTCTCACAGTAATCAAGCCAGAGTCCCCACACTTGGCACAGTTGGTCACTTGGTGACCGAGGTTACAAGTCCAGGAAAAGTGGGCGGAGCATAAAACAGCCAATCAAAATTCAGCCATTCATTTTAAATGGGAAAATGTAAACTTCAGCCATTCTTACACTGTTAATCGCAGGGTTCTCAAACTTGCCACACTTGGTCACTGTGTGAATAAGATTACGATGTAGGAAAGTGGGTGGAGCCTACAACAGCTAATCAAAATTCACCTATTGCGTTTAAAGGGGAATATTTAAACTGCTGCCATTCTTACACTGTTTATGGCAGTGGCTTCAGACTTGCTGCAGTCAGTCATTGGGTGACTGGGGTCCAAATTCACTAAAGGGGAGGGCGACAAACAGCCAATCAGATTTCTTTGCTGGATAAACTGCTTCCATTCACACATTTAAGATGCCAGGAACCTGAAAGCTCACAAAATTGGTCATTGAGTGACTGTGTGACAAGGTTACACAAAGTGGGCGGAGCCAAAAACAAATTTTACTGGGAAAATATAAACTGCAGCCATTCTTACACTGTTAATGGCAGGGTTGTCAAACTTTGCACAGTTGGTCATTGGGTGAATGAGATTAAGATTTTGGAAAGTGGGTGGAGCCTACAACAGCCATTTAAAATTCAACTTTTGATTTTCAAAGGGAATATTTAAACTGCTACCATTCTTATACTGTTAATAGCAGATGCCTCAACCCTGGTACAGTTGGTTACTGGGTGACTGGGGTTCAAATTCAGAAAGGGGTGGAGCCACAAATAGCCAATCAGATATACAAAGTATTAATACCAAGGACCCCAAAGCTTATAAACTTGGTAATTGAGTGACTATATGTCAAGGTTACAAAAAGTGGGCGGTGCCAGAAACTTAATTTTTTACATGGCAGGGTTCCCAAACTTGACACAATTGGCCACTGGGTGCCTGGGATTATTATTTAGAAATGTGGGTGGAGCCTACAAAAGCCAATCAAAGTTCACCTTTTGATTTTCATGGGGAATATTTACATTGCTACCATTCTTACACTGTTAATGGCAGAGGCCTTAAACCTGATACAGTCAGTAATTGGGTGACTGGGGACCAAATTCACTAAAGGGGGTGGAGGCACAAACAGCCAATCATATTTGTTAGATTGATTTCAGCCATTCTGTTATTGGCAGGGTTCTCAAACTTGACACAGTTGGCCACTGGGTGACTTGGATTAATATTCAGGAAAGTGGGTGGAGCGTACAGCAGCCAATCAAAATTCAACTTTTGATTTTCAAGAGGAATATTTACATTGCTGCCATTCTTGCACTGTTAATGGCACAGATTATTATACAGATAAGTGGGTGGAGCCTAAAAAAAGCCAATCAGAATTCACCAGTTGATTTTCAAGGGGAATATTAAAATTGCTGCCATTGTTGCACTGTTAATGGCACAAGCCTCAAACATGATACAGTTGGTCATTGGGTCACTAGGGTTCAAATTCAGAAAAGGTGATAGAGCAGGCATGGGCAAACTTGGCCCTCCAGCTGTTGAGGAACTACAAGTCCCACAATGCATTGCAGGAGTCTGACAGCCACAGTCATGACTCATAAAGGCAAATGCATTGTGGCATTTGTAGTTCCTTAACAGCTGGAGGGCCAAGTTTGCCCATGCCTGGGATAGAGCCACAAACAGCCAATCAGATGTGTTTCATTTCACTGGGAAAATACAAATTATTGATGCCAAGGACCCAAAGCTCACAAACATGGTCATTGAGTGACTGTGTGTCCAGGTTACACAAAGTGGGCGGAGCCAAAACCAAATTTCACTGGGAAAATGTAAACTGCAGCCCTTCTTCACTGTTAATGGCAGGGATCTCAAACTTTCCCAAGATGGTCACTGGGTGACTGAGATAAATATTCAGGGAAGTGGGTGGAGCCTATCATAGCCAATCACAATTCACCTGTTGATTTTCAAGGGGAATATTTAAATTTCTGCCATTTTTACACTGGTAATAGCAGATGCCTCAAACTTGCTACAGTTGATCATTGGGTGACTGGGATTCAAATGTTGGAGAGGGGCTCAGCCACAAACAGCCAATCTGATTTGTTTAATTTCTATGGGAATATAGAAATTATTGATGCCAAAGACCCCAAAGCTCACAAACTTGGTCATTGAGTGTTCGGGCATTAGGGTTAGAACAAGTTGGCGGAGCCAAAACCGGTCAAATACATACACGGGCGGGCAGTTCCAGGTCATTAGTGGGCGGAGACAAATACAAATTTCACTGGGAAAATGTATACTGCAGCCATTCTTACACTGTTAATGGCAGGGTTCTCAAACTTTGCACAGTTGGTCACTGGGTGACTGGGTTTAATATTCAGAAAAGTGGGTGGAGCCTACAAAAGTGAATCAAACTTCACCTATTGCTTCTCAAGGGGAATATTTAATTGCTGCCATTCTTGCACTGTTAATGGCACAGGCCTCAAACATGCCACAGTTGGTCATTGGGTGACTGGGGTTCAAATTCAGAAAAGGGGGTGGAGCCACAAACAGCCAATCAGATTTTTTTTTTCATTTCAATGCAAATTATTGATTCCAAAGACCGCAAAGCTCACAAACTTGGTCGTTGGGTAATTGTGTGTTAGGGTTAGAAAAAGTGGACGGAGCCAACACCAGCCAAATACATTCCCGGGCAATGCCGGGCAATCAGCTAGTATGTTATATAATGAGTATTTGAAGCCAAGTAGGCATGTTTAATTTGATTTTGGTTTCTTCAGAATTTCTTTTTCAGGAAATGGACTTTGATATGGACTGAATATTGAGCAATTTTTAAGGCTAAAGGCCTAATGTTTATGTTATTGCTATTTATTTTGATTATTTTCATATTTTTGTATAAAAATCAGCTGCTGAATTCTAAAATAAAAGAATTGCTGCCTGTTGCCACATTTATGTTATGCCTCCTCCTGCTGATTTTTTTTCCTGCTGTTTGTGCTCCCACTGCCAGGGTCCACAGAATAAGGCACTGCTGCCACTAGCTATTACACCATCAAAATAGCTACTACTGTTGAGGTGTCTGTGATGCAAACTGTGCTGTCCAAGTTTTGGGGAGGCCCCAACTGCGGCTGTTTGACCACTTCCTGGAACCTCATGGAGCAGTGAGTACAGTACAACGTAACTGAAAGATATCACTGCCAAATGTGATGATCAATACTAGTGAGCAGTGAGCACAGTACAATGTAACTGAAGGGTATCACTGGTTAATGAGATGATTAATACCTGTGAGCAGTGAGCACAGTACAATGTAATTGATGGGTATCACTGGGTATTGAGATGATTAATACCAGTGAGCAGTGAGAAGAGTACAACGTAACTGAAGGGTATCACTGCCAAATGAGATGAATAATACCAGTGAGCAGTGAGCACAGTACAACGTAACTGAAGGGCATCACTGGGTAATGAGATGATTAATGCCAGTGAGCAGTGAACACAGTACAATGTAACTGAAGGGTATCACTGCCAAATGAGATGAATAATACCAGTGAGCAGTGAGCACAGACAGTACAACGTAACTGAAGGGCATCACTGGGTAATGAGATGATTAATACCAGTGAGCAGTGAACACAGTACAACATAACTGAAGGGTATCACTGCCAAATGAGATGAATAATACCAGTGAGCAGTGAGCACAGTACAATGTAACTGAAGGGTATAAACAATGTGGTAAATCAGGTGAACAGCTGCTCAGGTCTATTAAGGCCTGGACATAAGCCGGTGCCGGGTCTCAGCTGGAGTGCTCACAGCTACAAATTGCATCTAAAAGAAGAACGAGACGGCACACACTGGCTGCAAAAAGTTGCTGTGTATTGCGAGCAAAACACTACATGTTACGGATTATAACATCCTTCATCAGGTGTAAATCAACAGTGGCACATACACAGGTATAAATAGACTTCACAATCTGTGATACATGCAACGCTCTAATTGGACTCCAGAGGAACAATACCCAGCTATTGACAAGTTTGAAAACGCTGTCAAACGGGAAATCTGTGCGAAATGGGATAACACTAGATACACACATCCCAATCTCACCGTTGCTCAAAAGGCAGCACTGAATAGATTGGCTGACAACAGTGAGATTATTGTGATCAAGGCTGATAAAGGGGGAGCCACTGTAGTACAGAATAGGCAGGATTACCCACGGGAGGGGATGCGGCAAGTACAAAATGAGAGTCATTACATCAAATGTGACAGTGATCCCACTCCTGGGGTTAAAGAAAAAGTTGATCTATTGCTATCTTGTGCTGTGGATGATGGTGTCATTGATGACAGAACAACGAAGGGACTTAAAGTGAATTACCCTGTTGTTCCCTTGCTGTATCTGTTACCAAAAACCCATAAGCAACTAATAGATCCTCCCGGGCGCCCCATTGTTTCCAGCAGGGGCTCTGTGTTATATCCACTAGCTGGGTTTTTAGATGTGCATTTGCAGCCTATCGTTTCATCATTTACACATTGTTTGAAAGATACCACTGATTTATTGGTGCAATTAGAGGCATTGGGCGAGGTACCAGATGACATCATGTTTTGTAGTCTAGACATACAGAGTCTATTTACGGCAATACCTCAAGAGGAGGCTATTGCGGTGATAGAGGACAGATTATTGGAAACCAGTTTGCCCAATGGATTAGTATATTTTTTGCTTGATAGTTTAGAACTGATCCTAAGGTCTAATTATTTCAAGTTCCATGATCAATTTTAGAAACAGCGACAAGGAGCGAGTATGGGATCGCCTGCAGCCCCCTCTATAGCCAATATCTTTGTGGAATCGTTGGAGCGTTCCATGTTCCTAAACAATCCGAAATATAGGCCACACATTTTCCAATATTTCCGCTTTGCCGATGATGTGTTATTGTTATGGAGGGGTCCTAGGGAATTGCTCCTCGAGATGGTTGATCAGGCGAATCGTGCCCACCAGACCATTAAATTTTCCCTAGAGGTTTCTTGTGAGAGTATTAATTTCCTAGATGTAAACCTGAAAATAATGGATGGCAAATTTGTCACAAAAATGTTTCAGAAACCCACGGATCGCAACAATTTGTTGCGATCTGATAGTCACCACCCCAGCCACGTCGTAAAAGCCATTCCGAAGGGGCAATTCCTTAGGGCCAGACACATATGCACAAAAGATGTTGATTATTTGAGCGCTTGCCACACTTTGAGTCTTTGACATCCAAATTTGTTGAGAAGGGTTACAGCCCACAAAGGGTTAAAAATATCAGCAGTGAGGTGGGGGGAACTGACAGATCTCATCTCCTAAAAAAGACAGCAAAAAATAGGGGCCCTAATAGAATACCACTGGTTACCAACTTAGGTAAAAACATTGGATTGATAAAAAATACGGTGCGCAGATTCTGGCCGTTGTTGAGCAACGACAAAGTTTTGGGGCCACTCTTCAAGGATGAACCCTTGTTCTCTATCAGACGGGGTAAAACCATCTATGATAGGGTAAGACATACTGATATGACCCCCCCTAAAGTCAACTTAGGTACAGGGAGGTTGGGGACACATCCTTGTCTTAATTGCAACGTATGCAGCGCCATTATAAAAGGGGAGAGTATTAGCCACCCACATACAGGTAGGGACGTTGAAATTAAGGGGAGACATTATTGTTCCACTTCATGGGTGATATATGGGCTTAAGTGCCCATGTAGGCTCATGTATGTGGGTGAAACCACTAGAGCTGTGAGAACCCGCATACAGGAACACAAGCGAGCTATCACCAAATATGCAGAAGGTGAGCGCAAAAATTATGATACCCCTGTGGCTAGACATTTTTTTGCAGCTGGACATAACGCTGCACAACTTAGGTGGTGTGTATTAGATGCCTTGAACCCACTCGGCAGAAGTGGTAACTTGGAGAAAGTGCTAAAACAAAAGGAAGCAAGATAGATATATTCCATGGATGTGGTTGCTCCCAGGGGCATGAATGAGAGGTTGCCCCTCAAATGCTTTTTATAAGAAATGCTTTTTATAGGAGAAATAGCTTGTATCTAGTGTGTAGCCAATATGTTTACAGGATTTTAACCACATGCTTTATTTACAGGTTTCTGTGGTAGTCCTGCAATGGAAATGCCAGGAGTACGGTCAGTTATGTATGTATAATGGGTAGCCTTTCTGGAGTGCCACATAACTACTGTACTATGAACTTTGTGATATTGGACTCAGGGGTTAATCGGCTTCATGGGTGGAGCCGAGAAGGGTGGGGTGCACAGATTGTGAGGTCTATTTATACCTGTGTATGTGCCACTGTTGATTTACACCTGATGAAGGATGTTATAATCCGTAACATGTAGTGTTTTGTTTGCAATACACAGCAACTTTTTGCAGCCAGTGGTGTGCCGTCTCGTTCTTCTTTTAGATTTAACTGAAGGGTATCACTGCCAAATGCGATGATTAATACCAGTGAGCAGTGAGCACAGTACAATCTAACTGAAGGGTATCACTGCGTAATGAGATGATTAATACCAGTGAGCAGTGAGCAGTACAATCTAACTAAAGGGTATCACTGCGTAATGAGATGATTAATACCAGTGAGCAGTGAGCAGAGTACAATGTAACTGAAGGGTATCACTGGGTAATGACAACGTAACTGAAGGGTATCACTGCCAAATGAGATCAATAATACCAGTGAGCAGTGAGCACAGTACAATCTAACTGAAGGGTATCACTGGGTAATGAGATGATTAATACCAGTGAGCAGTGAGCAGAGTACAACGTAACTGAAGGGTATCACTGGGTAATGAGATGAATAATACAGTGAGCAGTGAGCACAGTACACAATGTCACTAACGAAACTTACTGAATGAACATTACTGGCAGTGGCAGTGTGACTGTCTGTAAGTAGTAGCTGAAGTGTATGACTGGCTAGCTGAATACAAGTGAGCACTCTGAACCTGCCTGCACTAAACACACTAATCACCAGTACACTCTGACTACACTGACTACAGCAATGACTCACTGGCTAGCTAACTAAATACAACTGACACGTACAACATAAGAGCACTGTTAGGAGTAAAAACGCTTGGTTTTAACACAGAAACCACGCTTGCTGAAGCAACAATGGCCTGGAGATGATCCTCTCAGTACCAGAGTCTAGCAAGGACGGAGCTTTTCCATCATGGCTGCCGCTTTATATGCAGGAGGGGAGGGCATAGCCTCCCCTCCTATGATTGGTTGCTAGGGCCTGGTGGGGGCCTCTGATTGGCCCAGGGAAGTCACTTCCGCCTACTTCCGCTAATCATGACCTAACCACGACTTCTGCGCCGTTTTCACGAGCATGAATGCGTTCATTCACAGTCTGCCAAAGTGGATTTTAGTGAATGAAAATTGATGAATACCCATTGCAGATAGCTGAAAAATGGTCGTGGAATCACGGCAAGTCGTGATCACGACCTCCACCCAAGCATCACTGCTTACAACTGCCTATTAGATATATAGATTAGAAGAATCTGTAACCTAAGTGGGTGCCCAGAGTCTTCTCTGTAATTACTTAATAAATACACTTACAAAACGTAGTGCTGCTCGCCAGAGTCCACAAGAGGCCAAACGTGAGCCAGATCATCCTTGCAGTTGTCTTCATGCCTGATGACTTGGGTGATTTTACCTGAAAGAAAACAAGCGAGACATTGGTCACAAGGATAAAGTCATAAGAGCTGGGACTTTGGGGTGTATTCACAAAGCAACATTAAACCTGCCGTGCACAACATTGTGAATGTTATGTTATGTGATGACAGTTATGTAGCTTGCATTGTTAAAATAGCACATCCTACATTACCTAGGAGACACACTCAGTGCAAGTGTAGTGTATGTTGCTATTTCCTTAACCGGTTCAGCACCACAGTGCCGAAAATCTCATGCATCCGAGCAACATTCACCTCCCATTCATTCGCCTATAACTTTATTGCTACTTATCACAATGAATTGATCTATATCTTGTTTTTTTCTGCCACTAATTAGGCTTTCTTTGGGTAGTACATTTTGCTAAGAATTATTTTTTTTTAAATCCATTTTAACAGGAAGATTAAGAAAGAAATGAAAAAAAATCATTATTTCTCAGTTTTTGGCCATTATAGTTTGAAATTAATATACGCTACCGTAATTGAAACCCATGTATTTTATTTGCCCATCAGTCCCGGTTATAACACCATTTAAACAATGTCCCTATCACAATTTATGGTGCCGATATTTCATTTAGAAATAAAGGTGCATTTTTTCAATTTGCGTCCACCACTATTTAAAAGCTTATAATTTTAAATAATATAATAACATACTCTCTTGACATGCATATTTAAAAAGTTTAGACCCTTGGGTAACTATTTATGTTGTTGTTTTTTTTTTTAATTTAGACCCTTGGGTAACTATTTATGTTGTTTTTTTTTTTTTTTTTTAATTGTATTTTTTTTTCTTAATAAAAAATGTATGTGGGTAATTTTTGGTGTGTGTGTGTGTGGGGGGGGGGAACTGCTTATTTTAAATGTAAAATATAAGAATTGTTTAATTTAAGATGTATGTTGGTGCAGTTTACTATTTGGCCACAAGATGGCCACAGTGAAAAAAGTCCTGGATGCGAACGATCTCGCATCCAGGAACTTAAAAGCAGGGGAGATGTTTCCTGAGGGCAGAAATACCGCGCTCTCTGGATAGAAAGCGTCGGTATTTCTGCGGGGAAGTTAGATCGGTGAATGGGAATTATATTCCCATTTACTGATTGGGGGGCTAGCGGCAGGGCGCCCGATCGCGCGCACCATGCGGCGGGAGTGGCAGTGCCTATCTGGACGAGGAAGCTCGTCCAGATAGGCCAAACTGGTTAATGTCCATTACACTAGCAATGTGCGCTATGTCACTGTTGGAAGTTACTGCTTGCGCACAACTAGGGATGCTCATTCGAATTCTGCAGAATTGAAATTTCTGCATTTCCAATCTAAAATTGGCATTTCCGATCGGAATTCGGAAAATGGAAATCAGAATTCTGTGGATATCCAATTTACGGCAACTCAGTAATTTTAGCCCAATCACAGAAAAATTGGACCAATCAGAGAATGCAGAATTTTTCTGCAAAAATCAGGTCACTGTGGTAATTTTACACCAACCACAAGACTTTCTGATTTTCCCATTTCCGTTTTTTTTATTTTTTTCCCCATTTTTTTGGCACTCTTTGATGCAAAGATGACTGGTAAAATACTCCTCAGAAATCTGAAAAAAATGAAAATCGAAAATTGGAAAAACAGAAATTGGCATTGGCGGAAAGTAAAATTTCCACAAAATTGGACTTGGGCATTTTCGACCATCCCTAACCATTATACCACCAACACAACACACTACAATGCAACATTCTGAAGCCAGCCTAGCATGTACCATTGTGATATATCCAAGAGAAAAATGAGCTTGCTTAGGGATTTGTAGAATTTTAAAAGCCAACTCATATACATTGGCCACAAATCAAACCCAGGCCTACCGCTTGGTAGGCTGCTATTCAGAAACCAAATTTCATCTGTAGTTAAATCTTCCTACTTTCATCTGAAGAACATTGCAAAGATTAAACATCTGATTCCTTCAGAGGATCTTCCAACCCTAGTTCACGCCTTCATCACATCACGGTTGGAATACTGCAATGCCCTTTATGCTGGCCTCCCCAAAAAGGACCTGCGTTGCCTGCAATTAGTGCAGAATGCTGCTGCCAGATTGCTAACAAACCAGCCTCGCCACTGTCACATTACACCGATCCTTCACTCACTGCACTGGCTACCAGTAGAATGGAGAATACTCTTCAAGATTGGACTGCTGACATTCAAATCCCTGCACAATCTGGGCCCTGGATACATGAAGGACTTGCTGAAGCTGCACCGCACCTCTCACAACCTCAGATCAGCAAGTTCTATAAACTTGGTCACTCCCAGAGTGCACCTTAAAAAATCTGGAGATAGAGCCTTCTGTCATGCTGCCTCTACTCTTTGGAACTCCCTGCCACACCCAGTAAAGACAGCACCATCCCTGGAGCTATTCAAATCCAGACTGAAAAGCCACCTGTTTAGCCTGGCATTTCCAGACTTATAAAATTCTTCTTCTGTACCACGATGGTGGGAGCCATGCTTATGCGCTTTGTGTCCCATGGGAGAAAAGCGCTTTACAAATGTTATTTGTTGTTGTTGTTGTTGCTATCCTAACCATTATACCACCAACACAACACACTACAATGCTACATGCTGAAGCCAGCCTAGCATGTACCATTATGATATATCCAAGAGAAAAATGAGTTGCTTAGGGATTTGTAGGAGTTTAAATGCCAACTCACATACATTGGCCAGGAATCGAACCCAGGTCTAGTGCTCTGCAGGCTGCTATCCTAACCGTTATATCACCAACACTACATGCTGAAACTTCTTGGAGCAGACTTACTTCCTGCCTCCAAAAGACACACATACATCCCCATAAAATCATTCAACAGCAACTGCGTGAACTGTCTTTGTGGTACACAGTCTCTGTGGCACAATTGGTTTGTGTGTTTGGCTGTTAACTGAAAGGTTGGTGGTTTTCTCTCTCTCTCTCTCTCTCTCTCTCTGCTTTCTGCGGAATTGTATTTTCCACAATTTTGGGTGGAAATTGGTCTTTCCGTTCCGTTTGGTCGGAACGGAATTGCTTTTTCAATCCGGCGGAATTCCGAAATTGCCTGTGAAATTCTGCCGGTATCCATTGAAGGTTTTAAGCTGAAAATTCAGTTCAATGGCATCAAGTCCTAGAGAGAGAGAGAGAGCTCATTTTTCTCTTGGATATATCACAATGGTACATGCTAGACTGGCTTCAACATGTAACATTGTAGTGTGTTGTGTTGGTGGTATATTGGCTAGGATAGCAGCCTACCAAGCAGTAGGCCTGGGTTTGATTCCAGGCCAATGTATGTGAGTTGGCTTTTAAAATCCTACAAATCCCTAAGTAAGCTAATTTTTCTCTTGGATATATCACAATGGTACATGCTAGGCTGGTTTCGGCATGTAGTGTCGGTGGCGGTATAGTGGTGAGGAGAGCTGCCTACCAAGCACTAGACCTGGGTTCGATTCCCGGGCCAATGTATGTAAGCTGGCTTTTGAAATCCTACAATTCTCTGGGAGGAGGAAAAGGACTAAGGGAACATTTAATAGGTTCTATGGGCTACTAGTAGCATAAACAAGGTTCCATTTGCTATTACTTAAATTTTTCCGTCGGAATCCGGATTTCCGCAGAAATTTACGAAAATCCTACAGATTTTCATAGCGACGGAATTAAGCGCTGGCGGAATCTGCAAATTCCGGCGGAACGGAATTTGCTGTTTCCGATCATACCTAGTGGTGCCTAACCCTAAAACTCCCCTGGTGGTGCCTAACCCTAAAACTCCACTGGTGTTGCCTATCCCTAAAACTCTACTGTTGGTGCCTAACCCTAACCACCCCCCTGGTGGTGCCTAACCCTAATCACCCCCCTAGTGATGCCTAACCCTAAAACTCCCCTGGTGGTGCCTAACCCTAAAACTCCCCTAGTGGTGCCTAACCCTAACCACCCACATGGTGGTGCCTAACCCTAACCACCCCCCTGGTGGGGCCTAACCCTAAAACTCCCCTGGTGGTGCCTAACCCTAACCACTTCCCCTGCATAAACACCCCTTTACACATAGAGAGGATATTATCGTAATAACACATATTATCGACAATAAATAATTACATATAATGACCTATTATCATAATTACATCATTACACATATTTTTTATCGTAACGTCACATATATTGATATCATTCACATATATTGAAATATTTGTGACATTACATATAATGACCTATTATTGTAAAAGTACACTTTTTTTTATCTTTATGTCACATATATTGATATAATCCACATATTAGTGAAATATCGTAATAAATATACACAATATCAGACAATGAAAGTCTAGATTTAGTTTCACAAACCTCTATTTATCAATCGTACTTTATCGTTGTAGATAAAATTTTGATATTTCGCAACAGCGCCCAAACATGTGCAAAGTTGAATGAAAAATGACAAAACCGATATTGAACATTGAAAAGATACCCGCGCCCAAATCTTTTAGCGCTATAATTAGCTGCTCCGCAGTGAGTGAGACCACCGTGGGACAGAAGAGGATGGGGGAAGCCTTGATAGGCACCAGAGCCTTCCCCCTCCCAAGGTGAGTATCCCCCAGGGGAACTTTTTTTTGTACAGAATCTCTTTAAACATTTCTCCCCTTTCTTTGGGTGAAAAAGGAATTGCATATGCTGTCCTGCATTGTTGCTTAGATTGGAGTGATTAATCCTAACTGAGGCATGCATATTCCCAGTGTCAGTGATTTACATACTGTTATTACAAGGGCCAGTTCTAGACTTTTTGGCACCTGAAGCAATAAGGATGCCCCTCCAACCGCGATCACCCCCGCCAATATGTGTGTCCAAAGCCAGACCGGAGAAGAGAGACACATCGGGCTGTGCATTTCAAGCAGTGGCACTACCCCTATCTCCTTCTTCTTCCCCCAAGACAGCATCACCTCCCTGCAGGCCCGCAGAATCTGGTCCCCAGGATGCTGGGTATGTGCTGCATTGATGCTGCATCACTCACCCGCTCTCAGCAGATTAGCGGTGCAATCACCAGCCACACATTAAGTCCTGCTTCCTCTCTGACTACAGGAGCGCCTCATGTGACCCGGCAGCACTTAACAGATCACATGTGGCACCGCTGTAGCCATGGATACAGGACCCTGGACGGGAGGATGGAGATCCGATTGCTGGAATACTGAGAGCAGGTGAGTAAAGCAGAGGTGCGCATCTAGAGAGAGGGAGACAGAGAGTTCAAGGAGGGGGACAGTTGGGGAGGGGAGCCACCTTTTGCTGCCCTCTAATTGTTGCCACCCAAAGCACATGATTCATGTTGCTCCATGGAAGAGCCGTCCCTGGTTATCACCAAAAGCGGCATCTTTACAGCTGACAAGGAGCAATACTATAGAATGTTTGTTCCCCCATTTGTGTCTCCCATGAAAACTCCCTCTCACTAGGATGAATACTTAATACTAGTACTGGAGAGCACCTTAAACCAAGCAGCTGAAGTTCTATGGTTGCTCATCTGTCCTCCGCTCTCCCGCCATCTGTGGTCCCTCACAATATACCAAACTGACATGTGCTGCCCCCTCCCCGGGCTGTAGGTTGAGATGGTTGGAAATGGCCATTTCTGATTCCACTGAAATGCAGATTTCTGCCAATGTATTTTTACAATTTCCGATTTTACGATATTCATTTTTTTCTAATTTCTGAGGAGGATTTTTTTTCCAGCAGAAAATGCAAAAAAAAAAAAAAAGACTCCGTCCAAAAAAAATAATAATAATAAATCTGAAAATCAAAATGTGATTGATCTACAAAATTAAAAAAAAAAAAAAAAGATTCAGAAAATCAGCAATGGGATAAATGGAAAGGGGCTGTAGGAGCTGTAGGGGCAGTAGGGGCTGTCAGGATTGTAGGGGCTGTGGAGGCTGTGGAGGCTGTGGGGCTGACAGGGCTGTGGGGGCTGTCGGTGCTGTCAGGCTGTGGGGGCTGTCAGGGCTGTTGGGCTGTTGGGCTGTGGGGGCTGTCAGGGCTGTCAGGCTGTGGGGGCTGTCAGGGCTGTTGGGCTGTGGGCACTGTGGGGGCTGTGAGAGCTGTAGGGGCTTTGGGGGCTGTCCGGGCTGTCAGGGTTGTAGGAGCTGTTAGGGGGGAGCTGTAGGGGCTGTCAGGGCTGCCAGGGCAGTAGGAGCTGTAGGGGCTGTCAGGGCTGTTGGGCTGTGGGGGCTGTGAGAGCTGTAGGGGATTTGGGGCTGTGAGGGCTGTCAGGGATACCAGGGTTGTATGAGCTGTTAGGGGGAGCTGTAGGGGATGTTAGGGCTGCCAGGGCTGTAGGAGCTGTAGCGGCTGTCAGGGCTGTAGGGGCTGTCAGGGCTGTAGGAGCTGTTGGGGCTGTGGGAGCTGTTGGGGCTGTCCAGGCTGTATGGGCTGTCAGGGCTGTAGGGGCTGTGGGGGCCGTAGGGGCTGTAGGGGCTGTGAGGGCTGTAGAGGCTGTCGGAGTTGTAGGGGCTGTCGGTCCGTAAGGGCTGTATGGGCTGTAGGAGCTGTTGGGACTGTTGGGGCTGTAGGGGCTGGGGGAGCTGTTGGGGCTGTCGAGGCTGCATGGGCTGTCGGGGCTGTGAGGGCTGTAGGGGCCGGAGGGGCTGTAGAGGCTGTCGGAGTTGTAGGGGCTGTCGGGCTATATGAGCTGTGGGGGCTGTCAGGGCTGTTGGGCTGTGGGGGCTGTCGGGGCTGTAGGGGCTGTAGGAGCTGTAGGAGCTGTAGAGGCTGTCGGAGTTGTAGGGGCTGTGGGAGCTGTTGGGGCTGTCGGGGCTGTATGGGCTGTGTGGGCTGTCAGGGCTGTTGGGCTGTGGGGGCTGTCAGGGCTGTAGGGGCTGTAGGAGCTGTCGGAGCTGTTGGGGCTGTCGGGGCTGCATGGGCTGTCAGGGCTGTAGGGCTGTGGGGGCTGTGGGGGCCGTAGGGGCTGTGAGGGCTGTAGAGGCTGTCGGAGTTGTAGGGGCTGTCGGTCTGTCAGGGCTGTATGGGCTGTCGGGGCTGTAAGGGTTGTAGTTGTGCCACTGACTTCAAATGTGTTTGCTGAAAAATTGTTTTTTCATGCTCAAATAACATCACAGTTATTGCACTGTCCTCCGCTCTCCCGCCATCTGTGGTCCCTCACAATATACCAAACTGACATGTGCTGCCCCCTCCCCGGGCTGTAGGTTGAGATGGTTGGAAATGACCATTTCTGATTCCACAGAAATGCAGATTTCTGCCAATGTATTTTTACAATTTCCGATTTTATGATATTCATTTTTTTCTAATTTCTGAGGAGGATTGTTTTTTTCCAGCAGAAAATGCAAAAAAAAAAAAAAAAGACTCTGTCAAAATAAAAAATAATAATAATAAATCTGAAAATCAAAATGTGATTGGTCTACAAAATTAAAACAAATAAAAGAATCAGAAAATCAGCAATGGGATGAATGGAAGGGGGCGGTAGGAGCTGTAGGGGCAGTAGGGGCTGTCAGGATTGTAGGGGCTGTGGAGGCTGTGGAGGCTGTGGGGCTGACAGGGCTGTAGGGGCTGTCAGGGCTGTAGGGGCTGTGGGGGCTGTCAAGGCTGTTGGGCTGTGGGGGCTGTCAGGGCTGTTGGGCTGTGGGGACTGTCGGGGCTGTCAGGCTGTGGGGGCTGTCAGAGCTGTTGGGCTGTGGGCACTGTGGGGGCTGTGAGAGCTGTAGGGGCTGTAGGGGCTTTGGGGCTGTCAGGGCTGTCAGGGTTGTAGGAGCTATAGGGGCTGTCAGGTCTGTAGGGGCTGTGGGGGCTGTAGGAGCTGTCGGGGCTGTGGGAGCTGTTGAGGCTGTCCAGGCTGTATGGGCTGTCAGGGCTGTAGGGGCTGTGGGGGCCATAGGGGCTGTGAGGGCTGTAGAGGCTGTCGGAGTTGTAGGGGCTGTCAGGCTGTGGGGGCTGTCAGGGCTGTAGGGGCTGTAGGAGCTGTTGGGACTGTCGGGCTGTATGGGCTGGGGGGGCCGTAGGTGCTGTAGGGGCTGTGAGGGCTGTAGAGGCTGTCGGAGTTGTAGGGGCTGTCGGTCTGTCAGGGCTGTATGGGCTGTAGGGGCTGTAGGAGCTGTTGGGACTGTCGGGGCTGTAGGGGTTGGGGGAGCTGTTGGGACTGTTGGGGCTGTAGGGGCTGGGGGAGCTGTTGGGGCTGTCGGGGCTGTGGGGGCTGTAGGGGCTGTAGAGGCTGTCAGAGTTGTAGGGGCTGTCGGGCTGTATGGGCTGTGTGGGCTGTCAGGGCTGTTGGGCTGTGGGGGCTGTCGGGGCTGTAGGGGCTGTAGGAGCTGTAGGAGCTGTAGAGGCTGTCGGAGTTGTAGGGGCTGTGGGAGCTGTTGGGGCTGTCGGGGCAGTGTCAGTGATCAGAGGCGGGACAAGGTCCTCCAGCACCCAAGGCTGAGACACCAAGGTGCGCCCCTCCATCCCTGCCACCCCAGCCATCACACACTGATTGCTATTAGACTAAGAGGTGCCACAGGGCCCACAACCTCCCCAACACCTTAATATCTAGTTATCTGGCTTGCAGTCACTGCTATGTATCCCCTTTTCTTATTTCTTTCTGCTTCAAACACAATTAGGAATGACAGCTGAATGAATTGTGCGCCCCCTCCTACACTGCACCCTGAGGCTGGAGCCTCTCCAGCCTATGCCTCGGCCCGGCCCTGTCAGTGATTTACATACTGTTATTACAAGGGCCAGTTCTAGACTTTTTGGCACCTGAAGCAATAAGGATGCCCCTCCAACCGCGATCACCCCCGCCAATACGTGTGTCCAAAGCCAGACCGGAGAAGAGAGACACATCGGGCTGTGCATTTCAAGCAGTGGCACTACCCCTATCTCCTTCTTCTTCCCCCAAGACAGCATCACCTCCCTGCAGGCCCGCAGAATCTGGTCCCCAGGATGCTGGGTATGTGCTGCATTGATGCTGCATCACTCACCCGCTCTCAGCAGATTAGCGGTGCAATCACCAGCCACACATTAAGTCCTGCTTCCTCTCTGACTACAGGAGCGCCTCATGTGACCCGGCAGCACTTAACAGATCACATGTGGCACCGCTGTAGCCATGGATACAGGACCCTGGACGGGAGGATGGAGATCCGATTGCTGGAATACTGAGAGCAGGTGAGTAAAGCAGAGGTGCGCATCTAGAGAGAGGGAGACAGAGAGTTCAAGGAGGGGGACAGTTGGGGAGGGGAGCCACCTTTTGCTGCCCTCTAATTGTTGCCACCCAAAGCACCTGATTCATGTTGCTCCATGGAAGAGCCGTCCCTGGTTATCACCAAAAGCGGCATCTTTACAGCTGACAAGGAGCAATACTATAGAATGTTTGTTCCCCCATTTGTGTCTCCCATGAAAACTCCCTCTCACTAGGATGAATACTTAATACTAGTACTGGAGAGCACCTTAAACCAAGCAGCTGAAGTTCTATGGTTGCTCATCTGTCCTCCGCTCTCCCGCCATCTGTGGTCCCTCACAATATACCAAACTGACATGTGCTGCCCCCTCCCCGGGCTGTAGGTTGAGATGGTTGGAAATGGCCATTTCTGATTCCACTGAAATGCAGATTTCTGCCAATGTATTTTTACAATTTCCGATTTTACGATATTCATTTTTTTCTAATTTCTGAGGAGGATTTTTTTTCCAGCAGAAAATGCAAAAAAAAAAAAAAGACTCCGTCCAAAAAAAATAATAATAATAAATCTGAAAATCAAAATGTGATTGATCTACAAAATTAAAAAAAAAAAAAAAAGATTCAGAAAATCAGCAATGGGATAAATGGAAAGGGGCTGTAGGAGCTGTAGGGGCAGTAGGGGCTGTCAGGATTGTAGGGGCTGTGGAGGCTGTGGAGGCTGTGGGGCTGACAGGGCTGTGGGGGCTGTCGGTGCTGTCAGGCTGTGGGGGCTGTCAGGGCTGTTGGGCTGTTGGGCTGTGGGGGCTGTCAGGGCTGTCAGGCTGTGGGGGCTGTCAGGGCTGTTGGGCTGTGGGCACTGTGGGGGCTGTGAGAGCTGTAGGGGCTTTGGGGGCTGTCCGGGCTGTCAGGGTTGTAGGAGCTGTTAGGGGGGAGCTGTAGGGGCTGTCAGGGCTGCCAGGGCAGTAGGAGCTGTAGGGGCTGTCAGGGCTGTTGGGCTGTGGGGGCTGTAAGAGCTGTAGGGGATTTGGGGCTGTGAGGGCTGTCAGGGATACCAGGGTTGTATGAGCTGTTAGGGGGAGCTGTAGGGGATGTTAGGGCTGCCAGGGCTGTAGGAGCTGTAGCGGCTGTCAGGGCTGTAGGGGCTGTCAGGGCTGTAGGAGCTGTTGGGGCTGTGGGAGCTGTTGGGGCTGTCCAGGCTGTATGGGCTGTCAGGGCTGTAGGGGCTGTGGGGGCCGTAGGGGCTGTAGGGGCTGTGAGGGCTGTAGAGGCTGTCGGAGTTGTAGGGGCTGTCGGTCCGTAAGGGCTGTATGGGCTGTAGGAGCTGTTGGGACTGTTGGGGCTGTAGGGGCTGGGGGAGCTGTTGGGGCTGTCGAGGCTGCATGGGCTGTCGGGGCTGTGAGGGCTGTAGGGGCCGGAGGGGCTGTAGAGGCTGTCGGAGTTGTAGGGGCTGTCGGGCTATATGAGCTGTGGGGGCTGTCAGGGCTGTTGGGCTGTGGGGGCTGTCGGGGCTGTAGGGGCTGTAGGAGCTGTAGGAGCTGTAGAGGCTGTCGGAGTTGTAGGGGCTGTGGGAGCTGTTGGGGCTGTCGGGGCTGTATGGGCTGTGTGGGCTGTCAGGGCTGTTGGGCTGTGGGGGCTGTCAGGGCTGTAGGGGCTGTAGGAGCTGTCAGAGCTGTTGGGGCTGTCGGGGCTGCATGGGCTGTCAGGGCTGTAGGGCTGTGGGGGCTGTGGGGGCCGTAGGGGCTGTGAGGGCTGTAGAGGCTGTCGGAGTTGTAGGGGCTGTCGGTCTGTCAGGGCTGTATGGGCTGTCGGGGCTGTAAGGGTTGTAGTTGTGCCACTGACTTCAAATGTGTTTGCTGAAAAATTGTTTTTTCATGCTCAAATAACATCACAAATATTCTGAGCAGTGTCAAAGTTTAAAGCTGCTGCATAAAATATAGAAAAACAATCTGCGGGCCGGTGCACACCTAAAAGCGCTAGCATAATTGCAAACACAAAGTGTTTTTTGAAGCTATTTTTCAAAGCAATTTAAGGCATGTGCCTAGCGATTGCACTGTCCTCCGCTCTCCCGCCATCTGTGGTCCCTCACAATATACCAAACTGACATGTGCTGCCCCCTCCCCGGGCTGTAGGTTGAGATGGTTGGAAATGACCATTTCTGATTCCACAGAAATGCAGATTTCTGCCAATGTATTTTTACAATTTCCGATTTTATGATATTCATTTTTTTCTAATTTCTGAGGAGGATTGTTTTTTTCCAGCAGAAAATGCAAAAAAAAAAAAAAAAGACTCTGTCAAAATAAAAAATAATAATAATAAATCTGAAAATCAAAATGTGATTGGTCTACAAAATTAAAACAAATAAAAGAATCAGAAAATCAGCAATGGGATGAATGGAAGGGGGCGGTAGGAGCTGTAGGGGCAGTAGGGGCTGTCAGGATTGTAGGGGCTGTGGAGGCTGTGGAGGCTGTGGGGCTGACAGGGCTGTAGGGGCTGTCAGGGCTGTAGGGGCTGTGGGGGCTGTCAAGGCTGTTGGGCTGTGGGGGCTGTCAGGGCTGTTGGGCTGTGGGGACTGTCGGGGCTGTCAGGCTGTGGGGGCTGTCAGAGCTGTTGGGCTGTGGGCACTGTGGGGGCTGTGAGAGCTGTAGGGGCTGTAGGGGCTTTGGGGCTGTCAGGGCTGTCAGGGTTGTAGGAGCTATAGGGGCTGTCAGGTCTGTAGGGGCTGTGGGGGCTGTAGGAGCTGTCGGGGCTGTGGGAGCTGTTGAGGCTGTCCAGGCTGTATGGGCTGTCAGGGCTGTAGGGGCTGTGGGGGCCATAGGGGCTGTGAGGGCTGTAGAGGCTGTCGGAGTTGTAGGGGCTGTCAGGCTGTGGGGGCTGTCAGGGCTGTAGGGGCTGTAGGAGCTGTTGGGACTGTCGGGCTGTATGGGCTGGGGGGGCCGTAGGTGCTGTAGGGGCTGTGAGGGCTGTAGAGGCTGTCGGAGTTGTAGGGGCTGTCGGTCTGTCAGGGCTGTATGGGCTGTAGGGGCTGTAGGAGCTGTTGGGACTGTCGGGGCTGTAGGGGTTGGGGGAGCTGTTGGGACTGTTGGGGCTGTAGGGGCTGGGGGAGCTGTTGGGGCTGTCGGGGCTGTGGGGGCTGTAGGGGCTGTAGAGGCTGTCAGAGTTGTAGGGGCTGTCGGGCTGTATGGGCTGTGTGGGCTGTCAGGGCTGTTGGGCTGTGGGGGCTGTCGGGGCTGTAGGGGCTGTAGGAGCTGTAGGAGCTGTAGAGGCTGTCGGAGTTGTAGGGGCTGTGGGAGCTGTTGGGGCTGTCGGGGCTGTATGGGCTGTGGGGGCTGTCAGGGCTGTTGGGCTGTGGGGGCTGTCAGGGCTGTAGGGGTTGTAGGAGCTGTAGGGACTGTCGGGGCTGTAGGGGCTGTCAGGGCTGTAGGGCTCTGGGGGCTGTAGGGCTGTCGGGGCTGTGAGGGCTGTCGGGGCTGTGAGGGCTGTAGGGGCCATAGGGACTATGAGGGCTGTAGAGGCTGTCGGAGTTGTAGGGGTTGTCGGTCTGTCAGGGCTGTTTGGGCTGTCGGGGCTGTAAGGGTTGTAGTTATGCCCCTGGCTTCAATGTGTTTGCTGAAAAATAGTTTTTTCATGCTCAAATAACATCACAAATATTCTGAGCAGTGTCAAAGTTTAAAGCTGCTGCATAAAATATAGAAAAACAATCTGCGGGCCGGTGCACACCTAAAAGTGCTAGCATAATTGCAAACACAAAGTGTTTTTTGAAGCTATTTTTCAAAGCGATTTCAGGCATGTGCCTAGCGATTTGCTAGAGAGTTTTGGTGTAGAAATTGTTTTTGTACAGTTGAGCTGGAAGTGTAGAGCTTTTGTAAAAAAAAAAAAAAAAAAAAAACTCTTGGAAAATCGCTCCGTTCTAGCGTTTTTTTAGAGCGATTTTCCACTTTCCTATACTTAACCTTGGGGCTAAATTGCCTCAAAAATGCTGCAGGACCCGGGTTTGCGTTTGTGAAAAAATCGCATCGCTCTGGTGTAATCCATCCCATTCAAATACATTAGCCAAGTGCTTTTCAAAGCACTGGCATTTTAAAAAAAAAGCACTCAGAAGCGCTCTAGGTGTGCACCAGCCCATAGTCATATTTTCTTATCACTAATATAGAGCTAAAGGTTCAGTGGTATGTGCCTCCAACACCCCACTGGGTGGCGCTCTATAGCCAGGGGATGGTTATTATATTGATAACATACCTGGGAAGGAATTACTCTATGCAGCCAGGAATCTTCCTCCACAATGATTGTGCGACTGCAGGTCTGCCTTGTATTTATACTAACTTAGGATGAACTGTCACCAACATTGCACTGACCCCCCCCCCCCCCCCCCCCCCCCCTTACTCAGTCATATGGCACCATTTGCTTTCAGTGAACATGGCTGTTATTATGAAATAGGGCTTCTTTAGAATTATTTATTTGTTACTGTAAATAACCGCTTATCTTATGTAAATACCCCGATATCAGCACTGGTGATATAAAATACTATTCCAGAGAACACAGGGGCAGATTTATCAACAACACTGGAGAGAAAAATCCTAAGAGGAACTGTAATGAAAATAACATAATGAATACAGTGGTTTATTTTTTTACAATATTAATTTGTAGAACATTTAGTCAGTGCTGTTTGCTTGGCAGTTGTAAGCTGTGATTTCCAACAATGCAACAAGGCTCACAGACAGGAAACTGCCAGGGCCATGGTCATGATGTCACACTGTAGGAGGGGTTTCACCACAATATCAGCCATACAGAGGTCTCTGATGATCTATTTGAGAAAGAGTAAAGATTTCTCGTGGGAAAGTGGTTATCAGCTACTGATGGTTAGGGTTAGGCACCACCAGGGGAGGGGTCTTAGGAATAGGCACCACCAGGGGAGGGGTCTTAGGAATAGGCACCACCAAGGATCTCTTATGGTGGCCACACATGTTACTATTTTTCTGTTCGATTTTACCCCAATTTGAAAACGATCGATTGTGTGAAAGAATCAAGAGAAAATATGCCTTTTCAATCAATACATTTGATCAATTTTTTTTTCAATTAAAATTGATCGGAAAGGTTAGAAACATCAGATCAATTTTGGCAGAAATTGAATGGCGTGTGGAAGATTGTATGAAAGTCATTCGACCTAATACATTTTAAGTTTATATTTAAGAATAAAGAATTTTTTCTTCAAAAGAAAAAAAAAACATTTATATACATGTTGATACATTATCTGTCATTTACTGCATTTAAAGAGGAACTCCAGTGAAAATAATGTAATAAAAAAGTGCTTAATTTTTTACAATAATTATGTATAAATGATTTAGTAAGTGTTTGCCCATTGTAAGATCTTTCCTCTCCCTGAGGAACATTCCTACATTTATCACATGGCGACATTTTTACTGCTGGCAGGTGATGTCATTGGAAGGAGATGCTGCTTGCTTTTTTGGCAGTTGGAAACAGCTGCAAACAGCTTTTATTTCCCACAATGCAACAAGGCTCCCACAGTGTGATGTCAGAACCATGGTCCTGGCATCATACTGTGGGAGGGTTTTCACCACAATATCATCCGTTTGAGAAAAGAAAAATATTTCTCATGGGAAAGGGGGTATCAGCAACTGATTGAGATGTCAAAGTTAAATTCTTGGTTACGGTTTCTCTTTAAATGGTGACTTTTTTCTTCTAACTGCAACTATAATCCTCTAACTTTAAATATAATAATGTTAAATATTGTAATGTACCCAACCCTACTCTCACAGAGAACCCTTCCTTGGTGGTGCCTAACCCTAACCACCCCCCTGATGGTGCCTAACCCCCCATGGTGGTGCCTAACCCTAACTATACCTAACCCTACTCTGACACAGAACCCTGCCTGTACCTATCCCTAACCCCTAGACCCCCCTGGTGGTGCCTAACCCTCAAACTCCCCTGGTGATGCCTAACCCTAAAACTCAGCTGGTGGTGCCTAACCCTAAAACTCCCCTGTTGGTGCCTAACCCTAACCACCCCCCTGGTGATGTCTAACCCTTAAACTCCCCTGGTGGTGCCTAACCCTAACCACCCACATGGTGGTGCCTAACCCTAAACACCCCCCTGGTGGTGCCTAACCCTTACCACCCCCCTGGTGGTGCCTAGTGTTTGGCGAACAGTGTTCGCCACTGTTCGGGTTCTGCAGAACATCACCCTGTTCGGGTGATGTTCGAGTTCGGCCGAACACCTAATGGTGTTCGGCCAAACTGTTCGGCCATTTGGCCAAACTAAGAGCGCATGGCCGAACGTTACCCGAACGTTCGGCTAGCGCTGTGATTGGCCGAACGGGTCACGTGTAGTGTTGGGCGAACATCTAGATGTTCGGGTTCGGGCCGAACATGGCCGCGATGTTCGGGTGTTCGAGCCAAACTCCGAACATAATGGAAGTCAATGGGGACCCGAACTTTCGTGCTTTGTAAAGCCTCCTTATATGCTACATACCCCAAATTTACAGGGTATGTGCACCTTGGGAGTGGGTACAGGAGGAAAAAAAATTTAGCAAAAAGAGCTTATAGTTTTTGAGAAAATCGATTTTAAAGTTTCAAAGGGAAAACTGTCTTAAATGCGGGAAATGTCTGTTTTCTTTGCACAGGTAACATGCTTTTTGTCGGCATGCAGTCATAAATGTAATACATATAAGAGGTTCCAGGAAAAGGGACCGGTAACGCTAACCCAGCAGCAACACACGTGATGGAACAGGAGGAGGGTGGCGCAGGAGGAGAAGGCCACGCTTTGAGACACAACAACCCAGGCCTTGCATGAGGACAAGAAGCGTGCGGATAGCAATTTGCGTTTTGTCGCCATGCAGTCATAAATGTAATACAGATGAGAGGTTCAATAAACAGGGACCGGAAACGCTAACCCATCACAGATGTTCATTGTTCATGTTACTTGGTTGGGGTCAGGGAGTGTTGCGTAGTCGTTTCCAATCCAGGATTGATTCATTTTAATTTGAGTCAGACGGTGTGCATTTTCTGTGGAGAGGAGGATACGCCGATCTGTGACGATGCCTCCGGCGGCACTGAAACAGCGTTCCGACATAACGCTGGCTGCTGGGCAAGCCAGCACCTCTATTGCGTACATTGCCAGTTTGTGCCAGGTGTCTAGCTTCGATACCCAATAGTTGAAGGGTGCAGATGGATTGTTCAACACAGCTATGCCATCTGACATGTAGTCCTTGACCATCTTCTCCAGGCGATCGGTGTTGGAGGTGGATCTGCACGCTTGCTGTTCTGTGTGCTGCTGCATGGGTGTCAGAAAATTTTCCCACTCCAAGGACACTGCCGATACCATTCCCTTTTGGGCACTAGCTGCGGCTTGTGTTGTTTGCTGCCCTCCTGGTCGTCCTGGGTTTGTGGAAGTCAGTCTGTCGGCGAACAACTGGCTAGAGGAGGGGGAGGATGTCAATCTCCTCTTTAAAGTCTCCACAAGGGCCTGCTGGTATTCTTCCATTTTGACCTGTCGGACTCTTTCTTCAAGCAGTTTTGGAACATTGTGTTTGTACCGTGGATCCAGAAGGGTAAAAACCCAGTAATTGGTGTTGTCCAGAATGCGCACAATGCGTGGGTCGCGTTCAATGCAGTCCTAGGCCGAAGAGGTCATAGCCTAGGGTCACAAAAACCTGTTTATTTGGGCTATTTCAATGGTAGTTATGGTGACGTACATAAATCTCAGCCATGGCCGTTAGCAACGTCTGAATTTCACGAAATGTCTCATGCAGGTAGAAGACATATTGTTAGACTTGGATTCCAAAGATGGGGTCCCTACATCTCTGCAAACCAGAGTTACAGGGGTCCAAAATTGGTAAAATCCCCAATAGGCTTTCATTGGGCCTCCTATTTACAGTTCCAAAATCTCACATCTTTTCAAAGGGCAATTGATCAGCAGTGGCAAATTTTCTAGCATTGTAGGGACCCTTAGGGGGAACATGACTGGTGAGTTTCGGGCCCCTAGGCCAAAGAGGTCATAGCCTAGGGTCACAAAAACCTCTTTATTTGGGCTATTTCAATGGTAGTGATGGTGACGTACATAAATCTCAGCCATGGCCGTTAGCAACGTCTGAATTTCACGAAATGTCTCATGCAGGTAGAAGACATATTGTTAGACTTGGATTCCAAAGATGGGGTCCCTACATCTCTGCAAACCAGAGTTACAGGGGTCTAAAATTGGTAAAATCCCCCATAGGCTTTCATTGCCTCCCTATTTCACTTTCCAAAATCTCACATCTTTTCAAAGGGCAATGGCTCAGCAGTACCAAATTTTCTAGCATTGTAGGGACCCTTAGGAGGAACATGACTGGTGAGTTTCGGGCCCCCTAGGCCAAAGAGGTCATAGCCTAGGGTCACAAAAACCTCTTTATTTGGACTATTTCAATGGTAGTGATGGTGACGTACATAAATCTCAGCCATGGCCGTTAGCAACGTCTGAATTTCACGAAATGTCTCATGCAGGTAGAAGACATATTGTTAGACTTGGATTCCAAAGATGGGGTCCCTACATCTCTGCAAACCAGAGTTACAGGGGTCCAAAATTGGTAAAATCCCCCATAGACTTTCATTGCCTCCCTATTTCACTTTCCAAAATCTCACATCTTTTCAAAGGGCAATGGCTCAGCAGTACCAAATTTTCTAGCATTGTAGGGACCCTTAGGGGGAACATGGCTGGTGAGTTTCGGGCCCCTAGGCCAAAGAGGTCATAGCCTAGGGTCACAAAAACCTGTTTATTTGGGCTATTTCAATGGTAGTGATGGTGACGTACATAAATCTCAGCCATGGCCGTTAGCAACGTCTGAATTTCACGAAATGTCTCATGCAGGTAGAAGACATATTGTTAGACTTGGATTCCAAAGATGGGGTCCCTACATCTCTGCAAACCAGAGTTACAGGGCTCCAAAATTGGTAAAATCCCCCATAGGCTTTCATTGGGCCTACTATTTACCGTTCCAAAATCTCACACCATTTCAAAGGGCAATGGCTCAGCAGTGGCAAAACTCACCAGTCATGATCCCCCTAAGGGTCCCTACAATGCTAGCTGCATGAGACATTTTGTGAAATTCAGACGTTGCTAACGGCCATAGCTGAGATTTATGTACGTCACCATCACTACCATTGAAATAGCCCAAATAAACAGGTTTTTGTGACCCTAGGCTATGACCTCTTTGGCCTAGGGGCCCGAAACTCACCAGTCATGTTCCCCCTAAGGGTCCCTACAATGCTAGAAAATGTGGTACTGCTGAGCCATTGCCCTTTGAAAAGATGTGAGATTTTGGAAAGTGAAATAGGGAGGCAATAAAAGTCTATGGGGGATTTTACCAATTTTGGACCCCTGTAACTCTGGTTTGCAAAGATGTAGGGACCCCATCTTTGGAATCCAAGTCTAACAATATGTCTTCTACCTGCATGAGACATTTCGTGAAATTCAGACGTTGCTAACGGCCATGGCTGAGATTTATGTACGTCACCATCACTACCATTGAAATAGCCCAAATAAACAGGTTTTTGTGACCCTAGGCTATGACCTCTTTGGCCTAGGGGCCCGAAACTCACCAGTCATGTTCCCCCTAAGGGTCCCTACAATGCTAGAAAATTTGGTACTGCTGAGCCATTGCCCTTTGAAAAGATGTGAGATTTTGGAAAGTGAAATAGGGAGGCAATGAAAGCCTATGGGGGATTTTACCAATTTTGGACCCCTGTAACTCTGGTTTGCAGAGATGTAGGGACCCCATCTTTGGAATCCAAGTCTAACAATATGTCTTCTACCTGCATGAGACATTTCGTGAAATTCAGACGTTGCTAACGGCCATGGCTGAGATTTATGTACGTCACCATCACTACTATTGAAATAGCCCAAATAAACAGGTTTTTGTGACCCTAGGCTATGGCCTCTTCGGCCTAGGACTGCATTGAACGCGACCCACGCATTGTGCGCATTCTGGACAACACCAATTACTGGGTTTATACCCTTCTGGATCCACGGTACAAACACAATGTTCCAAAACTGCTTGAAGAAAGAGTCCGACAGGTCAAAATGGAAGAATACCAGCAGGCCCTTGTGGAGACTTTAAAGAGGAGATTGACATCCTCCCCCTCCTCTAGCCAGTTGTACGCCGACAGACTGACTTCCGCAAACCCAGGACGACCAGGAGGGCAGCAAACAACACAAGCCGCAGCTAGTTCCCAAAAGGGAATGGTATCGGCAGTGTCCTTGGAGTGGGAAAATTTTCTGACACCCATGCAGCAGCACACAGAACAGCAAGCGTGCAGATCCACCTCCAACACCGATCGCCTGGAGAAGATGGTCAAGGACTACATGTCAGATGGCATAGCTGTGTTGAACAATCCATCTGCACCCTTCAACTATTGGGTATCGAAGCTAGACACCTGGCACAAACTGGCAATGTACGCAATAGAGGTGCTGGCTTGCCCGGCAGCCAGCGTTATGTCGGAACGCTGTTTAAGCGCTGCCGGAGGCATCGTCACAGATCGGCGTATCCGCCTCTCCACAGAAAATGCAGACCGTCTGACTCAAATTAAAATGAATCAATCCTGGATTGGAAACGACTACGCAACACTCCCGGACTCCAACCAAGTAACATGAACAATGAACATCTGTGATGGGTTAGCGTTTCCGGTCCCTGTTTATTGAACCTCTCATCTGTACTACATTTATGACTGCATGGCGACAAAACGCAAATTGCTATCCGCACGCTTCTTGTCCTCATGCAAGGCCTGGGTTGTTGTGTCTCAAAGCGTGGCCTTCTCCTCCTGCGCCACCCTCCTCCTGTTCCATCACGTGTGCTGCTGCTGGGTTAGCGTTACCGGTCCCTTTTCCTGGAACCTCTTATATGTATTACATTTATGACTGCATGCCGACAAAAAGCATGTTACCTGTGCAAAGAAAACAGACATTTCCCGCATTTAAAAGACAGTTTTCCTTTTGAAACTTTAAAATCGATTTTCTCAAAAACTATAAGCTCTTTTTGTTAAATTTTTTTTCCTCTTGTACCCACTCCCAAGGTGCACATATCCTGCAAATTTGGGGTATGTAGCATGTAAGGAAGCTTTACAAAGCACGAAAGTTCGGGTCCCCATTGACTTCCATTATGTTCGGAGTTCGGGTCGAACACCCGAACATCGCGGCGATGTCCGGCGAACGTTCGCGAACCCGAACATCTAGGTGTTCGCCCAACACTAGTGGTGCCTAACCCTTACCACCCCCCTGGTGGTGCCTAACCCTAACCACTTCTCCTGCATAAACACCCTTTTACACATAGAAAGGACAATATCATAATAACACATATCATAAATAAATAATTACATATAATGACCTATTATCATAATTACATCATTACACATTTTTTTTATCATAATGTCACATATATTGATAAAATCCACATATATCAAAATATTTGCAGCATTACATATAATGAACCGGTTAGTATAGCTTAGAATGTGTCCTGTGCAGGACGTATAGCTGTCTCTCCCCACCTGCCTTCACCTGTCACCCTCACCTAGGCTGGCACCCGGTCCACCCATGGGTACAGGTATTTCTGGTTAATTAACCCTCTGGGCGATACAATTAGATCGCCCAGGAGGGGGCGCAGCACTTTTAAAAAAAATATATATATTTTTTAAATCATGTAGCGAGCCCTGGGCTCGCTACATGATAGCCGCTGCGCAGCGGCATCCCCCCACCCACTCCGATCGCCTTCGGCGATCAGAGTAAGCAGGAAATCCCGTGCAGAACGGGATTTCCTGCTGGGCTTCCCCGGTCGCCATGGCGACCAGGTGGGATGACGTCACCGACGTCATGGACGTCGTGACGTCAGAGGGAGTACCGATCCACCCCTCAGCGCTGCCTGGCACTGATTGTCCAGGCTGCGCAAGGGGTCGGGGAGGGGGGGGGGGGCTGTACGGCACGGCGGCGAGTGGCGGATCGGCGGCGAGCGGCGGCGATCGGAAGTTACACGCAGCTAGCAAAGTGCTAGCTGCGTGTAACCCCAAAAAAAAATTGTGCAAATCGGCCCACCAGGGCCTGAGAACTCCTCCTGCGCGACATACCCCGAGCTCAGCTCGGGATTATCGCCCAGGAGGTTAAGAACATTAACCTATTTTGCACGCGCACTCCCGGCCGCGGATTCGGTAGCCAAGGAATCAATGTATCGGGCTATGGAGCCCGATCACTGATTCCTCTCCCCCGCTGAAAAAGCGACAGCTTCTCTCGGAAGCTGAGCTTTTTCTTGCCGTCTCCTTCCCGATGCGTCACTCTAAGTGCGTGCTACGCTTAGAGTGACGTCATGTAAACAAACTCATGGCCGCCATCTTGTGGCCAAAAAGTAATACTACACCTTAAAAAAAAAAAAAAAAAAAAGAATTAACACACATTTACATTATAAATATATTGTTTACCTCCCACCCTCCCAAAAGTACCCAAATAAAATGTTTAGTATAAAAAAAAAAAAAACATTACAATAAAAAAAAAAACATGTAAATATTTACCTAAGGGTCTAAACTTTTTAAATATCAATGTAAAGATGAAATATTTCTATATTTTTTATATTTCTATATTTTTTTATTTTAAACTTGTAAATAGTGATAGATGCAAAATGGAAAAAATGCACCTTTATTTCCAAATAAAATATTGTCGCCATACATTGTGATAGGGACATAATTTTAACGGTGTAATAACCGGGACATATGGACAAATACAATACGCGAGCTTTAATTATGGAGGCATGTATTATTTTAAAACTATAATGGCTGAAAACTGAGAAATAATGAATTTTTCCATTTTTTTCTTATTCTTCCTGTTAAAATGCATTTACAGTAAAGTGGCTCTTAGTAAAATGTACCCCCCAAAGAAAGCCTAATTGGTGGCGGAAAAAACGAGATATAGATCAGTGCATTGTGATAAGTAGTGATAAAGTTATAGGCTAATGAATGGGAGGTGAACATTTCTCACGTGAAAACGACGGAACCTGAATGGGTTAAAGGACTTTTTTCATTGTTGTGTTTTTATTCCATTTAACCCTTTGAGGAAATGGGTAAGGGGTACTTTGTACCCCATACTCATTTCTCCTGGGAGGGGGGTGGGCATCTGGGGTCTCCTTCTTAAAAGGGACTCCCAGATGCCACCATGAACCCCCCCCCCCAGGGAGTCATCGCCTTCACCTCCTCCTGGGGCACCGGAGGTGGGGATGAGCCCATTGTCCATGGATTGGAGAAGGGCTCAGGGGGAGAGGGGAAGACTTGGCCGCCCCTCTCCCCCGGAGCCCCCCCCCATACCATGGACCATGCAGGCTGGTATAGTTCAGGGTGCGAAGCCCCACGCGGCCGGGGCTCCGCATTCTGGCTATTCCAGCCTGCATGGGGGACAAGGGGTTACAGAGAGCTCGGTCGGGGGGACCCCATGTCATTTTTTTTTTCAGATTCCCACACTCAACACATAAAAATAATAAAAAATTTTGAGATTTTAGCACTTTTGCACCCCCATAACTCTGGTTTGCAGAGATGTAGGGAACCCAAAGTTGGAGTGCAAGTACAACAATATGCCTTATACCTGCATGCGACATGTCGTGAGCTTCAGACTTTGCTAACGGCCATGGCGGGGATTTACATTCGTCACCGGCATCATTGCCAAAAAAACATGCTTTTGTGACCCTAGGCTATGACCTCTTTTGCCTAGGAGCCCCAAACTCACCAATCTTGAGCCCCCGAAAAGTCCCTACAATACTAGAAAATTTGCCACTGCTGAGCCATCATCCTTTGAAAAGATTTGAGATTTTTGAAAGTGAAATAGGAAGCCCATTGAAAGCCAATGGCAAAATTCAGCACTTTTGCACCCCTATAATTCTGGTTGGTTATCACTAGAGATGTGGCGAACGGTTCCCGAACCGTTCGCCGGCGAACATCTCTAAATTCATGGGCCTCTTACTACTTCCGGGTCGCAATGACCCGGAGTAGTACGCCTGCGCTGCCCGGCGGAGCGCGTCCTAGATCGCGCTCCCATTGCCGGGCACTCTCTGCGCATGTGCGTGACGTCATGAGTGACGTCACGCTCATGCGCAGAGAGCGCCCGGCAACAGGAGCGCGATCTAGGACGCGCTCCGCCGGGCAGCGCAGGCGTACTACTCCGGGTCATTGCGACCCGGAAGTAGTAAGAGGCCCAGAGAGGTTCGCCAGGCGAACTGTTCGGCCCAACTCTAGTTATCACCCGTCGACCTTAGCAGTTAATAGCAAAGGCCCCTTACATCCTAGCAACATCAAATTTGAAGGATATGTTAAAAAGATAGTAGCAAACAATATTTAAAAAATATATATATATTATGTTTATGTGCTGAGTGTGGGAAATCTGAAAAAAAAATGACGTGGGGTCCCCCTCACCGAGCCTCTGTAACCCCTTGCACCCCATGCAGGCTGGGATAGCCAGAATGCGGAGCCCCGACCGTGTGAGGCTTCGCATCCTGAGCTATATCAGCCTGCAAGGTCCATGGTATGGGAGGCTCCGGGGGAGAGGGGCGGCCAAGCCTTCCCCTCTCCCCCCGAGCCCTTGTCCAATCCATGGACAAGGGGCTCATCCCCAACTCTGGTGCCCCAGTAGGAGGTGGGGGCGACGACTCCCTGGGGGGTTCATGGTGGCATCTGGGAGTCCCCTTAAAGAAGGGGACCCCAGATGCCCACCCCCCTCCAAGGAAAAATGAGTATAGGGGTACAAAGTACCCCTTACCCATTTCCACAAAGGGTTAAATGAAATAAAAACACAACGACAAAAAAAGTCCTTTCATTTTCTTAATTAAACAGAAATACTTACCTGTACCCATGGGTGCACTGGGTGCCAGCCTAGGTGAGGGTGACAGGTGAAGGCACTGTCTCCTTCTACATACCATGCAAATTTGGTCTTTCTACTATGTAAGGGGACTTTGCTATCAACCACTAAAGTCGGTGGGCATTAAAGTCTATGGAAAAAATGCGAACCCAAACTCTTTTGGAAAAAAGTTCTCGGTGCACCTCGACCTTGAACCACCAATGTTTGCGCGAATCTGTTCACTGGCGAAACTGTCCGGCAATCTCTATTCATTTTTTTCTGATTTCTGAGGAGTATTTAGATTTTTTTTTGTTCATCAGAAAATGCAAAAATAAAAAAATAAAATCTGAAAATCAAGATGTGATTGGTCTACAATTACCATGGTAATCTAATTTTTGCGGACAAAAAAAAATCTGCATTCTGTGCAAACTGCATTTAATGCAAAAAATGTAAAAAAAAAACAAAAAAAAAAAACAGAAAATCAGCAATAGGATAAACGGAAAGGGACTGTGGGGCTGTAGGGGCTGTTAGGGTTGTCGGGCTGTCAGGGCTGTAGGGGCTGTGGAGACTGTGGGGCTGTGGATACTGTGGGGCTGTCAGAGCTGTAGGGGCTGTTGGGGCTGTCGGGGCTGTATGGGCTGTGGGGGCTGTAGGGGCTGTAGGCGCTGTCAGGGCTGCCAGGGATGTAGGAGCTGTAAGGGCTGTCGGGGCTGTAGGGGCTATGGGGGCTGTCAGGCTGTGGGGGCTGTGGCCGCTGTGGGGGCTGTCAGGCTGTGGGGTCTGTAGGGGCTGTAAGAGCTGTAGGGACTGTCAGGGCTGTAGGGGCTGTTGGGGCTGTCGGGGCTGTGGGAGCTGTTGGGGCTGTCAGGGCTGCATGGGCTGTCAGGTCTGTAGGGGCTGTAGGGCTGTGGGGGCCAAAGAGGGTTGTCGGGGCTGTGAGGGCTGTCGGGGCTGTGAGGGCTGTAGGGGCTGTAAGAGCTGTAGGGACTGTCAGGGCTGTAGGGTCTGTGGGGGCTGTGGGGGCTGTAGGGGCTGTCGGAGCTGTTGGGGCTGTCAGGGCTGCATGGGCTGTCAGGGCTGTAGGGCTCTGGGGGCTGTAGGGCTGTGGGGGCCGTAGGGGCCATAGGGACTATGAGGGCTGTAGAGGCTGTCGGAGTTGTAGGGGTTGTCGGTCTGTCAGGGCTGTTTGGGCTGTCGGGGCTGTAAGGGTTGTAGTTATGCCCCTGACTTCAATGTGTTTGCTGAAAAATTGTTTTTTCATGCTCAAATAACATCACAAATATTCTGAGCAGTGTCAAAGTTTAAAGCTGCTGCATAAAATATGGAAAAACAATCTGCGGGCTGGTGCACACCTAAAAGCGCTAGTATAATTGCAACACGGAGTGTTTTTTAAAGCTATTTTTCAAAGCGATTTCAGGCATGTGCCTAGCGATTTGCTAGAGAGTTTTGGTGTAGACATTTTTTTGTACAGTAGAGCTGGAAGTGTAGAGCTTTTGTAAAGAAAAAAAAAAAACTCTTGGAAAATCGCTCCGTTCTAGCGTTTTTTAGAGCGATTTTCCACTTTCCTATACTTAACCTTGGGGCTAAATTTCCTCAAAAATGCTGCAGGACCCGGGTTTGCATTTGTGAAAAAATAACATCGCTCTGGTGTAATCCATCCCATTCAAATACATTAGCCAAGTGCTTTTCAAAGCACTAGCATTTCAAAAAGCACTCAGAAGCGCTCTAGGTCTGCACCAGCCCATAGTCATATTTTCATATTACTACAGTAATATAGAGCTGAAGGTTCAGTGGTATGTGCCTCCAACACCCCACTGGATGGCGCTCTATAGCCAGGGGATGGTTATTATATTAATAACATACCTGGGAAGGAATTACTGTATACAGTCAGGAATATTCCTCCACAATGATTTGTGCAGGTCTACCTTGTAATTATACTAACACTAGCTGATGACCCAGCGTTGCCCAGGTATGTATTTGGCTGGTGTTGGTTCCGCCCAATTTTTCTAACCCTAACACAGAATTACTCAATGACCAAGTTTGTGAGTTTTGGGGTCTTTGGCATCAATAATTTGTATATTCCCATAGAAATTAAACAAATCAGATTGGCTGTTTGTGACTCTGCCCATCTCCAGCATTTGAACCCAACTGTATCAGGTTTGAGGCATCTGTTATTAACAGTGTAAAAATGGCAGTGTAAGGGATAGCGGACCCGCTGCCAGTATGCTGTGGCAGCGGGCTCCGCTTCCCAGGCTCTCACCGCCGGTGTACTGCCGAGCGGGGCAGTGTGGACGGCGGAGTCCGCATGCTCGGCGGACTCCGTCGCACAGTTGCTTCCTGTGGGGTCCCCCTCGCCGGCCCTTACCCTCCGCATGACGCGCGTGCGCTCGAGGAGGCAGGATCTTTATGCCTCTAGACGGGGAGTCAGCTGACCAGGCCAGTCAGCTGACTCCCTCTGCTCTGGTGATTGGCTGGGGCTCTGGGGCGGCGCTGGGCAGCTCTCTTGCTACATATAGGACTTGCTTGTCAGTAGCAAGTTGTCTGCTGTCGTGAATACATCCGTGTTAGCGCTCAGACCTTAGCTCAGTTTCCTAGGCGTTGATACCAAGGACGTCACACCTTAGATTAGGATTGTATTGTATATTTACCTGTGTTTTGACTCTGGCTATCCCTGACTACTCTTTACTCTAATCGCTCTTGTACTTCTGCCTATCTGATTCAAGTTGCCGACCCTGCCTGTTTACCGACTCTGAATCAGCTTTCCATTTCTGTACTGCTGCCGCCTTCTCTGTTGCCGAACCTCCGCTTGTCTGACCTTTCTCCTTTCAGTGGAACGTCTCCCACTGTAGGGTTATCTCTGAGGCTTGCCTCTCTGAGATGCCTGCCCCAGCAGACGATTACTGCCTGGGGCTGAGATTCCTCTCTGTGCTGGGTTTGAGGATCTCACACACGGGGTTCCCATTCAGAGGTAACCACACCTCTGAGGAATTGCCGTGTGGTGGATATTTCCAAGATCTTGCGAATTACTACTGACATTATTGTTATTTTCTGTGTTAGGTGTTGGAGGTTAGTTTCACTTGTATTATTGGTGATTCTGCAGATCATCAATAATCAGGTGATATCTGTATTGTTGGTGATACTGCAGATCACCAATAATCGGATTCTCTCTGTTCGCTGACACCGATCCTGACAGGCGCAATTTAAATATTTCCCTTGAAAATCAACAGGTGAATTTTGATTGGCTATTGTAGGCTCCACTCACTTCCCTGAATATTAATCTTAGTCACCCAGTGACCATCTGGGCAAAGTTTGAGAACCCTGCCATTAACAGTGTAAGAAGGCCTGCAGTTTATATTTTCCCAGTGAAATTTGTTTTTGGCTCTGCCCACTGTTTGTAACCTGGACACATAGTCATTCAATGACCAAGTTTGTGAGCTTTCGTGGTCCTTGGCATCACAAATTTGGATTTCCCTAGTGAAATTAAACAAATCTGATTGGCTGTTTGTGGCTCTGCCCCCTTTTCTGAATTTGAACCCCAGTAACCCAATAGCCAACTGTACCAGGTTTGAGGCTTGAGCCATTAACAGTGCAAGAATGGCAGCAATTTTAATAATTCACTTGAAAATCAACAGGTGAATTTTGAATGGCTTATTTAGGCTCCACCCACTTTTCTGAATATTAATCCCAGTCATCCACTAACCAACTGTGCAAAGTTTGAGAACCCTGCCATTGGCAGTGAAAAAGGGTTGACGTTTACATTTTCCCAGGGAAACCTGTTTTTGACTCCACCCAGTGTATCAAACCTTGACACACAGACAGTCATTCAATGACCAAGTTTGAGAGCTTTCCGGTTCACGGAATCAAAGTTTTGTGAATGGAAGCAGTTTATCCAGCAAAGATATCTGATTGGCTGTTTGTGGCTCTGCCCCTTTAGTGAATTTGAATCCCCAGTCTCTTAATGACCGACTGTAGCAGGTTTAAGGCCTCTGCCATTAACAGTGTAAGAACGGCAGCAGTTTCAATATTTCATTTGAAAATGAATAGGTGACTTTTAATTGGCTGTTGTTGACTCCACCTACTTTTCTTAATATTAATCCCAGTCACCCAATGGCCAACTGTGTCAATTTTGAGAACCCTGCCATTAACAGTGTAAGAATGGCTGCAGTTTATATTTTCCCATGTAAAAGTTAGTTAATTTTGGCTCCGCCCACTGTTTCTAACCTTTACATACAGTCACTCAATGACCAAGTTTATGAGCTTTGGGGTCCTTGGCATCAATACGTTGTGTTTTCCCATTGTAATTAAACAAATCTAAATTGGCTGTTTGTAGCCCGCCCCCTTTTCAGAATTTAAACCCCAATCTCCATCTCTGCCATTAAGAGTGTAAGAATGGCAGCAAAGTACATATTCCCATTGAAAATCAATAGGTGAATTTTTATTGGCTGTTGTAGGCTTCACCCACATTTCATGAATATTAATCCCAGTCATCAAGTGACCACTTGTGTCAAGTTTGAGAGCCCTGCCAATAACAGAATGGCTGAAATCAATCTAACAAATCTGATTGGCTGCTTGTGGCTCCACCCCCTTTAGTGAATTTGGACTCCAGTCACCCAATGACTGACTGTATCAGGTTTGAGGCCTCTGCCATTAACAGTGTAAGAATGGTAACACTGTAAATATTCCCCTTGAAAATGAATAGGTGAATTTTGATTGGCTGTTGTAGGCTCAACCCACTTTCTAATATTAATCCAAGTCAACCAGTGGCCACCTGTGTCAAGTTTGAGAACTCTGCCAATAACAGAATGGCTGAAATCAATCTAATTGGTTGTTTGTTTGATTGGCTGATCTGATTAGCTGTTTGTGGCTCCACCCTCTGTAGTGAATTTGGACTCCAGTCACCCAATGACTGAATGCATCAGGTTTGAGGCCTCTGCCATTAACAGGGTTAGGGTATAGCAATGTAAATGTTCCCCATGATAATCAATAGGTGAATTTTGATTGGCTGTTGTAGGCTCCACCCACTCTCTAAATATTAATCCCAGTCACCCAGTGGCCAACTGTGTCACGTTTGGGAACCCTGCCATTAACAGTGTAAGAATGGCTGCAGTTTATATTTTCCCGTGACAAAAATTTAGTTCTTGGTACTGCCCACTTTTTCTAACCTTGACATAGTCACTTAATTACCAAGTTTATGAACTTTGGTGTTCTTGGTATCAATAATTTGTATATTCCCATTGACATTAATCAAATCTTATTGGCGATTTGTGGCTCCGCCCCCTTTGTTCAAATCGGTCAAGGCGTTTTCGAGTGATCGCGGCACACACACACACACACACACACACACACACACACACACACACACACACACACACACACACACACACACACACACACACACACACACACACACACACACACACACACACACACACACACACACACACACACACACACACACACACACACACACACACACACACACACACACACACACACACACACACACACACACACACACACACACACACACACACACACACACACACACATATAAATACGATTTTATATATATAGATTAGAAAAACGGGGAGATATGCAGCAGTACTTAGGAACACCTGACAAGCTATTCCGATAACATGTTAATTAAGGTGTTGTAGCCATTTACCATATAAAAAGTTAACATCAATGGTTCCCCAAAATGTATTAATGTTTATATATATATATATCTGTATATATATATATATGTTTATATATATATATATCTATATATATATATATATATATATATAGAGAAAGAGAGAGAGAGAGAGATAGGTAGATAGATAGATAGGATGAACTGTCACCAACATTGCATAGTGAACTGTCACCAACATTGCACTGACCCCCCCTTCCCTCCTTACTCAATCATATTGCACCATTTGCTTCCAGTGAACATGACTGCTATTATGAAATAGGGCTTCTTTGGAATCATATATTATTTAAGTTACTGTAATGACCGCTTATCTTATGTAAATACCCCAATATCAGCACTGGTAATACAAAATAAAATTCCAGAGAACACAGGAGCAGATTTATCAACAGCATTGGAGAGAAAAATCCTAAGAGGAATTGTAATGAAAATAACATAATGAATATAATGGTTTATTTCTTACAATATTCATTTATAGAGCATTTAGTAGTCAGTGCTGCTTGCTTGGCAGTTAGAAAAAGCTGTTATTTCCAACAATGCAACAAGGCTCACAGACAGGAAACTGCCAGGGCCATGGTCATGATGTCACACTGTGGGAGGGGTTTCACCACAATATCAGCCATACAGAGGTCTCTGATGATCTATTTGAGAAAGAGTAAAGATTTCTCGTGGGAAAGTGGTTATCAGCTACTGATCAGAATGAAGTTCAATCCTTGGTCATAGTTCTTCTTTAGGAGGTTTGTAGTAATCATGTAAAACTGTCTCAGACACCCCGGGCTGCCCGTGAGGCGGGGTGAGGCAGGTTCCTCAGGTGGCGGAAGTGAGGGTGATGCCCGCCTAGCTTCGGGTGGGGGTGGCGCCGTGCTGGAGGGGGTAGCATTTAGGAAGGTGGAGCAGCGTGCACAGCGGTGGAGAGGGGGTTGGACTCCCCCCCTCACCTGGGGCTCCCCCATCTGTGCGCCCCCTCCAGCTATTTTCAACACATTACTGTCCCAGACAGTAGCAGAGAAGGAATGATTCACCTCCTTCCTGTCCAGGTGTTGCGTTCCACCGCTCGCCTCACTTCCTGCAATGCTGCCCACTGTACTCTAGTGGGCAGCTTTGCAGGAAGCATGAGCGGTGGAACACAGCCTGGACTGGAAGGAGGTGAATCATTGCTTCTCCGATCCTCTCTGTGACAGTGATGCGTGGAACATAGCTGGAGGGGGAGCACAGACGGGGGAGCCTCAGGTGAGGGAGGGGGGAGTCGGGCCCCCTTCCCAACGCTGTGCTCGCTGCTCCCCTTTCCTGACTGCTATTCCCTCCAACTCATAGGGGGCATTTATACTACCCATGGGAAGGGGCACGTGGCTTCCTCAAAAGTTTGCCTCAGGAGGCAAAAAGTCTAGAACCGGCACTGGTCTCAGACATTTTAAGAAGATGCAGTTTCCTTCTAGAACTGTGGTAAACCAGGAGGAGATAGGCAGGGTTCTCAGAACTGGTGCAGTCTGTGAGAGAATCCTCTGATTGAGGTGCGGTGTACTATGGCAGCTTCAATACAGAAAAAGTGGTATTTTAATAGTAAAATTAGTAACATTTAATAGTAAAATAGCAATACATGGGATACAGTTGGGGACATCAAACTTGGAGAAGGACTTAGGAGTACTTATCGACAACAAGTTAAATAATCATACTCAATGCCAATCCGCTGCAGCTAAAGCGAACAAAATTTTTGGATGCATTAAAAAGGTAATAAAAACTCAAGATGCTAGCATAATATTGCCCGTTTAACTCTCTAGTAAGGTCACATCTGGAATATGGAATTCAGTTCTGGGCACTACATTACAAAAAAGATATTGCAGTTTTAGAGCAGGTGCAGAGACGAGCAACAAAATTGATACGTGGGATGGAAGGACTCACTTACCAAGAAAGGTTAGATAAACTGGGTTTATTTAGTCTAGAGAAAAGACGCCTTAGAGGGGATCTGATTAACATGTATAAATACATCAGAGGGCAATATAACATATATATCTATATATATAATAGAGTAAGTGCCTCAACCTTCAAGCAAGAAGAAGAAGTAGCGCCCTGCCCCCAGGGCCGGTCCAAGCAAGAAGAAGAAGTAGTGTCATATCAAACCAAGGGCAAAGAGGGATAATTTGCATATTCAGTAGCAGTGCATTGTGGGTAACTGCAAATGTTCACTTATAGCTGAATTATTGCAGATTTGCTTCTGTTTTAAGAAAGAAAATTACACCAAGCTTTGCTTTTTTTTTTTAGTAGGAGGGCTTTCTGGTCTCTTTTATCCTCCTATACACTCTTAGTAGTTTGGGTCACCCTGAGCTGCTTGGCTACTCTGTTGTACTGGTCCAAGCCCTATCTCATACAGCCATATCAAACCTTGCCATGTACTGGTGAGGACCAAATGTCTGAAATAGGCTGTCACAAGTGGGTTTGATATGACTTGGTAAAACTTAAAGCTGTAGGCTTGCTTGACTTACCAAGGGTGAAAAGGAATAATTTGCATAACGGCGAATTGTGGGTAATCACAAATGTTCACTTGCAGCTGAATTATTGCAGATTTTCTTCTGTTTTAAGAAAGCAAATTACACCAAGCTTTGATTTTTTTAGTAGAAGGTTTTTGTGGTCCCTTTTATCCACCTATACATTCCGAGTGGTTTGGGTCACCTTGAGCTGCTTGGTTACTCTGTTGTACTGGTCCAAGCCCTATCTCATACAGCCATATCAATCCTTGCCATGTACAGATGAGGACTAAGGCCCCGTTCACATCACAAACGCGGATGGCCATGCATGCGGAACGCAACGCATGCGAACGCATGCCATCCGCGTTTGTGTGCGTTGCATGGCTGATCACATCACTGAAAAGTGAATGGGACAGCCACGCGTTTTTACAAAAAATGCGTGCAGCATGCGTTTCCGGACCGCACAGGTCCGGAACGCATGCAGTGTGAACATCAGACATTGCACTCTATGCAATGTCTGATGTCGTGCATGTCGGCCACCTGCACGCGTTTCCAAAACGCAGCTGGAAACACGTGCAGTGTGAACGGGGCCTGAAAGTCTGAAACAGGCTGTCACATGTGGGTTTGATATGGCTGTGTAAAATTTAAAGCTATAGGCTTGCTATACACCAGTGGTTCTGGATGCTTGCTTGGCTTACTAAGGATGAAAAGGAATTATTTGCATATTTAGTAGCAGTGCATTGTGGGTAACCACAAATGTTCACTTATAGCTGAGTTATTGCATATTTCCTTCTGTTTTAAGAAGGCAAATTACACCAAGCTTTGCTTTTTTTAGTAGGAGGTATTTTTGGTCCCTTTTATCCCCCTATACATTCTGAGTGCTTTGGGTCACCCTGAGCTGCTTGGTTACTCTGTTGTACTGGTCCAAGCCCTATCTCATACAGTAGTATCAATCCTTGCCATGTACTCATGAGGGCCCAAAGTCTGAAACAGGCTGTCACATGTGGGTTTGATATGGCTGTGTAAAATGTAAAGCTATAGGCTTGCTATACACCAGTAGCTCTGGATGCGTGCTTGGCTTGCTAAGGGTGAAAAGGAAATATTTGCATATTTAGTAGCAGTGCATTGTGGGTAACCACAAATGTTCACTTATAGCTGAATTATTGCATATTTCCTTCTGTTTTAGGAAGGCAAATTACACCAAGCTTTGCTTATTTTAGTAGGAGGTCTTTTTGGTCCCTTTTATCCCCCTATACATTCCGAGTGGTTTAGGTCACCCTGAGCTGCTTGGTTACCCTGTTGTACTGGTCCAAGCCCTATCTAATACAGCTGTATCAATCCCTGCCATGTACTGATGGGGACTAAAAGTCTGAAACAGACTGTCTACATGTGGGTTTGATATGACTGTGTAAAATTTAAAGCTTTATGCTTGCCGTAAATCAGCGGCTCTGGATGCTTGCTTGACTTACCAAGGGCGAAAAGGGGTAATTTGCATATTTAGTAGCAGTGCATTGTGGGTAACCACAAATGTTCACTTATAGCTGAATTATTGCAGATTTCCTTCTGTTTTAAAAAGGCAAATTACACCAATACAGTGTGCGGCATTGCAGGAAGTGACGACAGTGGAACGCACGATGGAACACGGAAGAGGTGAGTCATCCCCGCCCGCTGCCTCTTATTAATAGTGGCGGCTGCTACTGTGCTTAAGCAGAAGGGGAAGCGCACATGAGGGACCCAGGTGAGGGGGGGGGGGGGTTCCTGCTGAGCTTAAGCTGGAGGTAGAGCACACATGGGGGACCCAACCCCCTTCCCTGCTGCCGTGCCCAATACCCCCTTCCTGCCCTCTACCCTCTTATGCGGCGTATGCTACGCCGCGGGTTGGCTAGTAACATATATAGCTTGGCGGATGAGCTTTTTGTCCCTAGACCTTCTCAAAGGACTAGAGGACATGATCTGCACATGGAGAAAAAACGTTTTAGCCATTTATTTAGGAAAGGGTTCTTTACAGTAAGAGTGATTAAGATGTGGAATGCATTGCCACAGGAAGTCGTTATGGCAAACTCAATACCTGCATTTAAAGAGGGCTTAGATGCTTTCCTTGCGTTGAAAGACATTCATGACTACACTTACTAGGTAATGCCTAATGATGTTGATCCAGGGATTTTATCTGATTTTATCTGCTTGCCATCTGGAGTCGGGAAGGATTTTTTTCCCTTTTGGGGCTAATTGGACCATGCCTTGTAAGGGTTTTTCACCTTCCTCTGGATCAACAGGGATATGTGAGGGAGCAGGCTGGTGTTGTACTTTGTTCTCTGGTTGAACTCGATGGAGATTTAGCTTGTAAGCCTCCTTTAGATTGTAAGCCTCTGGCAGGGCCCTCCTCCCTAACGTATCCAGCTTGATTATGCAATCTTACTCACAACCACCCTTCTTGTAGACTCGAACAGTCTCTATCTTGACCTATGACACTGTATTGTTATCAAATCATTTGCATGATCTTGCTTTGTTGTGAGTTTCCGTATGTTCTACCTGTATGTTAACCCATTTATCTATTGTGCAGCGCTGCATAATATGTTGGCGCCTTATAAATACAATAAATAATAATAATAATAATGGACGTATGTCTTTTTTCAAACAAAATAACTGTAACTGTAAGCAGTAAGAACATTTTTTAGGGTAGGATGAACTGAATGATGACTATCAGTCCAGATACTCCTGCTTCATAAAAAATGGGTAGCAGGAAATTTGGGTCCCCGCAGCTAATGGACATTTTGTGCGCCCCATAAGGCGCTAATGCAAATTTCATTAATTAAAGTGCCCAAAGCAGTTAGGGTTAGGCACCACTAAGGGAGGGTGGGCTTAATGATAGGCAACCCCCCCGGGGGTTAGGCATCACCAGGGGAGGGGTCTTGGGAATAGGCACCACCAGGAAAGTCTTATGGTGGCCACACATGTTACAATTTTTCTGTTTGATTTTACCCTAATTTGATTAAAATGATTGATTGTATGAAAGAATCAAGAGAAAATATGCCTTTTCAATTAATACATTTGATTAAAATTGTTTTTTTGTTTTTTTTCAATTAAAATCAATCAGAAAGGTTAGAAAAATCAGAACTATTTTGGCAGAAATTGAATGGCGTGTGGAAGATTGTATGAAACTCATTCAACCTAATACATTTTAAGTTTACATTTAAGAATAAATATTTTTTTCTTAAAAAAATAAAAAAAAAAATACATTTTTATACATGTTGATACATTATCTGTCATTTTACTGCATCTAAAATGGAACTCCAGTGAAAATAATGTAATAAAAAAGTGCTTATTTTTTACTATAAATATGTATAAATGATTGAGTCAGTGTTTGCCCATTGTAAAATCTTATCTCTCCCTGATTTACTGTGCTCCCTGATCCCTGAGCTGTCTGTGCCTGCCCTCCCCCACCCTGGAGTGTGTTGTGTGAAAGCCAGCCCTGAACTCCAAAGCTTGGGTGGCCCATGCTTCACTCCTTTCTCATGGCGTGCTCTTGTAGCAGAACACAATGGACGTAAGGTAAGTGCCTGTTTTTAATTTTGGGAGGTGGGTGCAGGCAGCTCTTCCCGGCGCTGACCACGCTTGGGGGGGGGGGGTCGCCTGCGCCACCCAGCCTTAACCTCCAGGGTGCCGCTGTGGTTTCCAGGCAGTGAGAGGGCTTGGAGTCCTGCGGCCCCCCAGTTGTATGGGGACATTGGGGAACCTCCCCGTGGCACTCCTGGATAGTGCTATGTAGCATGAAGTAATCCCCGCAGGGCAACCGCTTTGCGGTATTAGTTTTACACCCTGCATATTTTGGCATGCGAAAGCAAATGCATATTTGCATGAGCAATGTCTCGTGATTAGCCAATTAGGCCAAATTTGCAAAGCCAGATTTGTCAGGTTTTAATTTGGTGTTTGATGCACACATTAAATTCCCTGTTGTTACATTTTTACTGCTGGCAGGTGATGTCAGTGGAAGGAGATGCTGCTTGCTTTTTGGCAGTTGGAAACAGCTGTAAACAGCTTTTATTTCCCACAATGCAACAAGGCTCCCACAGTGGGATGTCAGAATCATGGTCGTGACATCACACTGTGGGAGGGGTTTCACCACAATATCATCCGTTTGAGAAAAGAACAATATTTCTCATGAGAAAGGGCTTATAAGCTGCTGATTGAGATTAAGTTCAATTCTTGGTTACGGTTTCTCTTTAAATAGTGACTTTTTCCCTCTAAGTTTAACATCAGTTACCTCAAAAACGTGGTGTTTCTAGCACGTACAGGGACTTTGCTATTTGCTATTAAACTCTAATTATATATTGTATCCATAATTACGAGTCGTAATTACGGATACAACTCAAAATTCCAATCGAATTTGAATCTAAACTTTGATTCGTAAAGTCAATTACGATTGAATCGAAAGTGCATGAAGTCATAATCGAAACCACTTGAAGTCGAAACCGGCCCCTTACAAGCATCACTACCATGGGGGGGGGCAACCCAGATTGCAAGTATACTGTAGCATGTATAGATAGAAACAGGCAAATAACCATCACTGAACAAATCTATAACCGCATTTATGTAGTTATAAACTATACCTAACATAACAAATGTATGAATTCCCGTAAGGAGGTGCTATATGTGCAAAAGCATCCCTCACGATATTCACAAAACGTACATAGCTAATAGTCATTGGGTTACCCTGGGCATACATATACCCTTAGTTCCAGGCCTATCCATATCTTATGCTTAATAAAGTCATGTGTGCCAAAGGTGTATCGAAGGAATTTAGGAAGGATGTATAAGGAGGAATCTTTACTGAATTAAGAAGGACCGCAAGGATGACGGCATGACATGCTTAGACGCAGAATGCCTTTATTTTTCTTTAGAACTCACCTGTTTCTTGGTAGGTGTGTGGTCCCTGGAAATTTACTCCATAGCCCATTGGGGGTGCTAGACCAAGTGGCTGGAGCAGTCTAAAGTAAGGAAGGGAAGGCTGCACATCACACTCTTAAGAAACTTGCATTTATTGTTCCATCACCATACACATCTGACCTCATTTTATGGCCCAGCAATGTCCCTTTTGTCCCTTTTGTAAAGGCGTAGTACATAATGTCACCACAGTGAAGAGAAAGAACTTATATAAAATCTAGGAACCATCAAGGTACAACCCAGAAATAATATGTCCATCACAATGAAACAATTAGAAGTCAGTAACCTGTGTTATCAGTGGGCTCACTCCCCCCCCCCCCCATTTCCACAGTTCAAATCCACAAGGAGAACTGCCCAGCATGTCACAACACTCTCATGTTGGAAGTGTGTGCTTGTATATGATTGGCTGTGTGCGCTGTCATTGCGCACCACAACCGCTCGTGCTGAGAGGGAGGAGCCAGCAGGAAGAGAGCTGCTGTATTAGTGTATGGTTTCAAAGGGATGGCTCCAACGGATGAGGCTTATTCTAAACAAGCAAAGAGACTTGTAGAGAACTTTACAGCAAGGGGCTATAAAAAAAGAGTATGTTGAACAAACAGCACAGAGGGAGGCGTTATTAGATCGGAGGGCATTAAGACAAAAACGAGATAGACAGCAACACGATAGAGGTGTACAGTTTATTTCTAAATTTGATAATCATGCTGGACTTGTGAGAAGAAGCATTTTAGATAACTGGAGCCTTATTGAGGCTGATCCGGTATTGTCCAAAGTGTTTTCTAGACCCCCATCTTTTGTGTACAAAAAAGGTAAAAGCATCAGGGACATGTTGGTTAGAGCAGATGTGAAAAAAACCTCAGTTCGGAGGGACACTTTCTTACTAAAGAAAATGGGGACTTTCCCATGTTTAAGCTGTCAAAACTGTTCGAGTATTATAAAAGGTGATCATATTAGACACCCAATGAAGGGGACTTCAATTAAAGTGAAAGTCTATTTCATGCAGCCAGCTCTTCCTGCACAGATGTGTGTGTGTGGCTGATTGTTCTATAGACACTTTAATATCACACTGACTGATTAGATACATGTATGCTTGTATATGAAATTGATCTATATACTTATACATATATATACATATATACCTACACATCCTTTCAGTCCCCCCTTCGGTCATTTCTTCCAAAGGAAGAAGATGACCATACTAAAGCCAATACCTAAAGCAGGCAGAGCTAGCATCACAGTGGGCAAAAGTTTGGTCGAAGTCTCCTAATGGTCAAAACACGAATAGCTATTTGGTAAAGTACTTCTAACAAAGAAAATGATTAACTAACCTGTAACCTTAAACAACCAATTAAACAATGTTGGCCAATCTAATGGTCAAACACATCAGAAAAATCAGAAAAGAACCAAATCAGAAATTACTCAGGAAAAAAACCAAGAATTATTTTTTCTGATGCAGATCAGAACTAAGAACACTTCTCTTTCCTGATGTAATTTAGTAAAAATCTTATGCGGACTGCATGCATGGAGCACGCTCATGTGTTAAACTTAGCCTGCGGCAGGAATATTTATCTTAGATCAATATAAGAAGCTTTCTTATCTCAGCACTTACTCCAAGAGAAACTTCCATCTGCTCTATTCTAGAAAAGGGCTTTTCTAAATACTAGGCCTCAGGTAGGCCAAGGTCAAAAACCCTTATGATAGCAACTAACTCCTGCATAAGGTGGCTATGCACAAGATATGAGATTTGGGAGAGGGTGGTCTTGACTCTACAAAACCGTTTGTGAGGCATGGCAGACTTCTCACCCTCCATCAGCCACTGTACTCCAAGCGATCTCTGCACTCTAAGTTACACATTCCTGTTAAAACAGGGGGTGGAAAGATAACACCAACCCAACTACAATCATAATGCCCAGAGTACAGAGGATGAGATCAGAAATACAGGAGTACTGCCAGAACCCACTAAACAAGTCAAAAGTAGGTACAGGCATCAGTACAGGACATATTTGTGAAAAGGAATACACAGATCACAGCAGGAGACTAGGGAACAAGGCTACATGAGACCCTCAACATCTCTGGCCTTCCAATTATCCCATATTAAGGCCTCGATTCATAAAAGTTCTGTCGGTAAGGTAAAGTCGAGCGGGGAAACACCGCTGTCGGTATTAAAGCCTTCAGGGTGGTAATTCATAAAAATGTTGCCAGTTGTGATAGGCGTGCGGAGATATTCCGCTGTAGGCTAGCGTTAGGCTGTTGTACGCATGCGGAATCAGGAGAAGCAGGCGGAGTCTCTCCGTGCGGTGTTCTCTGCTGCAGCTGCTTGGGAGGTCTGTCCCATTCACTGCAATGTATTCCGTACACTTCTCGCCACATCAGAGGTAGCGGTAATCCCCGTCTGCATACCGCTACCTCTAACTTTTATGAATTGACATTTGTTACTTTTGTTATGATAATCACCGCGCAAGGCGGTGATTTATCACTCTGCTCGCGAATGTCGGCTTTTCATGCGGAAAAAGCCTTTATGAATACACATTTTGCTGTGTGGTCGGTAAAGTGAGGCGTTTTCAGCATTTCCGCATGCGGGAATGCTTTATAAATCGAGGCCTAAATATACCAATTGGGTTGCTCAAGGCAACTGTGGTGCTGTGAAATTGTAGTCCATCACACCAATCATACCGACCAAAGCCTGTTATGCTTGCTCAGACAAACAGATATAACTCTGATTTAGTAAGTGAAGGGAATGTTAGCTGATTAACTTTTTACCACAATAATGGTAAATATCTATACAGACACACCACAAATCAAAGTAGAAAAAGATGCAACTAATAGCAACCGCTGCCATAGATACTCTTTCAAGGTCAGGACTAACAGGACAACTGTAATGGTGGCTACCTTCAGATTTAACCATACTAGAAGGACTCTGCTAATCACACATATGGACACTCAACAACTATATTCACAATCAGGATTGGACAAAATATAATACTCTAGCACAACTTAGCAAGACAATTATGGCCAACTGGAATCTATTAAAGACCAAGGTATCAAAAAGTAGGAGACTTGTTTCCTGAAAATCGCCCACTGAGATCAGGCCTGCTGAATTATATGTGTAGTAACACATATGCGTATATATATATATATATACAGTATATATATATATATATATATATATATATATATATATATTTAACCGTCTGATAAATATACAACTATATAGTTATTTGGGGTGAAGAAAGATGTGTGTACATAAAGTTTAACCAAAAAACAAGGTACAACACCAGCCCATTTTACTGCTGATCCAGAGGAAGGCGAAAACCCTTATAAGGCATAGTGTAATTAGCCCCAGAAAGGGAAAAATTCCTTCCCGACTCCAAAATGGCAATCAGAAAAAAATCCCTGGATCAACAGAACTTGCCGTTATTTAGTAATTGATAATTACATACTTCAGAACAGATCCTAATTTTTGACCTTAATCAAAAGATTGCTCTATACTTTACTTATAAAAATATCAGCTCATTACATATCAACCCATTATTTAACTTACAAAAAACCCTAATCCTAATCTTTACCTAAAGGATGATATAATGGAAATAAAGGCTTTTACTATTCAGAAAGAATTAGCCCATAATGTGACTTACAACATTACAGCTTTACCCACATCATTCCCACCCAAATGACAAATAAGAATGTCTGGCGGAGGAAAGTTCCGCATTAAAGAAGTAACCCTACCGAAAAACATATCCCAAATCATCCCTCTAGTACTGAACCAATAGATCATAAAGTTATTTTTAGATAAACCAAGGTTTTCCCCATAGCTACTATCAATAGCTTTCCTATGAGCCCAATACACATAAGAATGTCCCACAATCCATACAATCTTCCTGGGTCTAAGATCCAGATCTTGTTCCATTCTTCAACAGACGACACAAGCAACCTTGAAACTTTTATCAGAGCACGCTGTTACTGTTCACCTGATGAAAAGTCTCTTTTTCCACTTGGGATTCAGGACTTAGTTGAACTATTTCACCCGATACAGTGGATCCAGTAGGAAATCCTTCTGTAAAGATAGACTCAGGATAGCCTCTGGTCAGACTACCTCTGGATGGATCCCTCTGGATCGGTCTCTCTAGACAGGCTCCCTCTGGATGGATTACCTTCAGATGGGCTCTGGTCTGGTAGTCAGCTTTTATCCTCCTCAGGATAGATGTCTGGCAAGTTGTTTCTGAAAGAAAAAGAAAAAGAAAAATGTGCGAGCATCATGTTTTCCCAAAAATCCAATAAATTCTTTATTTTTCCTAGCACTTGTAATACTAATATGATTCATACTCTCCACCATGAACTTCAAAACATACTTTGCGGATCTTTCTATGATCCCAACGGATCTCTCACAATACCCCGTTTGCACGACGTCTCTGTACCCGTGCGAGTATGTGACTCCATACATGGCAGAGAGGATGAACTCCCAATGAATTTTTTACACCATAATGAATTTCCATTTTTACACCATAATGAATTCCCATTTTTCATTCTTCCATTACCAGTCACTTATCCATTTTCATTACACTCTCATTCCATCATACCTTCCACAATCATACCACACACCCTAAATAGTGATGTATTTAAAGAATTTAGGTCGCCCTAATGCAATATCTACCCCCTTCTTACTACACTACTAAATGGAATGACATGACACAGACCAGTAGGCCTGGACAGGGCTTGACTTGTATATAGACAACAAACTAACATGACAGTTCCCGTATTCCTCTTTCTCCCCTTTGACCATATATTAAAGTTATTTTAATGTCTGGTCAGAGTTAGCAAAAGGCTACAAGGCATAATATGAGCAGGGTCACAGTACAGTGGAACAGTGGCCAGCACTGTCTCCCTGTAATAGGGTTGGGTCCCCTTTAAGATTTTCAGCCACAGACATACAAAGAACATCTATAGTGTCCCTTTTCCCAATAGTGGGCTCAAGGTACTAAAACTATGGTTGTCCCCGAGACACACTCTATATGCAGAAGCAGCACTAGAAAGACAAGCCTAAGGTCTTCTCACTAAACAAAATAGGCCCTAAATTACAGAACCAGCAGAGGTGAAATTAAAATCCTGTCAGAGATAAAGTTTCTAATCAATACACTATAAAATTAAACAGTTTTTTTTTCCTTCTGGATTTACCTTTCTTCAGAACAGTGAAAAATCTATAGTATAATTGTCATAACAACATCAAATAATTCTACAGTTTGTCAAGAAGTTCAAGCAAACTAAAATAAAACAATTTTTCTAAGGATGAAAAAATGTTCTTATTTTCCTATGCTGAGTGTAAGGACTTCTTTGGCTTTAAAAAAACATATATTCTTACTAAATACAGGAGATGACCACAAGAATGACCTGGACCCATATATTAAGCCTTAAATGGCGTTTCTGCTAAAGCATATGCAGTTTTCAGCATATACCCACAGATACTCAGATACAGAAAGTTCAGTGTTTGTATGCAAATCTTGCTGACAGTTCCCAATTGCTTCAAAGTTTTACAGAACTACGATCAGATACAATATCTCCGTAACAGTGATACTTAGAACCATTTAAATCATAATGTCGGCATTTCCATTTTGTTTTAACAATGTGGCTTGGAGGAGCATTTTTTTTCTTCTCTCTGTGTGGCGCAGAGAGAGAGATTTATTTATAATGAGGACTTATTTCCTGTATTGGCGGAGCAGACCAGCAAAACGTGGAGGATTTTATCAGAGGCTTTAACGGAATGAGGCTGCATTTCAACAAAAAGTAGGTGTGTTTTTATATAAAATATCTATCTGTTAGGAGTTTTAATTAAAACATTCCCTATCAACATATGAGCAAAGTTTCACTTTAATATGTCTAAGAATGATAGCATTGAACCACTGAATATAATATATGAATCCTATATGACTCCGAAATATAATGTTATTTCAGTAGTCCATAGAAATTCTGTTCAAATGAACACCACTAACTATTACTTTAAAAAATGTGATAAAACTTTTAACTCTAATTACACATATTATGGGTCCAAGTGACAATTGCCATCATATCCATAAGGTTATTTAAGTTGTACTAAAATTCCCCCTAAATTGGCCCCAAACTACGATTTCACTATGTTACCAATGAAAAAATATCAGAACCTCTTTTGGACACGATATAAAAACTCCAAAAATCTATTCTGCAATATGGGAAACTTCATTCATATACATATAGACCTGGGTGACAGTTGGTATCAATTGGTAAGAGGAGGAGGCGCCTGGAGATGGCAGCCTCGGCAGCTTGCTCTGTCTTTCTATGTTTGTTTTATGTATTTTTGTTTTTCAACATTGCCTTGTGCAACCCAACCCGGATAACCTTCACCAGTGAACAACTACTGAGCATTCGGAACTTAGCTAAATATAATCTACCCCTGGATATTTCATCTACTCTTGATCTTCTGGGGATTCTGACCAGTGGAGCTACAGTGCTGAACCAGGCAGTGAGGCTTAGAAGAAGAGGGAAACGCTCCGGGATCCAGACTCGCTTTCGACGCAGAGGACTGCGCTCTCCACTACCTGGAATCATACTCTCTAATGTCAGGTCCATATGCAACAAACTAGATGAGCTTCAACTACTGATCAGAACAAAGAAGGACTTTTATCTCTCTGCGGCTATTTGCTTCACAGAAACTTGGCTATCTGAGCTTATTCCAGACAACGCTCTGCCGATTAATGGATTTACACTCTACAGATCTGACCGGGACCCACTTACTTCTGGCAAAACCAAAGGTGGAGGACTCTGTTTCTATATTAATGATAGGTGGTGCACGGATGTTACAGTTATTAAGAGGACATGTTCGGCTGGGCTGGAAACACTCTTCATAAACTGCAAACCCTATTATTCACCCCGTGAGTTTTCTTCATTTATTTTGGCTGCTGTGTACATCCCTCCACAAACATGTATGCAGCCTGCGCTCCAAGATCTCGCAGATCAAATCACTGAGGTGAAAAGGGAGTACCCAGATTATTTTTTTTATCATACTAGGGGATTTCAACAGTGCTAATCTTTCCAAAGAACTCCCCAAATACAGGCAACATGTCACAAGCGCAACTAGAGAAGGTAAGACACTTGATCACTGTTACACTACAACTAAGGACTCGTATTACTCTGTCAGCAGGGCAGCTTTGGGGAACTCTGATCATGCTGTTATACAGCTTATCCCAACATACATCCAAAGACTAAAAACTGCCAAACCTGTAGTGACCACAGTTAAGAAATGGACTAGTGAAGCTGTAGAAAAACTGCAGAGCTGCTTTGATTTAACTGACTGGAATTTATTTAAAGAATCCTCCAGTGACCTAAATGAATACACTGACGCTGTGACATCATATATTACCTTTTGTGAAGAGTCCTGCATCCCCACAAAAAAGTGCACCAGGTACAATAACGATAAACCCTGGTTTACATCACATATCAGGAAGCTGCGCCTCGATAAAGAAAGGGCATATCGTACAGGCGATAAAGTCCTCTACAAAGCTGCGAAATACAAACTGCAGAGAGCCATTACCGCCGCAAAAAAAGATTATTCTCAAAAACTTGAGGAAAATTTTTCTAACGCAGACTCATCCACAATATGGAAATCTCTACATGAAATTACCAGCTACAGGAGGAAATCTCCTCCCCCCTCACTACATAACCTGCAGCTTGCAGATGAACTGAATACATTTTATTGCAGGTTTGACACTACTAACAAAAGCCAAACACAACAAGTCAATTTGCATCTCTGCCACAGGCAAACTGAACACTCTTCCTGCCAGCCAATGTCTCCACCCCCTGCGGTGCCTCAGCAACTACACAACACAGGAGGCCAGACACAATCTGCTAACCTGTCCCCAGATGTGCATGCTCTAACAATATGCCAATCAGATGTAAATAGACTCTTTAAAAAACAAAACACCAGGAAAGCAATGGGACCAGACGCTGTGTCTGCGAAATGCTTGAATCTCTGTGCCGACCAATTAGCGCCTGTATTTACAGACATATTCAAAGCATCTCTAGAACTCTCAATTGTTCCTGCCTGTTTTAAATGCGCAACTATTGTACCAATTAAAAAAAAAAAAAAACCTACATGTTTAAATGATTACAGGCCTGTTGCCCTGACATCACTGGTCATGAAAGCATTTGAAAAACTGATAACGACTTATCTGCACAGATCCCCTGCTGGACTCTTTGCAATTTGCCTACAGACCTAACAGATCCGCAGACGATGCCGTGAACATGTGTATGCATTATGTACTACAGCATTTAGATAACCCAGGAACCTACACCAGGATTTTATTTATAGATTTCAGCTCTGCATTTAATACCATAATTCCATCACTGCTGCACAGCAAGCTCTCCCAGCTACACATACCTGAATCCCTCTGCAAATGGATAACCGACTTCTTAACCGACAGAAGACAGCGTGTTAGACTTGGTAAACTCACATCAAGCTCTCTGACAGTCAGTACTGGTGCACCCCAGGGCTGTGTACTTTCCCCACTGCTGTACTCACTTTACACCAATGACTGCATCTCCACAGATCCATTTGTTAAGGTTCTGAAGTTTGCAGACGACACAACAGTTGTTGGTCTCATTCAAAACGGGGATGAGTCTGCATACAGGCATGTGGTGGGACAGCTTTCCTCCTGGTGCAGCAGCAACAACTTAGAACTAAATGCTCTCAAAACCATGGAGATGATAATAGACTTTAGGAGATCTCCCCCCCAGCACCTCCCCTTAACCATAAATGGATCCACAATAACCTAAGTAGAGTCATTCAAGTTTCTTGGGTCCACGATCTCAAACGACTTAAAATGGGACAACAACACTGCCACTATTGTCAAGAAAGCACAACAGAGAATGTACCATCTGCGGCAGCTGAAAAAGTTTGGCCTACCTCAAAAGCTAATGGTGCAGTTCTACACTGCAATCATCGAATCCACCATAACATCATCCATGACTGTATGGTTCAGCTCCTGCTCAGCATTAGAAAAGGGGAGGCTGCAGCGCATCATCCGATCAGCGGAAAGGATAATTGGCTGTAGCTTACCTTCCCTGCAGGATCTTTACACTAGCAGGTGCAGAAAGAGAGCAACCAAAATTGCCTCTGACCCCTCTCACCCAGCTCACTCCATCTTCCAGCGCATGCCTTCAGGAGTAAGATTCCGGTCAATCGCTACCAAAACCTCTAGACACAGGAACAGTTTTTTTCCTCAAGCAGTAGCCATACTTAATGCTGAACCACGTTAGAGCTGCTAGGACTGAAAGTAATCAGCACAGAACTAAACATGAACAATTCTCACATTGCTTACTGCCACTATACTTATAATGTCCTTAACTTGTAATATTCACACTGTCTGTCCTTGTATTGTTTTTTGTTTGTGTTTGTTAAGCAACTGCCAAGACAAATTCCTTGTAAGTGCAAACTTACTTGGCGAAAATAAATTGATTCTGATTCTGATTCTGATTCTGATTCTGATTAATCTAATTTAATTTAAGGACACTAAGCTCAGGAGAAAAATCATTCTTATTAAAAAAACTTCCTATACTAAACTTTTGGACTTTGTCATATGTGTAATAAACACAGAAGGAGGTATATTCAACAATAGTAAGATCATACTATAAAGGAAAAGTAGGGACAAAACCTATTAAGAAAAAAATAGGGACAAAACCTATTATGTCATTATTTACTAACCTCTAACATCTACCTAAAAGAAAAAACCTAAGATGTTGTTTAGATAAATATGACAATTAAATTCCCCAATTCCCCAAATTCCCCAATTCCCCAAAAGTAATATATAAATTATCCACTGTTCAGAATAATTTAATAAAAACTCCTTTAATGACAAAGCCGTACGTTTAAGTTACTTCCTCTTTTTCCTGCTGGTGGCATAATTTTACCAGAGAGAGAAAAAAAAACCCACTTTTAAAAAATGACATTTAACCCTTTCCAGACTCTGCCACTATCATATTTACTCCTAAACTCAAGAACGACCATTATATCAGAGTTATAAACTTCTGTTAAAAAAAGTATTATATAAAATACAAACATTATATTCACTACCAGAATATTCTTACTTTCCTATTTTATTTCTGAATTAATTTTAATGTTAAACCCATTAACTTAAAGAGAACCCGAGGTGTGTTTAAAGAATGTTATCTGCATACAGAGGCTGGATCTGCCTATACAGCCCAGCCTCGTTTGCTATCCCAAACCCCACTAAGGTCCCCCTGCACTCTGCAATCCCTCATAAATCACAGCCATGCTGTGAGGCTGTGTTTACATCTGTAGTGTCAGTCTCAGCTGCTCCCCCGCCTCCTGCATAGCTCCGGTCCCTGCTCCAGTCCCTTCCCTCCAATCAGCAGGGAGGGAAGGGATGCAGGCGGGGACTGGAGTTCTGCAGGAGGCGGGGAGAGCAGCAGACTGACACTATAGAGATAAACACAGCCAGCTCTGACAAGTTGTTTGTCAGCAGCGTGGCTGTGATTTATGAGAGATTGCAGAGTGAGGGGGACCTTAGGGGGGTTTGGGATAGCAACAGAGGCTGGGCTGTATAGGCAGATCCAGCCTCTGTATGCAGATAATATTCTTCAAACCCACCTCGGGTTCTCTTTAAAGTAATAAACTTTTTACTTCCTCATTTCTCTTACGAGCAGAAGAAAAAGCCACAAACAGGTGTTGGCAGGCGTAGACCACTAAAGAAAAATCTGACATGTCCTGATGCATCTTTAACCCTTTCAAAACTTAAAAGTAGAGAATTCTGACACTATTTAATAAAACTATTAACAACTTAGCAATTACTGACTAGTTCAAAAATACATCAGTATTTATCTAAAAATCATTACCCAAAGGAACATGTCTCTGTCTAACCATTTGAGAATAAACGGTTTAAAGAAGTAATCTTCTAATAAAGAAGGAGAAAACCTATTTTATAAGGCAGATATACTCAAAGTTTCAACACATACTTCACAAATACTTTCACGGGTGCCCAGTGGCGTGGCTAAGGAGCTGTGGGCCCTGGTGCAGGTTTTACATTAGGGGCTCCCCCCCAAGAACTTTATACGTAGCAATTGATACAGCGCACCAAAACTTGCCAAGGACAACCACAGTGTCAGAGGTGCAAGAAGGAGATTGGGAAGAGGGTGTTAAGGATTATTACTATTTAACCTCCTTGCCGGTTCAATTCCTCCGGCAAGGAGGCAGCGCAGGAGGTTTTTTTTTTTTTTTAAATCATGTAGCGAGCCTAGGGCTCGCTACATGATAGCCGCTGAGCGGCGGCATCCCCCCACCCACTCCGATCGCCTTCGGCGATCAGAGTATGCAGGGCTTCCTGCAGGGCTTCCCCGGTCGCCATGGCGACCGGGCGGGATGACGTACGTCATAGGGAATCCCGATCCGCCCCTCAACGCTGCCTGGCACTGATTGGCCAGGCAGCACAGGGGTCTGGGGCGGGAGGGAGCGACTCGGCGCGGCGGATTGCGGCGGATCGGCGGCGAGCGGCGGCGATCGGAAGTTACAAGCAGCTAGCAAAGTGCTAGCTGCTTGTAACAAAAAAAAATTATGCAAATCGGCCCAGCGGGGCCTGAGAAATCCTCCTGCGCAGGTTACCCCGAACTCAGTTTGGGATAACCGGCAAGGAGGTTAAAGCATCTATAGAAGTGATTATTACCCCCTATTGCTACGTCCCTGCGGGTACCACCTCCATACCTTACATATCACAAGCATGTACCCAATACAACTCTCAATTTACACACATATGTGTCAGTTTACACATAATACATATGAATACATTATGATACATATTATTCTATATCCTTATGAACTTTACCTAAGTGTGTAATAATTAATTACATTACTATATTTCTGAAATTTTCCCTTACAGAAAGACCTATACAAAATGACACATACATAATTTATTCAGATAATTTCTGACGGTCAAGTACAAATCTCAGTATAACCAGATATTTATTAAATATGGCATCTGAAACCAGTTTTGTACGTACATAGAATTTATACTGGCGATTTTGGTAAGTGACCGTTCTTATCTGAATTTCATGAGTGTCCTTAAAGCGGAATATAACCCTGCATTTCAACTTTGCTCTAAAACATTATTTACAGTATATTATATGCAACCAGCATTTTTTTTTTACTAGACCAGCATTGGAAAAGTTACACAGGGCTTTAAAGTTCCTGGAGATTTCTGCAGACGCATCCGAAGCTGAAATAGATACATTTTGTTTACATACTGTAAATGTATCTAAGTGTTGAATGTGACTCATCTCTCTGACTGAGAAGGAGCTTGGAGGACAGCCAAAGAGTGTGTAACATTTATCAATAGATACATATAACTAGATAGAATGTAACAATCTGAAATTCTGCATATCTCTCCACGGAACTTTAAACCTCTGTGTTTAACCCTTCCAATGCTGGTCTAGTAAAAAAAAAATGCTTTTTGCATATAATATGCTGTAAATAATATTTTAGAGCAAAGTTGAAATGCAGGGTTATATTCCGCTTTAATATTAATTTTACTAATCATTTCTCAGAAATACAGTAAGGATCTATAACAATTTATCATCGCTTGCGCAACCTATACACGGAGAACCTACATAAAAACACACTGTTGGTCAAGATTAGCAAGACAGACTTGGACATATATGATTCTAATCACCGTTAGACATAATTCTTCAGCCAATTGTATATGGATTGAACTATTACTCCTCTCTCCCCCCCAAGGGAATGACAGTCTAAGACTCATTTTCCTGTCTAATATACTATATTATTTTCTAACCAAGGATAAACAAAATATTTTTCTTCCAGATATTCTGGTAACACAAAGGTACATAAGTTTAATCTATATTAGGGATTGGGATAGGAAACATTTTGACAATATCTTGACCCATTGATCTAATTTCAGTTTTATACTGTAATTTATTGGCCCTCTATTAAATCTATGTGTCAAATACAAATATAAGATATTGCCGTACCAATAGACAATTCTTATCTAGATAAATTATAATTTATATATTTTTCAAATGTATCAACACTATTTTTATCAATAACTAATATTTATCAATAATTCTATAATTCTCATCTCCTGAGAACAAAACAAACTTTGTCTAGGGATTTTTCCTTTGTACAATTAAACCCAAACTGTTTCTTAGAATTTAATAACTTTTTTCTTAACCTCACTAATAAAACAGATTATTATTTACAAAACAAACACAGACAAATAATCTAAAACATCTGAAATGTATCTGACATTATAAACACCTTACAAAAATAAACTATAATAAACCCATTCAAAACCTAAGAAGAACTACAAGTACCCAGAAATCCATACCATATGGTGCCCTGTTCATTTCCCAAATGAACACTATTTTCTTACCAAAAGAAAATATTTATTGAAGTTGATCAGACTTCAAAATTGTTAGATTTTTCCCAAAAAATCTATATTTGCCTTAGACCTACTAAGAGAAGCCCAATAGACTTACCAAAAGTCCCTTCTCCCTAATATTTTTTTTTTAAACTAAGGCCTTCTAAAAACCTTATAACCTATATAATTAAAATTATACTATCAAAAAACACAAACTCCAAAACCGTATTCGTTTTGGTATCAACAGAAATTTCACATAAATAATATAAACATCTCTCTCTTTAAAAAACAAAACAAAAAGAGAAATATAGTCATATTACTTACGTGAATTCTGAAGAAGACCATCCGCGGTGAGTCCCCAGCTGAAAGGAGTGGTTGCTATTTAAGTTCATGTCACGGCCTTGTCAGATATCAGATGCTTTAGACTACTTAATTTCCTGGCGCCAGGACATAAAATGGTTAACAAAAGACACACACACACACACAGAAGTTGTGAGCCCAAATTGTGTTGTATTATGAGTTCCATACTTCCTTATATGCTACAGAATACAGGATTCGCTCATGCGCAGTATATCATCATATGTCACCATAATTACAGAAAGTCATGTGATTTACAAGAAATAGAACAGTTCAATGATCACGGGGAAATATGTTATTTATGACCTTCCAGGTGTCCCCATTTGGGACACTTAGGGGTTTTGCCCAGCAAGAAGAATTTGACTATTCTCTATTTCATGCAGCCAGCTCTTCCTGCACAGATGTGTGTGTGTGGCTGATTGTTCTATAGACACTTTAATATCACACTGATTAGATACATGTATGCTTGTATATGAAATTGATCTATATACTAATACATATATATACATATATACCTACACATCCTTTCACCCACTCTGGACCGGAATCGAACCAGGATTCCCTGGCCATCAGTGCGGCTCGGATACCATTTTTCACTATCTGGAATTAATTCGGATCGAATTGCGACTACCCCCCGGAGTGTACCAATAAATTTGTTTTTTGTTCCAAATACACAGCTTGTTGTGTCTGCTTGCAGGAGGTAAGTCCACCACTGCCTCCTAAGCATTTTTAAACCTTTTAATTACTGTTTTTACTCTTTTGGCGCCTCTGTTCCCGTTATGCTATACTTAATATCCACCCTCGGTGGAGGGGGATACTCCATTTTCATCCTATCTACAGAGAGCGACTTCTTAATCCTGAGTGAGGACAGGCTAATCTCCTCACCTGCCTATACAGTGGTTGCCTGGAGGTAACTCTGGTTTGTGAGTATATCGTTGTACTCTTCTCTATTTAACCCATTGCCATAACCTATTACACTATATTTGGCTCTCGGTTCTTCTCTTTACATATAATTCTGATCTGGATACCCCTCTATCCGATGCGGGTCGGATATCTGGATTAAAAATTTTCCAATCCGAATCGGATATCCAACCGCAATATTCGACGGATTCGGATAACCGGATGGAAAGTGGCCTTTAAATTGCTTTAAAATGTTTTTTAGGGTATATGAGGCATGTAGCATCATTATTTTGTAAAAGGAAACACTAATTGATGATGTGGGGACTTAAAATCCCCCCCCCCCCAAAAAAATGGCTTTCAATTAACATCAGGATTAGGTTCCAGGAAGCGGTCGTACTGCCGCAGTTGGGGCCTCCCCACAACTTGGACAGCACAGAAACCTCCCAAAAAATTACACAGCAATTGTGTTCATATAATCACTATGGCACCTAGTGTTGGTACCACGACACAGGTAAAACCAGTGGTGCTCATCTGAGCTAGGATATCCGAGATACTCAGATATTCTAGCTCTTTTTTCACTATTCAAGCTCGAATACCGAGCTCGAATAGTATTAGCTATCCGGGCTGTGCTATCTGAGCGCACTCGGATAGCAAGCAGCTATCCGCAGATATCCTAGCTATCCGAGCTCGGATAGCGTCACCAGCTCGGATAGCGTCACGTCACCTCGAGTCCTCACAAGCGAATCAGAGGGCTCCCAGTCCTCTGACTGCAGCCAATCACAGAGGGGGAGCCTGGCCAAGCCCCCCTCTATAAATAGCGGGCGCCATCTTGCCTCACTCGTCCTGCTTGCGACTTACTGACTGATTGTACTGAGAGATTGCTCCAGTGATTTTTGTCTGTGTGCAAGTGCATTTATTGTGTTCTAAACCAAGCGTTTTTACACTCCAACACTTGATATTCAACTGTATTGCTTTGTATTGTAGATAGATTGTATTTTAGGCAGTTTAGTTTGTGTGATTAGGGACTAGGGAGGGAGACTGTCACTGGTGCTGCTGCAGCTGCAGCCAGCAGCTAGGCCCTGTGGCTAGGCAAGGCAGCCTGCCCTGCTCTGTGCTCTAGTCTCTAGTTACCTGTGCTCTCGCCTGTCCTACTCCTGTACTACTTCTGTGTTAGATAGATTTAGATTTGTACTATTTTGTAGTTAGCAAGGCCCAGCTTTACTGCTATACCTGTCCTGTATCTGCTCTCTGTAATCTAGTCACTCACACCTGTTCTATTATTTAGCTAGATTCTTCTATTGTTTAGTTAGTACTGTAGTTTACTCTAGTCTGTGTATAGGGACCGTCCGTCACCGCGTTACCTAAGGTCGTTGTGTGCGCCGCGCACGTCTGCGCTGTCTGCACCCTCTCGTTAGTGCTACACCCGTCCTATTTGTTTATATTACTTCTATTGTGTATTCGCTGACTTGTACTGTACTGTAGTCTGTGTATAGGGACACCGTCAGTCAGCGTCAGCTAGGGTCTTTGTGTGCGCACTGTGCACTCTCTCGTTAGCGCTACACCGATCTCTGCTGTAGAGTACACCTGTCTGTCACCTCACACACCCACCACCACCACCAGTCCCACTCCATTAAAGTACCCCACTTGTCTCACCCGCCTTAAGATACATCACTTTTTTTTTTCATTTGTATAATATTAAAAATATACGATGTCTGGCACTGGCAGCCGCGGTTTGGGCAGGGGCAGCAAGGGCATCTGAAAGAGAGGAGGTCGTGGGCGTGGCAGCCGTGCCGCCACCACCACCATCTGCGTCTGCACCAGTGGCTATTCCGCCATTAGCCACTGGCCGTGGACGCCTTGGCCGCCCAACAGCTGGGAGTCACGCTGCAGAGACACAGCAGCAGCAGCAGCGTGCGGCGCAGATGTTCCTCCCAAGGCCAGCTCGTAGCTGTCCTATTGAGGAGAAGGACGCAGACTCTGTGGTGGAACTGATGGTGGATGAGCAGGTCACCTTTAGCTCTGGAACCAAGTCCTCCACCCCCGCCACCACTCCTGTTCGCAAGAGCAGCAGCAGCCGCCAGCACTGCCTGGGGAGGAGGAGGAGGAGTGCAGTTCTCCAGCCCCAGCGGGCAACACCAGCACCCTGTCACTCAGCACCTTCTTATCCCCAAGCACAGTGGGGCTATGGAGTGCTGTTGTGGCAGAATTGGCAATGGAGGAGGAAGAAATTCTGATAGGCACTTTGGGGGATGATGCTTTGGACAGTCAGACAGTGGTGACTGTCCCTCAGCCCATGCATGCAGAAGGGGAGTTTGTGGGGTCATCCCAGCAGGACATGTTTGCGGAGGGGGAGGATGATGATGACAGGGTGAAGGACAGAGACTGGTTGGCAGATCCTGGGGATGTCATCAGCTCTGAGGAGGAGGAGGAGGATGCATCTGCAGGCCTTGCTAGAAGGATCAGCATCGCAGACATATTAGGCAGGAAAAGAAGTGGGCGTGGTATGCAGGCCACACAGCATGCTGATCCGGAGAGTTCTGCCAGTGCCACCACCAGCCGCACCGAGAACCCCCCCCCCCCCCACAACCACCACAGGGAGACCAGCGGCAGCAGCAGCACCTTCGAGCCGAAGGGGCAACTTCACCTCCCCAATTTGGAATTTTTTCACCCTGCCATATGTGGAGTGCAAGTATGCCACCTGCAACCAGTGCCGCCAGCAGCTCAGCAGAGGGAAGGAGCCCTCTGTGTTTGGCACCACCTCTTTGGTGAACCATCTGGCAGGGAAACACTTTCATGAGCATGAGGAGTTCATGAAGTTGAAGGAAGCTGGCAGTGGCAGTGGCAGACCTGCCACCACTGCGAAGCCGTCGGTAGCAGCCACCCGCCCACCTCCTCCAGCAGCACCAGCAGGAGTGCGTCAGAAACGCACTGCTCCTCCTCCCTCTGCAACTCCTGCTGCCGACACTGAGGCCTGTTCTGGCAGCCAGTCCTCAGTGGCCTCCTCTGCTTCCTCCAGTGATTCCCGTGCCAGCAAAAGGTGTCGCCAGACCCTGCTCAGCGACACCTTCCAGGGGGTGGTAAGGGTTCTGCCTCCCAGCAGCTGTCGCGTGCGTCAGCTGAACGGTTTGCTGGCACGGGCCATGTGCTCCCAACTCCTGCCTTATTCCCTTGTGCAGGAGGGGAGCAACATGCGTGCACTCCTGATGTGTGCAGCCCCCGATTGGCCAATCCCCAGCCGACATTATTTTGCACGCACGGCCATCCCTGCACTTCACCGCTCTGTGATGGCCAATGTCGGGAGAGGGCTGGAGCACGCGGTGGGTCAACAGGTCCACGTCACCATGGACTCGTAGAGCAGCCGATCTGGGACAGGCCGCTATCTGTCCTTCACCGCGCATTGGGTCAGCTTAGTGGAAGGGGGTGAGGAGGGGGGAGCAGCATCGGGCACTGTCAGAGCAGCAGCAGCAACAACGCAGTGGGTGGTGCCACCATGCAGGATTAGCGGAATTGCAGCAGGTTCCTCTGATCCGCTTCCATCCTCCGGCACACCAGCCTAAACCCCCCGCCTCAGCAGCAGCGTGAAGCCCCGCCACTGCCAAGCGCTGCTGGAATTGGTCAGCCTGGGGAAGACCAAACTGACGGCGAACCATGTCCTGGCCAAACTCCGAGAGCAGGAGAGGAATTGGCTGACCCCCAGAGGCCTCAGAGTCGGAGAGGTGGTGTCCGACAATGGGACAAGCCTGGTTGCTGCAATCAGCAGGTGGAGACCTGACCCACATCCCCTGCCTGGCGCACGTCCTGAACCTGGTAGTCCAAAAGTTCCTGCGGACCTATCAGGGGATGGACCGACTCCTTGAGGTGGCAAGGAAGGTTGTGCGTCATTTCCGGCACTCGGCTGCAGCCGTAGCGAGCCTGGAAGAGGTGCAGAAGGAGCTGCACCTGCCACAGCACCGGCTCACGATCGATGTTCCAACTCGCTGGAACTCCACCCTGGCGATGTTGGAGCATCTGGTTGAACAGAGGCAGGCTGTCAGCCAGTACCTTGCACGAGCAACAGTTGCCTCCATCACTGCAACTGGGCGTGCCGCCACCAACCTCCCGTCCATCATCTCCACGGAGAACTGGGGGCACATGCAGCAGGTGTGCCCAGTGCTGGCACCCTTCCTGCAGGCCACCAACATGGTAAGCAGGGACCATGCAATGGTGTGCGAGTGGGTCCCCTTGGTGTGTGCTCTGGACAGGGCACTGTATGCACTGCTGGAAGAGGGAGCGGCAGCCTTGGACCAGCAGGAGCTGCAGGCAGCTTCACAGGCCACCTCTGAGGAGGAGGGCTTGGAGTTGGTGGAGGTCCCTGACCTTGCTGCTGATGAGGGGGAGCAGCAGAGCGCAGCTGGACTGGTGCGGGGGTGGAGAGAGGATGAGGTGGAGGAGGCAGAGGAGGACAGCAATGTCGGCTCTGGGGCTGCCGATGATGTGCCAGCAGACGTGGCCAGACTCTTCCCAATGGCAGCGCACATGCTGAGGTGCCTGCGCAAGGACCCAAGGGTGATCCAGATGAAGCAGAGGGAGGACATCTGGATCTGCATGATGCTGGACCCACATCTGAAGGGGAAGCTCAGCCAGTTCCTGCCTGCAGGAGGAGACCGTGTGCAACAAATGAGGGATTTGCAGCTGTCCCTTGTTGAGCGCTTGTAGGAAGTCTTCCCTCAGCCATCCACCCCCACCGTCCAGCCAGCACAGAGGCAGCAGCAGGTGCCTGCATCCACCAGCAGCAAGCGCACGCGCACCACAGACCTGCTGTCTCTGACCAACGAGCTCTACATGAGTGTAGAGCTGCCAAGGACTAGAGAGGAGGTGCCTGCAGCAACATCCTTCTCCAGTCATAGGCAGCGCTTGACCCGCATGGTGGCTGACTACATGGGGTCCTTCAGCGGGCTTGACAGCGTTGCCCCTGTTGATCCCATGGAGTATTGGGTCAAGCACCTGCCGATCTGGAGCGAGCTTGCGCAGTACGCCCTGGAAGTGCTGCCCTGTCCCCCTTCCAGCGTCCTGTCGGAGCGTTGCTTCAGTGCAGCCGGTGGAGTCGTCACTGAGAAGCGATCTCGTCTGTCTCACAAGTCTGTGGACAGACTGACGTTTCTCAAAATGAACCAGGCTGGGGTGGAAGGCAAATTCCTGTATCACATAGCATCTAGCCTGATAGGCGGCCCAGAGCTGCAGTTGCTCTGAGCAATCTTGCTCCCTTGTTCATTACTCCTGTGTCCATCTGTGGAGCCACTTCCATTACCCAGCTACGTAGTCTGGAGCTCACACGCTGACTCAGAGACAGAGTATGCCTCCCCAGCATTAAAATTAAGTTTATCACTGGCTGGTTAGCTAAATACAAGTAACAAATACAGTAATAGAGCAGGAAAATGAGTGAACACCTCCCTGCCTGCACTATGCACAGCAAAGTAACTGCACGCTGGCAAAGTACAATGTCACTGACTACACGGAGTGGCTACAACTAACTAAGGTTGATCACTGGCTGGCTGGCTAAATACAAGTATCAAATACAACAATAGAACAGTAAAATAAATGGACACCTGCCTGCCTGCACTAAGCACAGCACTCAATAGACTGTCAATGATGACTACACTGACTACAACTAACTTAAGTTGATCACTGGCTGGCTAGCTAAGTAGAAGTATCAAATACAGTAATAGAGCAATTAAATGAGTGAGAACGCTGTGTTTTACACAAACAATGCTCTTGGTTTGTACTATACGGCCTGGAGATTGGTTACAGATGTAGACCCATGGTTAGGGTGAGGAACATCTCAACTAAAAACAAGAAGACCATCAATAAATGTATCTCAGTGGGAGGTTTTAATGGGAATGGTGGTGAAGTAAGGGCACAGAGAGGGCAGGGCACTGGGAAGGCTCTATGGGACCCAGAGCCTTTCCTCTCCATAGGTATATATCTAACTTTTTTTTTTGTGGATTCAGTTTAACTTGAAATGGTAGGGAAATAAGTTGTGAGCCTTACGTAAGAATCATTAGTTATTTGACTTGGGAATCATTTTCTGTGAATCACACTTCACTGGCAATGTTTACTTCATCTGGATGTGGTTACTGTCAGTTCCTGAAAAATGCAGAGCTGCTGTCCACTGCCCAGAAGCCACAAGCCTCAAACCACAGTATGCTCAGGATCTGGCCAGACCACAGACAGCACGCTCAGGATCTGGCCAGACCACAGACAGCACTCTCAGAGTCCAGTCACACCACAGACAGCACTCTCAGAGTCCAGTCACACCACCAGTCTGGCTCAGGATCTGGCCAGACCACAGACAGCACTCTCAGGGTCCAGTCACACCACAGACAGCACTCTCAGAGTCCAGTCACACCACAGCACGCTCAGGATCTGGCCAGACCACAGACAGCACGCTTAGAGTCCAGTCACACCACAGACAGCACGCTCAGGATCTGGCCAGACCACAGACAGCACTCTCAGAGTCCAGTCACACCACAGCATGCTCAGGATCTGGCCAGACCACAGACAGCACGCTCAGAGTCCATTCACACCGCAGACAGCATGCTCAGGATCTGGCCAGACCACAGACAGCACTCTCAGAGTCCAGTCACACCACAGCATGCTCAGGATCTGGCCAGCAGTGATGGTCCGAACATCAAATTTCAGATTCACGAATAGCGAACGCAAATTTCCGCAAAAGTTTGTGAATCTGGCGAATCTGCAAATCTCCATAGTCTTCAATGGACAGGTGAATTCTAAAACCTACAGAGACTGTTTCTGGCCACAAAAGTGATGAAAAAGTTGTGTTAAGGGGCCTAATACCTGGATGGGGCATGCCGGAGGAGGATCTATAGCAAAAGTCCAACCAAAAATTATGAAGTTGACGCAGAGTCTAAAGGAAAGAAATCACATTACATTCCTAAATTGGTGGAATAAAGTGCTTAAAAATGTCCAGCGTGTGTACACATCCATCAGGTAGTGTAAGGGTTACGCCCCCTTCACACTGACAGACAAAATGCCAGGTTTAATGCACTGCAGTTCACAAACAACCGCAAAGAACTTTAGTTATTACATCAGGTAACCATATCTTTGTTTTTACTAGTTGACACCTCCAGGGCATAAATGTTAGTCATCTCGGCGGCAAACTTTGTGTAGTGGTGTGTAGTGGCCGCCGTGCTTGTGCACACAATCTTGGGAGAGCAGGAAATCATCTTTTTCCAGCCTCTATGGTCAGGATGAGGTAAATCAACAACAGTTAACATCTGCCTGGAGCTCATAAATAAACACCTGGATAGACCAGACTCATACGCCAGGATCCTCCTACTTGACTTTAGCTCAGTGTTTTATCAACCCCCAAATACTTCAAGAGAAACTTGCTGCCCTTGAGGTCCACCCTACCCTTCGCCTGTGGATCACGAACTTCCTAAGTAACAGATCTCAGGCCGGTAATCTGGACACTATCATCTTTCAACCAAGGACCACCAACACAGGGACCCCTCAAGGATGTGTATTGTCACTGGTTCTATTCTTCCTATACACTAACAACTACGGGTCCACTGTGGTCAAAGTTATCAAGTTCGCTGATAACACCACCATTCTTGGCCTCAACTCCAGGAATGATGAGCAGGAGTACCGCCACCAGGTTTATGTAGAAAGAGAGAACCGAGAGCCCGATATAGTGTAAGTACCGATATAGTGTAAGTATAAAGAATTGGATAAATGAAACGAGTATTAAAGTATACTCACAAACCAGGGTTACCGCCAGGCAACCACTGTATAAGCAGGTGAGGAGATTATCCTGTCCCCACTCAGGAATAAGAAGTTGCTCTCTGTAGATAGGAGAAGAAAGGGGTATTCCCCTCCACCAGGGGTGGATATTCATTATAACTTAATAAAGAACAGAGGTGCCAAAATAATAAAATAAGTTCTTAAAAAGTAAAAAAATGCTTAGGAGGCAGTGGTGGACTTACCTCCTCCAAGCAGACACAACAAGCTGTATATTCAAGATAAGGTACATTTATTGGTACACTCCAGGGGGTTATTCACAACGCGTTTCGCAGGCCTAAACCTGCTTCATCAGGCAATAGATAGTTGGAGTACACAACAGCATTTAGTCCGGGTAACACTTGGCGCCTCAGTCACTTGGCGCCACCAGGTTTATAGAATTTGCCACTGGTGTAGGGAGAATAGCCTGGTCCACAACACTGCAAAAACAGTTGAGATGATTGTTGACTTTAGAAAACACACTCCCACCCCACCTCCAATCAGCATTGACGACACAGAAGTTGAAAGCATTCCCTGTGCACGCCTCCTAGGCACGACAATCTCCAAGGACCTGACTTGGAAAGCCAGCACAACCTCCACTCAGAGAAAATCCCAGCAGAGGCTATTTTTTCTACACCAACTGAAGAACTTCAGTATGGCCCAGGAGCTTCTGATGAGCTTCTACACAGCCACAATTGAATCTGTCCTCTGTCCTTCCTGGTCTGGTATGCTGTCCATCCTGGTCTGGTATGCTGGCTCCTCTGCCAGCGACAGACACCAGCTACATAGGGTCATAAGATCAGCGGAAAGAATCATTGGAAAAAACACTCAACTCAAGACTAAGCTCCAGAGCTCTGAGGATCGCCGATGTTCCGTCTCACTTGGACTTCTTCTTCAGTTGGCTTCCCTTGGGCCGGAAATTCCAGTCCATCTATACCAAGACCACAAGACACAGGAACTGCTTCTTCCCCTCAGCTGTAAAATCTCTAAACTCTCTGAACTCTCTTCATCCTCCCCCGACAAGTGGAAATCAGTAGCACCTGACTGCACTGCAGCACACTGTACAAAATGTATGGTCAACTATGTGTAAAATTGCTGTATCTATATCTTTATTTGTATTGCATGTATGTATTGTATTGTATGTCCTGTTTCAAACTAGTCCTGTACTTTCCAAACCCAATTCCGGGCACGAACAGTTGTGCTTGGCGAAGTAAAAGATTCTGATTCTGGTTAGGGTTAGCATTATCTCAAAAAAGAAAAAAGAAAAAAGACCACCAACAAATGTATCTCAGTGGGGGGGGGGGGGGGAGTTTAATAGGAATGCTGCAGTGATGGCACAGGGAGGGCAGGGCACTGGAAAGGCTCTATGGGACCCAGAGCCTTCCCTCTCTATAGGTATCTACTGTATCTAACTTTTTGTTTTGTTTTCTGGATTCAGTTTAACTTAAAGAAAATGATAGGGAAAATAAGTTGTGAGCCTTATGTAAGAACCATTAGTTGAATCACACTTCACAGGTAATATTTACTTCATCTGAATGTGGTTACTGTCAGTTACTGTCAGTTCCTGAAAAATACAGAGCTGCTGGGCAGAAGCCACAATCCTCAAACCACAGCACGCTCAGGATCTGACTAGACCACAGACAGCACACTCAGGATCCAGTCACACCACAGCACACTCAGGATCTGACTAGACCACAGGCAGCACGCTCAGAGTCCAGTCACACCACAGACAGCACGCTCGGGGTCCAGTCACACCACAGCACACTCGGGGTCCAGTCTGTCTACAACGCAATGAGGAGGATCTCTGAACACCATGGGATGGGGTCAGGTAATTCATATATATATATATATATAATTATTTATAAAAACATTGGGTGTTGGTTCGGGGCATAGACTGGATCACCATAACACATGCAGTGCTCAGATGTTAAAGTGAACCTGAGACAAAAAGCATCTCAGGTACCGTACTTACCTGGGACTTACTTAAGCCCTCTTAATGTCGCTAATACCTCGCCTTTTCCCAGGTGGCTCAGTTCTCCCGCAATTCGGCCCAAAAACCTGGCCGAATTACATTTTTTTGCGCATGCACAGCCAGGCGTGCTCCCCCATCTGGCCCCATGGCTGGGAGTGTTCTGTGCTTGCTCAGTAGTACCGAGGATGAGAGCGCGATGGGGAAGTGCGCTTGATTTGGCCACGCATGCGCAATGAATTGTGACTTGACCAGGCTTTCAGGCTGAATTGCGGGGGACCAGAGCCACCAGTAGAGATGGCAAGTGGTGAGCGGGCTTAAGGGAGCTTAAGGATTCCCCAAGGTAAGTATGTAATGTGAGATGCTTCTCATCTCAGGTTCCCTTTAACCTCCTTGGCGGTATGAAAAATACCGCCAGGAGGGAGCGCAGCAGTTTTTTTTAAAAAAAAAAATTTTTTAATCATGTAGCGAGCCGAGGGCTCGCTACATGATAGCCGCTGCTGAGCGGCATCCCCCCGCCCGCTTCGATCGCCTTCGGCGATCTCCGATCAGGAAATCCCGTTCATAGAACGGGATTTCCTGGAGGGCTTCCCCCGTCGCCATGGCGACGGGGCGGGATGACGTCACCGACGTCACTGACGTCGGGACGTCATTGGGAGTCCCGGGCCACCCCTCGGCGCTGCCTGGCACTGATTGGCCAGGCAGCGCTGGGGTCTGGAGGGGGGGGGAGGCCCGCGCCGCAGCAGATAGCGGCGATCGGGCAGGGGCCGGCGGCGATCAGAGTGCTGGCGCAGCTAGCAAAGTGCTAGCTGCGTCCAGCAAAACAAAAATTATGAAAATCGGCCCAGCAGGGCCTGAGCGGCACCCTCCGGCGGCTTACCCCGTGTCACACACGGGGTTACCGCCAAGGAGGTTAAAGTAAACCAGAGATCTAAAAATAACAAGAATCAATACTTACCCAGGGCTTCCTCCAGCCCCACAAACACATATGAGTACCTCAAAATCCTCCCGTGGTCTGCCATTCAGCCACAATCCGCCCCGGTAACTGGCCCAATCACATCAGTACGGGTCTACTGCACATGTGTGGGAGGTCAGCACATGCACAGAAGACCCAGACTGGACCCGACTGAGCCAGCTACCGGGGCTGATTGCAGCTGAACAGCAGACCGTGGGAGGATGGTGAGGAGCTCTGAACATCACTCCTCCACATAACCTGCAAATTTGGGGTTTCTACCACATAAGAGGGCTTTGCTATTAACCACTAAAGTCACTGAAATATATCCCACGTTTAGAATGAGAACTTTAACATACAGGCATAATTACGATTCACAAACGTAGTATGTTGTATGAAACATAATCACAACTATGCAATGCGTTATTGTGAAAAATTACGTGAAATTTTGCCTAATCGTAATTGACCCATTACGAACACCACTTCTGCTGCTGCCTACTGAGCATGCCCGAGTGGCTGTAGCTCTGGCGCTTTGAGTCCCATGAACTAAAAAACCTCCACCAACAATCTCATAAGTGGCAAACGCAACCCAAACTCACTTCTTACTCAGTGGGAAACAAGGCGGCGAAATACAGTGGTGTACCTAGGGTATTTGACACCCCGTGGTGGGTAATAAATGACACCCCCCACCAAAAAAAAGGAAGGAGTGAGGCGTGCTAAGAAACGGGTAATGCCAGGTATAGGTACCCCCAGTATAGGCATCCTGGAATAGCTGCCCCCAGTATAGGTATTGTAGCATATAGGGATGCTCATTCGGATTCCGCGGAAATGCACTTTCCCGAAATTCCAATCGGAAATTGCATTTACGCATCGGAATGCGGAAATCGGTAATACAAGTGCGGTAGGTGGATTTCCGCCGGAAATCGCGGAAATTTCCGCCAGAAATCGCGGAAATTTCCGCCGGAATTTGCGGAAATTCCACCCGACTTTAACATCAATTTTCTCAAAAACTATAAGGTATTTTTAAAAACTTTTTTTTGCATCTTGTTCACAAGATTCAGTTTAATAAACCCTGAAAATTTTGTGTTTATAGGACTTAAGGGGGCTTTGCTATTAACCGCTAAAGTTGGCGGATTTTTACTGTAATTTAAAATGCAGAAAATCTGCATTGCCTATTTTCTGCATTTTACATTACAGTAAAAATCCGCTGAATTTAACGGTTAATAACAGAGCCCTCTTAAGTCCTAGAAACACAAAATTCAGGGTTTATTAAACAGAATCTTCTGAACAAGATGCAAAAAAAAGTTTTCAAAAAGAGCTTATAGTTTTTGAGAAAATCGATGTTAAAGTCGGGCGGAATTTCCGCGATTTCCGGTGGAAATTCCGCATAGGAATGCGGAAATTGGTAGCGGAATCGGTAATTTGGTAATTTGGCAATAGCGGAATGCGGATTTACCGCGGAATCGGAAATTGGCATTCCGACCATCCCTAGTAGCATAGCCACAATGTTCACCAGTTCCTCTCCACTGATATACCCTCTATCATCATTGGAGATTTTAATATACCCATCGATACTAATTGCCCTACTGCCACCAAACTGCTCTCTCTCACCTCCTCGTTTGACCTCGCCCAATGGTCCTCCACTTCCACCCACAAAGACGACCACACTCTTGACCTTGTCTTTACCCGCCTCTGTTCTATTTCAAGCTTTCATAACACTCCGCTTCCCCTCTCAGACCACAACCTTCTTACCTTCTCAATCAATTCTTCTCTACCGTTAACTCCTCCAACACTACACCATACAGTCACGCGCAGGAATTACCGCAACCTGGATGTGAATTCCCTGACTGAGGCCTTGGAACCTCTAAGTACCCTGTCTTCCTACACTGACCCTGAGGCAGCATCCAGTTACTTATTTAATGTAGTCTCCTCTGCCATGAATTCAGCCGTTCCACTCACCACCACCCGCCCCCGCCAAACTAACCGGCAGCCCTGGCTCACTGAACAAATCAAACAGCTGAAAAGGCACTCCAGGGTGGCAGAAAGATGCTGGAGAAAAAGCACTGCTGTAGAAGACTTCAATCACTATAAACAAACTATGCAGGAGCTCAGGGATGCCCTCACTTCTGCTAAGCAGTCTTATTTCTCCTCGCTCATTTCCTCACAGTCTCACAACCCAAAACAATTATTCAACACCTTTAACTCCCTACTTCGTCCCCCACCTCCTCCCCCTACCACATGTCTGTCAGCCGACAACTTTGCATCATACTTTACAAGCAAGATTGATGCAATACGTAATAGCTTTAACGCGCAACCATTTTTACCAGCACAGCCGTCACCTATAAATTCCTTCTGTCCGCCTGCACCCTCACCCACCACTAACTGCCTCCCCCCCGCTCCACAAGACCAGTCTCCCACTCTAACATCTTTCACCACACTAACTGATCAGTGTCTTTCCTCACTAATCTCCAAAGCGCATCTCACTACCTGTGCCCTGGACCCCATTCCCTCTCATCTAATCCCCCAGCTTTCCTCCTCCTTTAATCCCGCTCTAACAACTCTATTCAACCTTTCTATCTCCACTGGCACTTTTCCTTCCTTATTCAAACAAGCTATCATCACACCACTAATCAAAAAACTCTCTCTTGATCCAACTTCTCTATCCAACTACCGTCCTGTCTCGCTCCTCCCCTTTGCTTCTAAACTGCTGGAACGTCACATCCATTCAGAATTGTCTGCCTTTCTCTCTACCAACTCCTTACTTGACCCCTTTCAATCTGGATTCCGCACACACCATTCCACTGAAACTGCCCTCACGAAAGTTGCTAATGACCTACTGGTAGCTAAATCCAAAGGCCAGTTCTCCATTCTAATACTCCTTGACCTTTCCTCTGCCTTTGACACGGTTGATCATGCTCTGCTTCTGCAGACACTGTCATCTTTAGGAATCAAGGGACAAGCACATTCCTGGATCTCCTCTTATCTCTCTGGACGCTCTTACACTGTCTCCTTCTCTAACACCAAGTCCTCTCCACACCCACTGTCTGTTGGTGTACCTCAAGGCTCTGTTCTTGGGCCACTTCTTTTCTCAATCTACACCCGTGGCCTGGGACAACTAATTAACTCTTTTGGCTTCCAGTATCACCTTTATGCGGATGACACCCAAATCTATCTCTCAGCTCCTGACCTGTCCTCACTACTATCCAGAGTCCCCGACTGTCTACGTGCCGTTTCTGCATTCATGTCCTCCCGCTTCCTCAAACTCAACATGACTAAAACGGAAATTGTGATTTTTCCACCATTGCTATCTACACCCCCACCAATTGCAACCATAACGGTAGACAACACCCCAATAACCTCAACCACTAAGGCCCGCTGCTTGGGGGTTATACTTGACTCAGAGCTCTCCTTTAAACCTCACATTGCCTCATTAACCACCACCTGCTATTTCCAGCTCAAAAATATATTCCGTAACCGTCCCTTCCTCACACAAGAGGCCACCAAAATGCTTGTTCATGCCTTAATCATCTCCCGCCTAGACTACTGCAACACCCTGCTCTGTGGCCTACCAAAAAACAGGCTAGCTCCTCTCCAATCCCTTCTAAATGCAGCGGCCCGCCTCATTCACCTTTCCACACGCTCTTCTGATGCAGCCCCACTGTGCCATTCTCTCCACTGGTTACCCATTACCCAGAGGATCCAGTTCAAACTCCTGACTCTAACATACAAAGCCCTCCACGAGCCATACATCTCCTCACTAATCTCAAGATATTGTCCCTCCCGCAACCTTCGCTCCTCCCAAGAAATTCTCCTGGCCTCTAAGCTGATCACCTCCTCTCATGCTCGCATCCAGGACTTTACACGAGCATCAGCCCTTATCTGGAACTCTCTTCCACAGCCTGTACGTCATGCTCCAAACCTGGACATCTTCAAACGCACTCTTAAAACACACCTTTTCAGACAAGCTTATAACATTCTATAGCCCTTTATTTACTTATTTGTCACAATGTAATCAGAGGCAAAGAATCACTGCCTCATCCATCCTCCACCCCCTTACCTAGTGTGTCCCCCACTACCCATTAGATTGTAAGCTCGCAAGGGCAGGGTCATCCTCCTAATGTTTACTGTTTTTGTAACAATATTTGTGCTGCTTGGAACTCTGCTGTATATTTGTTAGTTGTATCTATGTTCCCCTTGTCGTCTTATTGTGCTTTGTAAAGCGCTGCGGAATATGTTGGCGCTATATAAATAAAAAATAATAATAATAATAATAATAATAATAATGTTCACTGTTTCCCTACAAAGTACACATCATGCAGCAGTGTTTTGCCAAAATATGTATAACTAGCTGACCCGCGGCGTAGCATACGCCGCATAAGAGGGTAGAGGGCAGGAAGGGGGTATTGGGCACAGCGGCGGGGAGGGGGGTTAGAACCCCCCCCCCCTCACCTAGGTCCCCCATGTGCGCTCCCCCTACTGCTTAAGCACAGTAGCAGCCGCCACTATTAGTAAGAGGCAGTGGGCGGGGATGACTCACCTCTTCCGTGTTCCATCGTGCATTCCACTGTCGTCACTTCCTGCAATGCCGCACACTGTATTGGTGTAATTTGCCTTTTTTAAAACAGAAGGAAATCTGCAATAATTCAGCTATAAGTGAACATTTGTGGTTACCCACAATGCACTGTTACTAAATATGCAAATTACCCCTTTTCCCCCTTGGTAAGCCAAGCAAGCATCCAGAGCCGCTGGTGTATAGCAAGCATATAACTTTAAATTTTACACAGTCATATCAAACCCACATGTGACAGCCTGTTTCAGACTTTTGGTCCTCATCTGTACATGGCAAGGATTGATATGGCTGTATGAGATAGGGCTTGGACCAGTACAACAGAGTAACCAAGCAGCTCAGGGTGACTCAAACCACTCGGAATGTATAGGGGGATAAAAGGGACCAAAAAGACCTCCTACTAAAAAAAAGCAAAGCTTGGTGTAATTTGCCTTCCTAAAACAGAAGGAAATATGCAATAATTCAGCTATCAGTGAACATCTGTGGTTACCCACAATGCACTGCTACTAAATATGCAAATAATTCTTTTTCACCCTTAGTAAGCCAAGCAAGCATCCAGAACCACTAGTGTATACCAAAGCCTATAGCTTTAAATGTTACACAGCCATATCAAACCCACATGTGACAGCCGGTTTCAGACTTTTGGTCCTCATCTGTACATGGCAAGGATTGATAAGGCTGTATGAGATAGGGCTTGGACCAGTACAAAAGAGTAACCAAGCAGCTCAGGGTGACCCAAACCACCCGGAATGTAAAGGTGGATAAAAGGAACCAAAAATACCTACTACTAAAAAAATCAAAGCTTGGTGTAATTTGCCTTCTTAAAACAGAAGAAAATCTGCAATAATTCAGCTATAAGTGAACATTTGTGGTTACCCACAATGCACTGCTACTGAATATGCAAATTATCCCTCTTTGCCCTTGGTTTGATATGACACTACTTCTTCTTCTTGCTTGGACCAGCCCCTTCTTCTTGCTTGGACCGGCCCTGGGGGCAGGGCGCTACTTCTTCTTCTTGCTTGAAGGTTGAGGCACTTACTCTATTATATATATAGATGTGCCAGCGATTAGGTAGCCAGATAACCCCCCTCCCCCACATATAGTATAGGTAGCTAGATAACCTCCTATTTAGGTTAGGTAACCAACATGATCCTCATTTACAGTATACTAGCCGACCCGCAGCGTAGCATACGCCGCATAAGAGGGTAGAGGGCAGGAAGGGGGTATTGGGCACAGCGGCGGGGAGGGGAGTTGGACCCCCCCCAACTGGGTCCCCCATGTGTGCTCTACCTCTAGCTTAAAGGGACTCCGAGCAGTGCAGAAACTATGGAAAGATGCACATCATTTTAAAGCTCTCTTTCTCCTCTTTCCAATCATATATAAACCGCCGCCCTACGCCTTTTAGTTTTCACTATTTTTGCGATTGAAATTGCCATGGCCGCGATTTTGATCGCATAAATAGAGAAAACTAAAAGGCGTAGGGCGGCGATTTATGTGTCGTCAGAAAGAGGAGGAAGAGAGCTTTACAATAATATCCATTTTTCCATAGTTACATTGTATTACACAGGGCGACTTTTTCCTTAAGTTAGCAGCTCCATTCTGCTAAATGGAGCTGCTGACTTTGAGAAAAAGTCGCCCTGTGTAATAAGGAAATCTGCAATAATTCAGCTATAAGTGAACACTTGTGGTTACCCACAATGTCCTGCTACTAAATATGCAAATTACCCCTTTTCCCTCTTGGTAAGCCAAGCAAGCATCCAGAGGCGCTGGTGTATAGCAAGCATATAGCTTTACATTTTACACAGTCATATCAAACCCACATGTAGACAGCCTGTTTTAGACTTTTGGTCCTCATCAGTACATGGCAGGGATTGAAAAAGCTGTATGAGATAGAGCTTGGACCAGTACAACAGAGTAACCAAGCAGCTCAGGGTGACCCAAACCACTCGGAATGTATAGGGGGATAAAAGGGACCAAAAAGACCTCCTACTTAAAAAAAGCAAAGCTTGGTGTAATTTGCCTTCCTAAAACAGAAGTAAATCTGCAACAGAACAGAACCTCTCCTCAAGAGACACACGAACTGTCTGGAAGGGGCTCAAGGCTGCCACGAACTACAAGACAGTCTGTTTCAAAATTTTGGTCCTCATCTGTATATGGCAAGGATTGATATGGCTGTATGAGATAGGGCTTGGACCAGTACAACAGAGTAACCAAGCAGCTCAGGGTGACCCAAACCACTCGGAATGTATAGGGGGATAAAAGGGACCAAAAAGACCTCCTACTAAAAAAAGCAAAGCTTGGTGTAATTTGCCTTCCTGAAACAGAAGGAAATCTGCAATAATTCAGCTATAAGTGAACATTTGTGGTTACCCACAATGCACTGCTACTAAATATGCAAATAATTCCTTTTTACCCTTAGTAAGCCAAGCAAGCATCCAGAACCACTGGTGTATAGCAAGCCTATAGCTTTAAATTTTACACAGCCATATCAAACCCACATGTGACAGCCTGTTTCAGACTTTTGGTCCTCATCAGTACATGGCAGAGATTGATATGGCTGTATGAGATAGGGCTTGGACCAGTACAACAGAGTAACCAAGCAGCTCAGGGTTACCCAAACCACTTGGAATGTATAGGGGGACAAATGGGACCAAAAAGACCTCTTATTAAGAAAAGCAAACTTTGGTGTAACTTGCCTTCCTAAAACAGAAGGAAATATGCAATAATTAAGCTACAGGTGAACATTTGTGGTTATCCACAATGCACTGCTACTAAATATGCAAATTACCCATTTTCCCCCATGGTAAGCCAAGCAAGCATCCAGAACCACTGGTGTACAGCAAGCCTATAGCTTTTAATTTTACACAACCGTATCAATCCCACATGTGACAGCCTGTTTCAGACTTTTGGTCCTCATCAGTACATGGCAGGGATTGATACGGCTGTATGAGATAGGGCTTGGACCAGTACAACAGAGTAACCAAGCAGCTCAGGGTGACCCAAACCACTCGGAATATATAGGTGGATAAAAGAGACCAAAAAGACCTTCTACTAAAAAAAAGCAAATCTTTGTGTAATTTACCTTCTTAAAACAGAAGAAAATCTGCAATAATTGAGCTATAAGTGAACATTTCTGGTTACCCACAACGCACTGCTACTGAATATGCAAATTATACCTCGTTGCCCATGGTTTGATACTACTACTACTACTACTACTACTACTACTACTACTACTACTACTACTACTACTACTACTACTACTACTACTACTACTACTACTACTACTACTACTACTACTACTACTACTACTACTACTACTACTACTACTACTACTACTACTACTACTACTACTACTACTACTACTACTACTACTACTACTACTACTACTACTACTACTACTACTACTACTACTACTACTACTACTACTACTACTACTACTACTACTACTACTACTACTACTACTACTACTACTACTACTACTACTACTACTACTACTACTACTACTACTACTACTACTACTACTACTACTACTACTACTACTACTACTACTACTACTACTACTACTACTACTACTACTACTACTACTACTACTACTACTACTACTACTACTACTACTACTACTACTACTACTACTACTACTACTACTACTACTACTACTACTACTACTACTACTACTACTACTACTACTACTACTACTACTACTACTACTACTACTACTACTACTACTACTACTACTACTACTACTACTACTACTACTACTACTACTACTACTACTACTACTACTACTACTACTACTACTACTACTACTACTACTACTACTACTACTACTACTACTACTACTACTACTACTACTACTACTACTACTACTACTACTACTACTACTACTACTACTACTACTACTACTACTCTTGCTTGGACCAGCTTCTTCTTCTTGCTTGGACCGGCCCTGGGGGCAGGGTGTTACTTCTTCTTCTTGCTTGAAGGTTGAGGCACTTACTCTATTATATATATAGATATAGCCAGATCCCCAAGCAGTGTATATAGTCAGATCCCCCTGTATACAGGGCCGGATTTGTACTCTTTACTACCCCAGGCCACTGTCACCAGCTGCCCCCCTTCAGTATAGGTAGCGAGATGAACCCTTCCCCCCAGTATAGGCAGCAAGATGACCCCTCCCACCTTCCCTCTAGTACAGGTAGCCTAATGACTCTCTTAATCCCTTCTCCCCCCCCCCCCCCTTCCCCCTTGAGTATAGGTAGGAAGTTTGCCTTCACACCGCAGCAGCCATCAGTGTCACTCATTTCTATGCTCGTCTCCAGTGCAGAAGCTTCCTCTTCCTTTCCGTCTCCAATGCTGCCCAAGTCCATAGCCACCCGCCACAATGCAAACATGCACATAGAGCAAGGTGGCTGCTGCACAGGCGTCTGGCAGCAGAGTACCGCGGTCAGGCACTTGCCTGATCTCTTTGCATTGCAGCATTTGCAAGCTTGCAAATGCTGCACCAGTTTAGCCTGCTGCTTTGGTGCGTTTGCTCCTGCGGTGCCCTAAGCCATGGCCTAGGTGGCCTTGGCCTAAATCCGGCCCTGTCTGTATATAGCCAGTGTATATAGTCAGATCCCTCCTGTATATAGCCATTGTGTATAGCCAGATCTTTATTTAATACATAGCCAGTGTGTATACCCAGCCCCCCTTAAGTATATAGCCAGTGTATATAGTCAGACCCCCACTGTATATAGCCAGTGTATACAGTAAGATACCCCCCTGTATATAGCCAGTGAATATAGTTAGAACACCCCAGTATATAGCCAGTGTGTAGTTAGATCCCCCTGTATATAGCCAGTGTATTTCTGACCGAGTGAGCGACCCCCAGGTGTCTCTGACACACACACACACACACACACACACACACACACACACACACACACACACACACACACACACACACATACACATGAGAGAGAGAGATAAAGAGAGAGAGACAGGAGGAGGAAGGGTGAGCAGAGAGACAGGAGGAAGAGAGAGCAGAGGCAGGAGGAGGAAGGGTGAGCAAAGAGACAGGAGGAAGAGAGAGAGGCAGGAGGAAGAGAAAGTGGAGAGACAGAGAGAGAGAGAGAGAAGGAAGAGAGAGTGGAGAGACAGGAAGGAAAGACAAGATGGAGAGACAGGTGGAAGAGAGAGCAGAGACACAGGAGACAGAGGCAGAGGAGAATGACAGAAGGAAGAGAGAACTGAGAGAGAGACAGGTGGAGAAGAGAGAGACAAAGAGACAGTAGGGAAGGACAGAGGAGAGAGAGAGAGAGAGAGAGAGAGAGACAGGTGGAAGAGAGAGACAGAAACGAGAGACAGGAAGTAGAGACAGAAAGAGACAGGGGGAAGAGAGAGCAGAGGGACAGGAGGGAGAGAAAGAGGAGAGAAGAGAAAGAGAGAGCAGAGAGACAGGGGGAGAGACAGTGGAGAGAGAGCGAATAGACAGTGAGACAGGAGGAAGAGTGAGCGGAGGGAGAGACTGAGGAGAGAGAGAGACAGGAGGAAGAGACCGAGCCCGGTGGAAGAGAGAGCAGAGAGAGGAGTGACGGAACCAGAAACATTCTAGCCCTACTACATCATGATGATACTTCAAACGCCTTCTCTCTTCATCTCTCTGTATGCGGAGAAGGCCTTCGATAGAGTACACTGGACATATCTAAAGAAAGTGCTACTCTTATTTGGATTTAAATGTTTTATACTCCAAACTATCCTATCCCTATGCTTCAACCCCTCAGCCGTAGTCTCTAGCTCAGGCTTCACCTCCTCGCCTTTTCCTATCATTAATAGCAAATGTCAGGGCTGCCCACTATCCCCCTTATCTTTATACTTCCCATAGTGAGAAACACTTCAAGGTATTGGAAACAAATCTCCCTTTTGCACCAACATACAAATGCACAAGCATTCTCATTAAAGATCTGTATCTCATCACTATCTGCATGTATAGACAACTTACATATAGAGGACTGGAAACTCACTGGGATCAACTTGATGGAAAACCTATTTAACACCTCAGGCCTAACGTCCTTTACTGAACTTAGATCTGAATATACAATCCCAGCTCATGATTTTTACAAATACTTATAGGTAATTACGATTTGTAAATTCAATTGATTTTGCATAGTCATTCGTAAATTCATGTAACATTTTGCGTAATCTCATGCCGACTTTAGCAGTTAACATAACATATTAATATAACAGTTAACATATGTTAAGGAGAACAGTAGGTACAATTAAAAAAAAAATTCTAAAAGAAAGAAAATAAATTTTAAAAATGAAAAGAAAAATTGTTTGTTGTTTTTTTTTTTTAACTCTGAAAAATGACAGTTTAAAAACCATTTTTCTTTGCATTTTTGAAATACATTTTCTCAAAAGCTACAAGGTCTTTGGTTTTTGAAAAAAAAAAAAAAAAAGTATCTTATACCCACTGTTCTCCTTAACATATGTAGCCATTTTGGTAAAGTCGGCACAAAATTACGAGGAAAATTATGTGAAATTATGAAATACTATTATTACATATACGAAATTCATTACACTTTTCTCTGAAATTTTGCATTACAATTATGATGTGTAATTGTCAATTTTGATGCAAAATTTAGCAAATGCAAAATTTCCAGTGCCAGGCCATGAGTGAAGTTTGAGAAAAGAAGTGGCCCAAAAACTGAGCCTTGAAGTACAACAGACAGTGGGTGTGGGGAGGAATTAGTGCTAGAGAAGGAGACAGTGTAAGAGCATCCAGACTGATAAGAGGAAATCCTGGAATGTGCTTGGCCCTTGATTCCTAAAGATGCCAGAATCTAGAGAAGCAGAGCATGATCAACCATGTCAAAGGCAGAGGAAAGGTCGAGGAGTATTAGAAAGGAGAACTGGTCTTTGGATCTAGTTACCAGTAGGTCAGTAGCATCTTCAGTGAGGACAGTTTCAGTGGAATGGTGTGTGCGGAATCCAGATTAAAGGGGGTCAAGTAAGGAGTTGGTAGAGAGAAAGCCAGATAATTCTGAATGGATGTGATGTTCCAGCAGTTTAGAAGCAAAGGGGAGGAGCGAGACATGCAAGTACTTGGATTGAGATGTTGGGTCAGGAGAGGGTTTTTTGATAAGTGGTGTAGTAATAGCTTGGTTGAATTAGGAAGGAAAGTGCCTATTAGAGATAGAAAGGTTGAATAGAGTTGTTAGAGAGGGATTAAAGGAGGAGAAAAGCTGGGGATAAGATGAGAGGGAATGGGGTGCAGGACACAGGTAGGGCCTGATTCACAAAGTGGTGCAACCACTTTGCACGCCTGTGAAAAGCCCTTTATCACGCCTAAACTTAGTTTAGGCGTGATCTGAAGGAATTCGCACGAACTCCTGCGCGCAAAGTTTTGCGTGCGTAGCGCGGTGCGCTATGTGCGCAGCGCACCGCGCTTCACGCGAAGCGCCCATTAAGCCCTATGGGACTTTGCGCGCGCGCGTACGCGCGTACGCGCGGTAGCTTCGCGCGAGTTAGAGCACAAAGCAGTGATAACTTTGCTAGTGCAAAGGTTATCACGCCTAAAGTCTTTTAGGCGTGATAACTGAGTTATCACCGCTTTGTGAATCAGGCCCAGGTAGTGAGATGTGCCTTGGAGATTAGCCAGGAAAGATGCTGTTCAGTGAGTGTGGTGAAAGATGTTAGAGTGGGAGAGTGGTCTTGTGGATCGGGGGTAGGCAATTAGTAGTAAGTGGGGGTGCAGGCAGATAGAAGGAATTGACAGGTGATGGTTGAGCTGGTAAAAAGGTTTGCCTGTTGAAGCTATTATGTATTGCTTCAATCTTGCTTGTGAAATATGATGCAAAATCATCGGCTGACAGACACGTGGTGGTGGGGGGGGGCACGAAGTAGGGAGTTAAAAGTGTTAAACAATTGTTTAGAGTTGTAAGACTTTGAGGAAATGCGTTAGCATTTTTTTCCCAAGATTAGGATGGAGATGAGACCTCACACATCATAATAATTGTTTGTTGTCCTCAATTGATTACACATTGAGTTCGGGCTCACCTATATTGTATTCATGTTAGTAGGGAAACTATTCCAGATTATCAAAAGATCATTTAGCTAATTCTACAATCTTGCCTGAATGTATTTTTGTTTCATTTCCTTTTCCATCTCCTGTATAAATTACTTCAGGTTATAATTCTCTTTTCCGGACTGTCTGACCACCTTATCTGTATTTTGCTTCTAGTTTTCTATTGTTAGAATGTTACAGCGTTTAGTCATGGAATCTCATCTCTAAGAATTGTATTGCTCAATGCTTACCATGACATTTTGTTGTATTCTAAATAACTCTGTTAATGCTTATCTTATTTTAATAAAAATTTAAAGATGGTAATAATAATAATAATAATTATACTAATGTACTTGTGTGTTCCTGTCTGGAAATTCACATTAACACAGGTGTATTTACAGTGGAATCTATTGAGGAAGAAATATACACCAATGTGTATTATCCTGCAGATCAGATGGAAAAGAGGCAATCAGCTAAAGGTAAACTGTCCTGATAACTCTAACATATGTCACTGCAGACTGCAGAGGGTACAAGGCGTAGCCTATAGAAGCAAGGTATTTGTTTTGGCAGAATCCAAAGCCATCCAGTAATTTGGATGTTGTGCTCAACACATTAATGCAACAAATGGGGGATATTCAATTCCAAACTGGTTTGCATGTAAAATCATTCTATAATAGACAGAGCTGTGCAGTCAGTACAGAAATCATCTGACTCTGATTTCTCAGTTTTGTGTAACCAAATACAGCGCTCACTATGCTACTCTGATAAGGCGTGCTAACTTTGATAAGGCATGCTATTTGTCTTAGTGAATCAAGCCCCTTGTGTGTGTATACGTCGACCAGGTAGTGTAGTGAAATCCCCCCCGCAAACAGCTGTTTGTGTAGTGATGGCCGTGCTGGTGCGCACATTGGCGAGAGTGCAGGTGATGGCGGTTTTCCAGCTCATATGGTCGCCGGGCTGAGGTAGTTCAGTGACAAAACAGTGACTGTCCAGCTGATCGAATTTGGTCTGTGCACAATGAAGAAACAACCTTATTATCTTGGGTGTGCCCCCAATACACTCATATAGGTCATTGATTCATTGTGATATGCAAGCCCCTTCACCCAGTGGTGCTCATCATGACCTCGTGATCACGGCATAGCCGTAATCATGAGTTCTTTTTCCCGAATCCGACATCATTGAAATCCATGATCACAGTGATCACGGTTTTCAATGACAGCCAGTGTTAAGCGGATTCTACCCGTGATCATGGCCATGATCACGGTGCCGAATCCGTGACTGGGGGAAATAATGTCACTGGCCAATCAAAGGCCTGCAGCGTAGGCCCTAGCAACCAATCATAGGTTTTCCCTTCCCTCCTGTATATAAAGTGGTGGCCATTACAGAGCTATGTCCTTTAGTGATGGGAATTACGGCTCTTCTCAGAGAATCGGCTCTTCTCAAATGGCTCCCATTAAAGAGCCGGCTCTTACGGCTCTGAATCGGCTCTTCATTAAATATCACTAGACACCACTCAGAATCGGAGCAAAAGCCCCGCCCCCGTCTCCATGACAACTCCAGACTGCTTCTCTGACTGGGGCAATCCCTCCTGCTACTGCTCTGCTCTGCCCCATACACTCCTACAAGCTGCAAGAGGAGGACTACATCTCCCAGCATGCCTCAGCACCCTTTATTACAGAGAAAATCAGAGCTGTGTGGGGCGGCTGAGGCATCGGCTCTTTTAAAACTGAGCATTGGCTCTTGTCGTTCGCAGCAAAGAGCCGGCTCTTAGAGCTGGCTCGTTCGTGAACAACCCATCACTAATGTCCTTGCTAGTAGACTGTGGCACTGAGAGCATCTCCAGGCCATATTGTTGCAAAGCAAGAGCGTTTTTGTCAAAAAACCCGGCGTGTCAGTTAAGGTGAAATCTGGGGCAAACGCGGCTGTGATTACGTGAGATCTGTTTCCTGGTACACGTTGCTCCGCCTCCCCTCCGCATGTAAATCAGCGTGTGTACCAGCGTGTTGCCTCCCGGGTTGTCTGCTCTGCTTGTCCTGATTGTTACTCGTGGCATCGCTGACATCTGTAGCAGCCTGGTCTTGGCTTTAGCTCACGGTCATATTTCTCCCTGGTTACGGCTCTCCTGTTTGCTACTTCTGCCTTCGCTGTCTCTTGTCCTGGCTGCATCTCTCCTCCCTCCTTGACACAGCTCTTTCAGGTTTGCTGGTTCAGCACCTCAGCTTACACCTTTCTGCTTTTTCCAGCTCTCGGATCGCAGTCTCCTCTGATCTGACCCGACCTGCATGTAGCAGCTGCTGTGACGGCTCAGGCTGTAACTTTTCCGCTTTCTCCACGGTAACCCTCAGAGGCTCTTGTATTTTGTCCCCACCTCTGCTAGCTTGTGCTGGGAGTGCTAGGAAGCTCCTGTCCTGCCTCTGACTCCTGTCATAGACCTGTCAGAAACGTGGTGGGCTCTTGTTCACAGCTTCATTAAGATGTCTGCAGGGTGTTTGTTTTCCCAGCCCCTAGCCAGATAAATAATCTTGATGATTGACTGCACTCTGCCTGCTGCAGCCTACACAGGCAGCTACTGCTTATGAAGGGCTTGACATCTGATAAGTGTATCTGGAGTGAGTGTTAAGGCCCATACACACGTCTGATTTTTTGAAACGACGGGTCGTTTGAACGTCCCGTCGTTCAGTCGTCCGCTAAATCGGGTGTGTGTACAGACTGTTGTTCGCGTGATAAGACTGAGTTTAAGCGATCCGCCGGGCGGATCGCTCAAACTCAGTCTTATCACGCGAACGACAGTCTGCACACACGCCCGATTTAGCGGGCAGACGACTGAACGACTGGACTTCAAACGACCCGGCGTTCCAAAAAATCAGACGTGTGTATGAGCCTTTATACATACATGCATTATATATGCAAGTCTCGTCAGTAGCTTGTTTTCACCAGTTTTCTGCAAGTTATCTGTGCCCTGCTATCCGTTAGCTGCTCTTGTTGCCTTATATATACTGTATATACAGGGATAGGGATAGCAAATGGATAGAGATGATGTATGGATGTTTATTTATGACCACTTCTGTCTTTACTAATTACAGAGATTGCAGCTGCCAAGAATACTCCCTATCATATTACTCTGATCCTGGTGATCCTTCTGGTCTTTAAGGTTGTTATTATCGTTATTTTAACAAGCATCATGTTAACTTACAGTGAGTATCACTAATAATCTGTGTTCTGTTAGTTATGGATATGTAACAAGTTTAAAGGACAACTGAAATGAGAGGTATATGGAGATTGCCATATTTATTTTCTTTTAAGCAATACCAACTATCCTGCTGATCCTCTCTCTCTTAAGGTGGCCATACACTGGTCGATTTGCCATCAGATTCGACCAACAGATAGATCCCTCTCTGATCGAATCTGATCAGAGAGGGATCGTATGGCTGCCTTTACTGCAAACAGATTGTGAATCGATTTCAGCCTGAAACCGTTCACAATCTGTGGTGGTGGTGGTGGTGGTGCTGCCGCTCCTGCATACATTACCTGCTCCGGCCGGCGCGAGTCCCGCTGTGTTCTTCTCTGCTCTGGGCTCCAGACCGTTCCTGCAGCTACTGAACTTCCTGTCCAGGGGAAGTTTAAACAGTAGAGGGCGCTCTACTGTTTAAACTTCCTGCCGGGACAGGAAGTTCTGTGTAGCTGCAGGAACGGTCTGGAGCCCAGAGCGGAGAAGAAGACAGCGGGGACCCGGGGACTCGCGCCGGCCGGAACAGGTAATGTATACCCGCTGTATTGCGTCGGTCATCAAGCTTTCGAACGCCGCTATCGACGCACTCCCGACCCGCCGGCGATCGAGAAAAATCTTCCGCACGGATGGATCGACGAGAGTCGATGGGAACGATCGGTTTCGGACGGAAATCCATCATTCTGTCAGCGGTGTGCACGGCGATTTCACAGCCGATTTGATCACTGTGATCGAAACGGCGGTATATCGGCGGGAAAATCGTTAGGTGTATGGGCCCCTTAATACCTTTAGCCATAGCCCCTGAACAAGCATGCTGATCAGATGCTCTGACTGAAGTGTGACTGGATTAGTTGTATGCTTGTTTTAGGTGTGTGATTCAGACACTACTGCAGCCAAATAGATCAGCAGGGCTTTTAGGCAACTGGAATTGTTGAAAACGAAATAAATATGGCAGCCTCCATATCCCTCTCAGTTCTGGTGTGCTTTAAAGCCACAATTGCCTCTTTGATCTCTGCCAGATGCCTACCCTGAATAGGAGGGGCTAGAACTCTCATATCTGGAAATAAAAGCAGCATAAATGAGTAAAGATGATCCCCATGATCACGCATATTTGGTTGCAATTTACATGCAGCTTCATGTTGGACAAATATGTTTTGGCTGATTTTGTTTGGGTCCAATTCCAAATTGGGTATAAATTGAAACCAAATGTGTGTTAAGTTGGAAAAATCAGCAAATTGTTGTTCATGCCGATAAATGAGTAGAAGCTGAATTCTGGGCCCTTCTTAATGTAGAGGAAGCAGTCACCACAGCCCTCCCACCTCTGGCCACACCTCCCACCTCAGGCCACACCTCACACCTCAGGCCACACCTCACACCTCTGGCCACATTCATGATGCATGTTCCTCGTGGGCTGGTCAGAGACAGTCACACCAGTGGTCTGCTGGAGGTCATTCTGTAGGGCTCTGGCAGTGCCCATCCTGCAGAAGTGAAAAGAAGCACTCCATTGGGGTTTTAACATTTTATTCCATGTTAAAATACAATAAAAGTGCACTTACATGAAGTAGATAAACTCTTATAGGGCACTCACTGCACACTGTTATTCTGCATTTCAGTAAAGGTGTGGACATGCTGACACATGTAGTGATGTCATCAGCATGAGTCAGACATGGCTCCGCCTACCTATACTGTGTGACAGTGCAGCTGTGAAGTCACCACCGGGCACCGGGTAAAAGTAGTTAGCGTAACTTAGCGGTGAGTGTCCTATAAGCATTTGGTTTACCTACTTTGTAAATGTGAATTTATTGTATTTTAAAAGGTTAATGCACTGTTGGAGTGCTCCCTTTCACTTCTTTAGATCTCTGAAGCCCTGCAGTGTACAGAGCTGTGCAGTTGTCTTGTGACTGAGCTGGATTAGGGTCACAACTAGAGATGAGCGTAATGACGTAATTACGATTTCACAAAATTTCGCGTAATTAGTGTAATTACGATTATGGCCGTAAGTACATAATCGTAATGAAGAAGGATTTCGCAAAATTTTGCGTAAGCGTAATTTTCGCGTATTTTTCACATTACAGTGGGTATTACGAAAGTAATGCGTATGGCCATGCTCCCAAGCGGAAAAGTTGACGCATGGATCAATGTTAGGTAGCCGCCGACTTTACGGGTTAATAGCAAAGCCCCCTTAAATGCTAAGAGCCTCAAATTTGGAGAATATATTAAGGAGATCAGAAGGAATAAGAGGAAGAAAAAAATTTGCAAAAAGACCTTATAGTTTTTGAGAAAATCGATGTTAAAGTTTCAAAGGAAAAATGTATACATTTAAAAACCCGCCGACTTTAACGGTTAATAGCAAAGCCTGCTTAAAGTTTAGGAACACCAAATTCCCAGGGTATATTAAGGGGATCAGTGGGAATAAGAGGAAATTTTTTTTTTTCAAAAAGACCTTATAGTTTTTGAGAAAATCGATTTTTAAGTTTCAAGGGCAAAATGTCTTTTAAATGCGGAAAATGTCAGTTTTTTTTGCACAGGTAACAATAGTGTATTATTTTCATAGATTTCCCCAAGTGGGAAGAGTTTTACTTACTTCGTTCTGAGTGTGGGAAATATAAAAAAAAAACGACGTGGGGTCCCCCCTCCCAGACCTCTTTAACCCTTTGTCCCCCATGCAGGCTGGGATAGCCAGAATGCGGAGCACCGGCCGCGTGGGGCTCGGCACCCTGACTATACCAGCCCGCATGGTCCATGGATTGGGGGGTCTCGGAAGGGGAGGGGCAGCCAAGCTTTCCCCTCCCCCTCCGAGCCCTTGTCCAATCCAAGGACAAGGGGCTCTTCTCCACCTCCGATGGGCGGTGGAGGTGGAGGCCGCGATTTCCTGGGGGGGGGGGGGGGGGGTTTCATGGTTGAATCTGGGAGTCCCCTTTAAAAAGGGGTCCCCCAGATGCCCACCCCCCCCTCCCAGGAGAAATTAGTATAGAGGTACTTGTACCCCTTACCCATTTCCTTTAAGAGTTAAAAGTAAATAAACACACAAACACTTAGAAAAAGTGTTTTAATTGAACAAAAAACATTTTGAATGGCTTTTTTAGGCTCCACCTTCTCAATACTGATCCCAGTCACCCAGTAACCAACTGTGCAACGTTTGAGAACCCTGCCATTAACAGTGAAGAAGGACTGAAGTTAGTGGCGGACACAGCCAGCAGTGGGCCCCTGTGCAAAATACCAATTGCGGGCCCCTGACAGGCAGCTAAAAGTGGGTGTGGCCATAACTAAATTGGGTGTGGTCACACATTGCATATATTTACCAATACAGTCTATGGCAACCTTCCCTGAGGCCCAAATATATTTCTTGATGCATACATGTAACATCTGTATTGTACAGGTTACTGAACAAAAGCAAAACATAACCCCAATCCTGCATCAAGACAGAGCATGACATGAAACGCTCTGTCTGTTATACTGGAAAGCACACCTGAGGTGAGAGGGATCTGGAGGCTGACATATTTATTTCCTTTTAAACAATGCACATTACCCGGCTGTCCTGCTCATTCTCTGCCTCTAATACATTTAGCCATAGACCCTGAACAAGCATGCAAATCAGATGTTTAAGACTGAAGTGTGGAGCTGACTAGAGCAAATTCAAATCAATCTAGGCAAAGATGGTGCAGTCTGCAGTGGCAGTGTGCAATCTAGACTACCTGTCTGGAACCTAGCACAGAGGGTGAGTGAGCTAGGAGGCAGGAGGTGCAGTGGGAAGACAGGACAGTGGATTGTAAAAAGTGGGTGGTTCCAAGATTTTTATTTTTTTTTGCAGGTGTTATGCAAGTGCTAGATCCACCGCAGGAGTAAGTGACCTGCCACTGCAAAAAATTGGCTTGTCCGTGCACTGGAAAGTGGGCGCGGTAATGGCGGGTCATGGGCCGGACCAAATGTACATGAACTTAGCAGCAGTTAGTAATTCACTGAGAGTGGACATCAATAGGAAACTTTGAATGAAGCCCCCTCCCCTAATAAAAAATGATGTCCTACTTATTATACATGTAGCAGAGATTAGATTGTAAGCTCCTCTACTCTGAGGACAGTCAGTGACACGACTATGTACTCTGTAAAATGCTGCAGAAGATGTCAGTGCTATATAAATACATAATAATATGGTAGTAGGACTGGATGGGCAGATAGATAGCCCGGTGTGCAGACAGATAGCTGGGTGGGCAGATATAAAGATAGTGAATGGGAGGGTGGTCAGATAGATAACCAGGTGGCAGGGCGAGCAGATAGTTAGCCAGGTGGCAAGGTGGGCAGATAGCTGGGTATAAAAGTGGGCAGATAGATAGCCGGGTGGGTAGATAGATAGATAGATAGATAGATAGATAGATAGATAGATAGATAGATAGATAGATAGATAGATAGATAGATAGATAGATAGATAGATGAGTGGGCAAATAGATAGATAGCCGGGTTGGCAGACAGATAGCCAGGTGGCTGGGTGGGCAGATAGCCGGGTGGCAGTGTGGGAAGATAGATAGCTGTGTGGCAAGGTGAGCAGGTAGATAGCTGTGTGGCAAAGTGGGCAGATAGATACCCGGGTGGCAGGATAGGCAGATAGATAGCTTGATGGGCAGATAGATAGATAGCTGGGTGGGCAGATAGATACCCAGGTGGCAGGGTGGACAGATAGATAAGCGGGTGGGCAGACAGATAGCCAGGTGGTTGGATGGGCAGATAGATAGCCGGCTGGGCATATAGATAGATAGCTGGGTAGGAGGGTGGGCAGATAGATAGCCGGATGGCAGGGTGGGCAGATAGATAGCTGGGTGGGCAGACAGCTGGGTTTCAGGGTGGGCAGATAGATAGCCAGGTGGGCAGATAAATAGATAGCAGGGTAAAGGGTGGGCAGAAAGATAGCCAGGTGGCAGGGTGGGCAGATAGATAGCTGGGTCTCAGGGTGGACAGATAGATAGCCGGGTGGCAAGGTGGGCAGATAGATAGCCGGGTGGCAGGGTGGGCAGATAGCCGGGTGAGAGGGTGGGCAGATAGATAGCCGGGTGGGAGAGAGGGAAGACAGATAGCTGGGTGGGCAGATAGATAGATAGATAGATAGATAGATAGCCAGCTGGCAGGATGGCAAATAGCCGGGTGACAGGGTGTGCAAATAGCCAGGTGGCAGGGTGTGCAAATAGCCGGGTGGCAGGGTGGGCAGATAGATAGCCAGGTGGGAAGGTGGGGAGATAGATAGCCGAGTGGGCAGATAGATGGGAGGGTATGCAGATAGGTAGCCAGGTGGGAGGGTGGGCAGATGGATGGCTGGCTGGGCAGATAGATAGCCCAGTGGGAGGGTAGGCAGATAGATGGAAGGGTAGGCAGATAGGTAGCCGGGTGGGAGGATAGGCAGATAGGTAGCAGGGTTAGAGGGTAGGCAGATAGATAGTCGGGTGGGAGGGTAGGCAGATAGATGGAAGGGTAGGCAGATAGGTAGCTGGATTGGAAGATAGGCAGATAGGTAGCCGTGTGAGAGGGTAGGCAGAAAGATAGCCGGGTTGGAGGGTAGGAAGATAGATGGGAAGGTAGACAGATAGGTAGCTGGGTGGGAGGGTACGCAGATATTTAGCCGGGTGGGAGGGTCGGCAGATAGGTAGCCCGGGAGGAGGGTAGGCAGATAGGTAGCCAGGTGGATGGGTGGGCAGATAGGTAGCCCACAGATAGATAGCTGGGTGGGCAGATAGATAGATAGCCACCGGGTGGGAGGGTGGTCAGATAGATGGAAGAATTGGCAGATATGTAGCCGGGTGGCAGGGTAGGCAGATAGGTAGGGTAGGAGGGTGGGCAGATGGATAGCCAGGTGGGCAGATGGATAGCCGGGTGGGAGGGTAGGCAGATAGATGGGCGGTTAGGCAAATAGGTAGCCGGGTAGGAGGGTAGGCAGATAGGTAGCTACAGATAGGTAGCCGGGTGGGAGGGTGGTCAGATAGGTAGCTCGCTGGAACAGTGGCTAGATAGGTAGCTAGGTGGAAAGGTGGGCAGATAGATAGATAGTCTAGTGGGGGTGGGAGGGCCCAATTCCTAACCTCACTCCCCTCGGGGGCCCCCCTCCTATTATGCCCGGCTCCAGGAGATGCTAGACGCCCAGCCTCCAGGTCCACGATGTCTCCTCTGTAATACCGCTCGCACTAAATCAGGAAGCAGTGCGAGGAGACAGCGTAGACCTGGAGGTTGGACCTCCAGCATCTGCTTTACCCCGCTGAAGACTTTGTGTATCTTCCGCTCTTCCACCGTGCATAATAGGAGAGGTTTTCCACAGTTAAGTCAGCCCCATCAGAAGTTTATATAAAGCTCTTTTAAAGAGCATAATATACACTTCTGATGGTGCTGACTCAACTGTGGAAGACGTTCTGGAGTGTCTGAGTGTGCAGAGACACTGGGAGTCATAGCACATCACACATCCCCTCCTTAGGCACTTGATATACACTGAACATAATAGGAGGGGGCCCCCGAGGTGAGGGGGGAGGATAGGAGTTGGGCCCCCAGGAAGAAAAGGTAAAAAAAAACGGCGACACTTAATGGGCCCCTCAAGAAACGGAACTTGAGGGGCCCTCATGTGCTTGCACGGCCTGCACGACCATATGTCCGCCACTGGCTGCAGTTTGCATTTTCCCAGGGAAATCTGTTTTTGACTCCACCTAGTTTTTGTAACCTTGACACACAGTCACTCAATGACCAAGTTTGTGAGCTTTCAGGTTCCTGGAATCAAAATTGTGTGAATGCAAGAAGTTTATCCAGCAAAGAAATCTGATTGGCTGTTTGTGGCTCCACCCCATTAGTAAATTTGAACCCCAGTCACTTAAAGAGACTCAGAGATGAGTCTCACTGCTGCTTTTTACTTACCCAGGGCTTCCTCCAGCCCCACAAGCATGGATGCATTCCTTGCTATACTCCTCAGCACTGCCATTCTCCTGCAGTCAATTCCCGGTAAGCGGCTCAGTCTGACTGAGTGACGTCAGCCGGGGCCTTCTGCGCTTGCACAGAAAGTCCGCGCATGTGCAGAAGGTCCACTGCTGATGTCACTGAGCTGCTTACCGGGGAAGAATGTGGCTGAATGTCAGCACTGAGGAGGACAGCTAGGGACACATCCATGCTTATGGGGCTGGAGGAAGCCTGAGTCTCTTTAATGAATGACTGTAGCAGGTTTGAGGCCTCTGCCATTAACAGTGTAAGAATTGCAGCAGTTTAAATATTCCCCATGAAAATCAGTCACCCAGTGGCCAACTGTGTTAAGTTTGAGAATCCTACCATTAACAGTGTAAGAATGGTCGCAGTTTATATTTTCCCATGTAAAAAATTAGTTGTTGGGTCTGTCCACTGTTACTAACCTTGACATACAGTCACTCAATAAACAAATGTATGAGCTTTGGGGTCTTCGGCATCGATAAATTGCATTTTCCCATTAAAATTAAATAAATCTGATTGGTTTTTTGTACCCTGCCCCCTTTTCAGAATTTAAACCCCAGACTCCCAGTGACTGACACTACAAGATTTTAGGCTTCTGCATTACGAGTGTAAGAATGGCAGCAATGTACATATTCCCCTTGAAAATCTATTGCTGAATTTTGTTTGGCTGTTATAGGCTCCACCCACTTTCCTGAATATTAATCCCAGTCACCCAGTGGCCAACTGTGTCAAGTTTGGGAGACCTCTGCCATTAAATGACCACTACCATGAAACATTACATTTTGAAACACACCTACAGTAGTTATAGCAATCATACACAATATTCACAGTGTCATTTATTTCATTCGCTAGCAAAAAACGAATTTTGGTCAGCTGCTCCCACTTAACAGCCATGCTTTTGGTGTATATGCAGAGCTTCTGTTTGGGTTCAAGGTGCATTTGTAGTTCCTGGGGGGGCTCAGCTTCTGTTTGGGTTCAAGGTGCGTTTGTAGTTCCTGGGGGGGCTCAGCGCATCTCTGATTGGAGGCCATTCGGAGGCGGCCTGGTGTTGCGCTGATCCACCTTTTGCGCAAATTTCGATTTTTCAATTTTACGTGGTAGCGCACCCAGGCTATGCATATACATAGGTTAGGATTTAGTTAGTGTTAGGCCCCTCCCATTGAGGATTGACTTCTTCGCAGTGGGAGGGACGAGTACTTAATAGGTTGCATGCAAGCTGTTACAGGAAACTAACATCCTCCTCCAGTGGTAGACAGGTCATGTGTATTATATCCCACAAGTGGGGCTTGCACTCTTTTGCAGGTAGGCACTAGTCTGTTTTTAGGTAGCGCTGTACATTTCCTTGCTATGTACTAATTTAATTCGTTTTTGGTCAGCTGCTCCCACTTAACAGCCATGCTTTTGGTGTATATGCAGAGCTTCTATTTGGGTTCAAGGTGCGTTTGCAGTCTCTGGGGGGGCTCAGCGCACCTCTGATTGGAGGCCATTCGGAGGCGGCCTGGTGTTGCGCTGATCCACCTTTTGCGCATTTAGTGACCGTGTCTAGCGGAGCCAACACCACCCAAATACATACCCTGGCAATGCCGTGTCTTCCGCTACTTTTCTAATAAAATAAATGTATTTGATGTAGCATTGCACAATACAGAAAATGGGCAGGCACACAGAGAAACTGGCTGCAGGATGTGAGGCACAAGTACCTATATTACCACAACATCAGTGTGATGAAAGCATGCAGGTTCAGAACCTCAATGGATGCTCAAAAGAAGAGAGAGTATTTGGCACTACTGACAATTGTTTATTGCTAGTACAATACATTATATCAATCCACCATGAGCATTTTCACATACACATCAGATGCTGCTTATCATGCTCAGCGGTGAAGGGATGTCTGGGGTAGTTGTGGGCGCCACAGGGTGTGCGGCCCGATGACCGTTTCACTTGGGTAAGCTTCTTCTGAGGCTCTAATGTGCACACTTATGTAGCATTGAACACATTGTTATAATAAAGTAATAGGAACTAAAGAAAATCTGAGCAGTCTATGGAGTTATCATGTCCTTTAATTATGTGTCCAATGTTGGTAGAAAGTCCTTTGTTTATAGTCCAAGTTAAAAGCTCAGGTCCAATTAGGCTAGCAAATCTGTGATGATATGGATTGGCATTAACGGCCCTCAACAGCCTTTGTGTCCAGGCATTATGGGTGGTTAATGTATTGAGAGATGATCCCACCTCCAGCAAACTGACCTTGCCTCAGGAAGAGCGTTTTGGCATTTAATCTTAGATTATGCTATAATTCTAGGGATATGTAGCAGATAATAAAAATAAACAACAGTTTAGGCTCTGTCATAATTTGCTGAAATTATGGATACTGTAACGATTGGTGTCAGAAAGTAACATAATTCTGATTATTAGGTGATCTGCAGTATTACCTATAATGCAGATATATACCTGATTATATGATGATCTGCAGAATCACCAATAATACAAGTATACAAACAGCTAATGTGATAGTAAGGTATAGTGCTTGGTGCAACAGTAGGACTGATAGGTTTAGCTATGCCACACCAGAGGAGCTGGTGGGCACTAACAGTACAAAACCCCTCACCAGAGACTAGGGCCCTCTGGTGAGAGTAGAGTGGTCAGACTAAACGAGTTGGCAACAGACTGGCAGATACGGTACAAAGTCAGAAGGCAAAGGCAAGAAGGTTTAAACAGGCAGAGTCAGCAACAAGATCAGATGGGCAGAAGTACAGAATCACTGAGAGTAAGAATAGTCAGAACGAGCAAGAGTCATACACCGATAATACAATATTCAATTATTATTATGGCTATCAAACAATCTTATCACTGTGTGAAATCCCTGGTTTCCTCCCGGATCAAAGCACACCGGATCTATCTAAGGTCTGAGCGCTAACACGAAGTATTTGCAACAGCAGACAAAGAGCAACTGACAGCTCTCTGCCTTTATGCTGACAGGGGACTCCCCGAACCCTGCCCAACTAGCCAGACCAATCAGTGGCGAGAAGCGCTCCCTGTGACGTCAGCCGACCCGCAGGTCAGCTGACACGCCTTCGGGAAGCATAAAGGTCCTGCCGCTGGGCGCGCGCACGCGTAGCTCTGAGCCTGTGTGCTGATGAGAGCCCTGTGTGTGGCTGCTTTCCGTGATCGCCGCTTCCCCGCGGCTCATTACAGATACCAATCATACCTGGTTAACCAGATTCCCTGTCTATAAGAATTGATATCTCAGGCTGTGGACCAGCTAGAAGAATCATTAACCTCTTCAAAGATGTATTGGCCTTTGCATATTATTCACAGTGAGTTGCAGTTTCTGTGGCCATTCTACTTCAAAATATTCATCAAATTATGTCACAATACTGAATTAAATCTAGTAGGGGTGAATTAACTGGTTGCAGACCAGGACAACCTAACACCGATCGGCATAAGGTCCTTGGGGCTTGTTTTGCAGGAGATCGCACATGCTGATGCGCGCAATCACTGCTAGGAGACTGTTAGACAGCAAAACCGTCGTCTAATTAGCTTGTACAGCGCTGTGATCCACGGCAGCGCTGTACTGGGGACAGCCGTGTGACATGGCTTTCCCCCTGGGAGACAGGATAGTGATCGGCTGTCATAGGCTGAAGCCTATGACAGCTGATCATCCTGATTGCTTGGCTTTGGGACGGAGGGAGGGATGGGAAAAAAATAATTAAAAAAATACACATTTTATTACAAAAATAAACATATAAATATTGATATAAAAAATAAACATTGGGGAGCAATCAGACCCACCAGCAGAAATATTGGTTGGCGGGAGAAAAGGGGGTGGGGGTCACTTGTGTGCTGTGTTGTGCAGCCCTGCAGCGGGGCCTTAAAGCTGCAGTGGCCCTTTTGAAAAAATGGCCGGGTCTTTAGGGGGGCTTAACACTGCGGTCCTCAAGTGGTTAAGGGGCATTTTAGAGCTGATCTCTTAAGTGACCGGACCTGGAGGAATGTTGCTTTGACAGGTAATGTTTTATGATAGGCCTGTCTTCTGACTTCTCTGAACATGGGATCTAGATCTATCTCAGATCTCTGAACATGGGATCTAGATCTATCTCAGATCTCTGAACATGGGCTCTAGATCTATCTCAGATCTCTGAACATGGGATCTAGGTTTGTAGATCTGGCAAGCAGGAGGAAGTAAGGGGTTTATTGCCCCTCTTGACTGGGGAAGTTTTACAACCCTGCATAGTTAGCGGCAGTGGCGCAGCTAAGGAGCTGTGGGCCCCGATGCAAGTTTTACATGGGGCCCCCAAGCACTCTATACATAACAATTGATCCAGCACACCAAAACCTGCCAATGGCAACTACAGTGTCAGGGGAGCAAGAAGGGGATGGGAAACAGTTTGTTAATGATTACCACTATTCAAAGTATCTATAGAAGTGATTATTATGAGCACAGGATCAGTAGAGAGCTAATACTGCAGTTGAGCGAGGGCCCTTTGGAGCCCCTCTGTCCCACGGGCCCCGAAGGGGTCACAACCTCTGCAACCCCTATTGCTACGCCCCTGGTTGGCAGTGTAAACACTTTCCTGACAAACCTTCTACAGATATATTTTATTTTCTAAGATAACTCTTCCTCTGTTTTCTTCTGCAGTTGACAACCTCAGAGAGGAAATGTCCCGTCTGAAGACTGGAGGTAAGTAAAACCTCTATGCCCATCTCACCACTTCTGCATTTCAGCTATCATATTTAGAAAGAAAACCAGTATTGTCACACTTTACATGTAGTGGTTGTTAAGTTCTCTTTTCTTCTTCACATTATGGGCTCGATTCACAAAGCGGTGCTAACCCATTTAGAGACTTTAGGCATGATAACCTTTGCACCATGCTGGTGAAAAGCCAGTTTAGGTGTGATAAGTTTAGGCATGATAAGTTTAGGTGTGATAAGTTTAGGCATGATAAGTTTAGATAAGTTTAGATCGCTTGCAAAGTCCCGCACGCAAAGCAGCGCCATTAAACTTTATACGAAGTGCACCAGACTTTGCTAGCGTAAAACTTTTGATCAGCTGTGCACTGCGGTGCTAACGCAGTTGGCGCTTAAACTTATCATGCCTTAACTTATCACACCTAAACTTACCACACCTAAACTTATCATGCCTAAATTGAGTTTAGGCATGATAAAGGGCTTTTCACCAGTGTGCTAACTGTTAGCACCGCTTTGTGAATCAGGCCCTAAATGTTTATTCAGGGTGCTTTCACACTTGTGCGGTGATCTAATGGCATGGCAACCTGCGATGGGATCACTGCACCACATGAGTCAGTAGTTTATGATCATGATCTTATAGCCCTGTTCTTGGATGTCTATATTTAATGAGACTTTGTACATCAATATGGAAATCTTGTTCCAGGCAAGTGATGACTGTAATCTGCTAATTATGATTATACAATTTTGCATACATTTTCACAATTACATCCATACGTAATTACAATTTGGACATTCAACTGATTTTGTGTAACTGATTCATAATTTCATGTCATTTTCGCATAATTTGAGTGTAATTTCATGTCGACTTTAAGCCTGAAACCCACTAAGTGATTGTTCACAACTAGGGTGATTTTGTTATTTTTTTCAGCACCAGTGATTTTAAAAATCCCCCTAAGGCTCCCTGCACACTGCAAATCGGTTTTCCGTTTCTGATTCCGATTCCGTTTCCGATTCAAATTCCGATTTTCAATTCCGATTTTCCCTGAATACATGCAACAGAAAAACGGATCAAAAAACGTAGCATGCAGTAAAGATTAAAAATCGGAATCGGATGTAAAAACCGATTAAAAAGCGGAATCGGAATCGGAAATGCATGCAGTGTGCAAGAGGCCTTAAAGCGCTTGTGCAATGATTCCTTCTGGGACTGTTCATATCTGTGCGTTTCATCTGATTTCCACTGACCAAAGCGCTGCCTGCACCATTTCTAGGGGATTTTGCTATAATGGAGGGTATAGGGAAAGCGCAAAATGCTCACAAAATCGTTTGTGCTTTCATGAATAAATACATTGGGCTTAATTCACAAAGCCGTGACAACTGTTATTACGGCTGTGAAAAAGTGCTTTGTGCATTTTTTAGCGCTTTTTCGTGTGTAAAATGGTTATCGCATGCAAAAATTTGTGTTTGCACGATAACGTGCATTTTCATGTGTTAACGTTCGCGTTGGTGCGATCACGCAAATTTATAGCGCGAACGTAGAACGTTAATGCATAAAAAATTTGCGTTATCGCGCAAACATGAATTTTTGTGCGCAATAACTGTTTTTACTCTAAATTTCGTGCGAAACACTTTTCACAGCTTGATAAGTTATCACTGCTTTGTGATTCAAGCCCATTGTACAGGGTGTGCCATTTATATGGATACACCTTAATAAAATGGGAATGGTTGGTATATTAACGTCCTGTTTGTGGCACATTAGTATAACTTTTCAAGATAGGTGGTGACCATGGCAGCCATTTTGAAGTCGGCCACATTGAATCTAACTTTTGTTTTTGTTTTTTCAATAGGAAGAGGGTCATCTGACACATCAAACTTATTAGGAATTTCACAATAAAAACAATGGTGTGCTTGGTTTTAACGTAACTTTATTCTTTCATGAGTTATTTACACGTTTCTGACCACTTATTAAATGTGTTCAATGGCCCATTGTGTTGGATTGTCAATGCAACCCTCTTCTCCCCTCTTCACACACTGATAGCAACACCGCAGGAGAAATGCTAGCACAGGCTTCCAGTATCCGTAGTGTCAGGTGCTGCACATCTCGTACCTTCACAAAATAAACAATTGCCTTCAGATGACCCCAAAGATAAAAGTCTAAGGGGGTCAGTACGGGAGAACTTGAGGGCCATTCAACTGGCCCACGACCACCAATCCACTTTCCAAGAAACTGTTCATCTAGGAATGCTCGGACCTGACACCCATAATGTGGTGGTGCACCATCTTGCTGGAAAAACTTAGGGAACGTGCCAGCTTCAGTGCATAAAGAGGGAAACACATCATCATGTAGCAATTTTGCATTTCCAGTGGCCATAAGGTTTCCATTGATGAAGAATGGCCGCACTATCTTTGTACCCCACATACCATACCATACCATCAATTTTTTTGTTCCAACAGTCTTGGAGGGATCTATCTAATGTGGGTTAGTGTCAGACCAATAGCGGTGGTTTTGTTTGTTAACTTCACCATTCACATAAAAGTTTGCCTCATCACTGAACAAAATCTTCTGCGTAAACTGAGGGTCCTGTTCCAATTTTTGTTTTGCCCATTCTGAAAATTCAGTGCACCGATCTTGGTCATCCTCATTGAGATGCTGCAGTAGCTGGAATTTGTAAGGGTGCCATTTGTGAGTAGCTAATATCCGCCGAAGAGATGTTCAACTAATGCCACTCTCCAGTAACATGCCGTGAGTGCTATGCTGTGGGCTCTTGCTGAATGAAGCTGGGACAGCTACTGATGTTTCTTCATTAGTGTCAAATTTCATGCGTCCACATTTTGGCAAATCCAACACTGAACCAGTTTTACGAAACTTAGCAAGCAGTTTGCTAACTGTAGCATGGGAGATGGGTTGTCTTGTAGGGTGTCTTGCATTGAAATCTGCTGCAATGACCCGGTTACTGCGTTCACCAGACATCAACACAATTTGTATCCACTCCTCACATGTTAACCTCGGCGACATGTCAATGGCTGTAAACAAAGAGAAACATGTAAATAACTCATGAAAGAATAAAGTTACGTTAAAACCAAGCACACCATTGTTTTTCTTGTGATATTCCCAATAGGTTTGTTGTGTCACATGACCCTCTTCCTATTGGAAAAACAAAAGTTGGATTTAAAATGGCCGACTTCAAATTGGCCACCACCCATCTTGAAAAGTTTTCCCCCTCACATATACTAATGTGCCACAAACAGGACGTTAATAACACCAACCATTCCCATTTTATTAAGGTGTATCCATATAAATGGCCCACCCTGTATTTATTCATTTCCGGGTGAAAGAGTTCACTTCCTGACTGACTTCAGGAAGTGAAAAAACAGAATCGCTCAGCAAAAGCACTTAGAAAAGCGCTTAACAAAAAAAGTAGTGCGCACGTAAGCGCCAGGAGAGGAAAAAAATCCCTTGCAAAATCGCAAAACATTGGCCCCAGCGATGTGAACAAAGCCTTAGAGCGCTTTTCTGAGAGCTTTGTGATTTGAAAAGCACTTGCTAATGTCATGCTATGGGTGTGATCCTACTGGAGGGATGGGATTTTACTAAAATCTCCCCATAGCATTGCATTAGAAAGAGCTTTTTCAAATCAGTAGTGCTTAGAAAAGGCTGCTAGTGGGTTTGGGCCTAGGAGGTTACTTGCAAGGCCCCGATATATGCTGTTGTAACCAAAATTGTTAAATATGTTGTGGGAATAAAACAAAAATATAAATTTTCAAAAGCACATTATAGTTTTTGAGAAACTTGATTTTGAAAAATGCAAAGGAAAAATGTACAGTTTAAAAAAAAACATTTTTTCCTGCATTTTTAAAATAGATTTTCTCAAAAACTATGTTTTTTTTGGGGGGGAGGGGCTTGTTCACAGCCATCTCTTTAACTTATGCAGCAATTTTGGTGATGATCAGTGATGCGGGTTTCAACTTCAAGTTGTTTCAATTACAACTTCATGTGCTTTCGATTTGACCATAATCAAAATTACAAATCAAATCGCAGTTTCGATTCAAATTAGATCACGAATCAGAATTACGCATTTGTATCCGTAATTACGAGTCTAAATCATAACTAAATATATAATTAGTGGTTAATAGCAAATAGCTAAGCCCCGGTACGTGCTACAAACACAAACATTTGCAGGGTATGTTAAAGAGGAGCTGTTAGCCATACTATCTCAGAAAAAAAACCACATATATAAGTAGATAAATACTTGCTCTATTTACATAACGTATGTATTGCACTGTCCACATTTTGATTTTAGTGATATTTCTACAGTAATAAAATAGAAAATCCTTCTTCGCATTCCCATTTTAAGTGTGGCTATTTTGAAACCAATCCTGATGTCATTTCCTCCCTTAGTCTCCTCTGCCTGATTTGCCTGCTCTTCACTATAGAAAGTGCATTGTCTCAGCATGAGAAATATTGGCCAGAGAGGAACAGAGGTGTGGGAGGGGAAAACAGGAGGGAAAGAGGCTTCGGCCAATCAGGCTGCATTAGTTAAGTCTGAGGGGAAGTACAGAAGCAAAAAAGGACAACCCAGCATGCCTTGCAACTTCCTTTTTGTATACCAAATTTTGCGTGTACCAAATAAGAGCCAGGTAAACTGGGGTATGATCATTTATCAACAAGAAAAGTAATGCTGGGAATACACGGGTCGATTCTGAGATTATTATTATTATTATTATTATTATTATTATTTTTTATTTATATAGCGCCAACATCTTCCGTAGCGCTGTACATAGTACAAACAAATAATGGGGAACAAATATACATAAGAAATACAAGACACTGTACAGTCATGACATTGAATAGAGTAAATACAGATACATACATAGTTGATATGTAGTTGGTACATATACATATGTTAAAATTACAGCAGTATGAGAAACACTAGGAGGAGGTCCCTGCCCTTGCGAGCTTACAATCTAGAGGGTAGTGGGGAGGAAACAAAGGGGAAGGAAACACAAGGATTAGTGGGTGAGCCAGTGTGCCTTCAGTGCTGCCTATAGCAAATTATAGGCTTGTCTGAACAGGTGTGTTTTCAGAGTACGTTTGAAGGTTTTCAGACTCGTGGCATGACGAACCGGTTGAGGGAGAGAGTTCCAAAGGAGAGGGACCGCCCGTGAGAAGTCTTGGATGCGAGAGTGAGAGGAGGTGACTAGGCTGGAGGACAAAAGGGTCTCCTGTGAGGAACGGAGGGTCCGAGCGGGGAGGTATCTGGAGATTAAAGAGGAAATGTATGGAGGCGATAGCTTGTGTAGAGCTTTGTATGCAAGTGTGAGAAGTTTAAACTGGATCCTTTGGGCAACTGGTAACCAATGGAGGGATTGGCAGAGAGGGGCTGCCTCAGAGGATCTAGAAGAGAGGTGGATGAGACGGGCCGCAGAGTTTAGTAGGGATTGGAGAGGTGCCAATCTGCTTTTTGGTAGACCACAGAGTAGGGTGTTGCAGTAGTCAAGACGGGAGATGATTAGGGCATGCACAAGTATTTTAGTTGCTTCTTGTGAGAGGAAGGGACGGATTCTGGAAATGTTTTTGAGATGGAAGTAGCAGGAGGTAGTTAAAGTGTTAATATGTGGTTTAAAGGAGAGCTCAGAGTCCAGAGTTACCCCTAGGCAACGAGCTTTGGGGGTTGATGCTATTGGGGTGTTCTCTACATTGATTGTGACAGTGGGAGGTGGAACAGAGAGCGAAGGTGGAAATATTACAATCTCCGTTTTGCTCATATTGAGTTTAAGGAAGCGGGATGACATAAATGTAGATACAGCGGATAGACATTTGGGGACTTTTGATAGTAGTGTGGAGAGGTCTGGGGCAGAACAATAAATTTGGGTGTCATCAGCATAGAGGTGGTATTGAAACCCAAAAGAGCTTATTATCTGTCCCAGGCCATGGGTGTAAATGGAAAAGAGGAGGGGTCAGAGGACGGACCCTTGTGGTACTCCCACAGACAGTGGGCATGGAGAGGAGTTGGTATTGGCATAGGAGACCATGAAAGAACGTCCAGACAGGTAAGAGTTGAGCCAGGAGTGTGCTAAGCCCTTGATTCCCAGTGTTGAGAGGGTTTGGAGAAGCAGGGTATGTTTAACAGTGTCGAAGGCAGAGGACAGATCTAGGAGTATTAGTACCGAAAATCTGCCTTTGGCTTTAGCAACTAGGAGGTCATTGGCAACCTTAGTGAGAACGGTTTCCGTTGAGTGTTGAGGGCGGAAGCCAGACTGGAAGGGGTCTAACAGGGAATTAGCAGAGAGAAAGTTAGACAACTCTGAGTAAATGTGGCGTTCCAGCAGTTTGGAGGCAAAGGGAAGGAGAGAGACTGGGTGGTAATTAGAAAGGGCAGTAGAGTCTAAAGAGGGTTTTTTAATTAGTGGCGTTATGATAGCTTGTTTAAATGAAGAAGGGAAAATGCCAGTTGAGATGGAAAGGTTAAACAGTGTTGTTAAAGCAGGAATGAGGGGGGAGGAGAGCTGGGGGATAAGATGAGAGGGAATAGGGTCTGAGGCGCATGTAGTAAGATGAGCTTTAGAGATTAGTGAAGAAAGATGCTGTTCAGTTAAGGCAGAGAAGGTTGTTAGCAGGGAGGGGGTTTGAGTGGGTGAGTGGTTATGTGGAGAGGGATAGTTAATAGTAGGGGAGCTGCCGGGCAGAGAGAAAAAAGGAAGAGGTGATTGGACCGGTGAAGAGGGTTGCTTTTGAAAGCTGTTCTGTAGCGTTTCAATTTTGCTCACAAAATATGCTGCAAAGTCCTCTGCAGACAAGCTTGTGGTTGTAGGGGGAGGCGGGGGGTGGAGAAGAGAGTTGAAGGTGTTAAAAAGTTGTTTAGGGTTATGGGATTGTGAAGAAATAAGTATAGAGAAGTATGACTGCTTTGCAAGTGAGAGAGCGTCCCTGAGCTGGAGCAGCGTGTTTTTATAGTGGGCAAAGTCATCTGCGTTAGAGCTTTTCCTCCACTGCCGTTCTGCTGCCCTGGACTGTCTTTTCAGTTGTTTGATGGGTTCAGTCAGCCAGGGCTGTCTGTTGATGCGGCGGGGGCTGAAGTTGGTGAGAGGGGCGGCTGTGTTCATGGCAGCAGAGACTGTGGTGGAGTAGTAGATGGATGCTGACTCGGGGTCGGTGTAGGATGACAGGGAGCCCAGGAGTTTTAGAGAATCAGCTAGGGAGCAGAGGTCGAGGTTGCGATAATTTCTGCATAAGCGTGATGGCTGCACTACAGTAGCTGGAGGAGGCAGGGAGGGGCTGATTGTAAACGTTATGAGATTGTGATCTGAAAGGGGGAATGAAGAGTTATTAAATGTGGAAACTGGACAGAGCCGGGTAAAAACTAGGTCCAAAGTGTGGCCATCTTTGTGGGTGGAGGTTGAGGACCATTGGGAGAGGTCATAGGATGAGGTGAGTGAGAGGAATTTTGTGGTAGTGGAACAGTTAGTGTCTATGGGGATGTTAAAGTCCCCAATGATGATGGAAGGAATGTCAGTGGATAGAAAGTGGAGAAGCCATGTTGAAAAGTGGTCAATGAAGGTGGAGGCTGTTCCAGGAGGACGGTAGATGACAGCAACCTGGAACTGGTGAGGGGAGTAGATGCGGACAGCATGAGCCTCAAAGGAAGAGAAAGCCAGAGAAGGTGCAGGTGCAAGCGGTGTAAAGGAGCAGTGTTCGGAAAGAAGAATTCCCACCCCACCCCCATGTTTGTCACCCGATCTAGGTGTGTGGCTAAACTTGAGGCCACCGTATGAAAGGGCAGCTGGAGACACAGTATCAGATGGGGTTAGCCATGTCTCAGTGAGCCCCAGGAAGGTGAAAGCATTAGTGATGAACAGATCATGGACAAGGGCTAGTTTGTTGACTACAGAGCGTGCATTCTAGAGAGCCCCAGATATGGGAGGGGGAGAGCTGGGAAGGCAAGGAATGGTGATCAGGTTACATCGGTTAATGTGTGCGGAGGAGTGAGGACGGTCAGTGCGGGATGTGGTATGAGATGATAAGATGGTTAGATAGATAATTTCCGACATGTCCGATCACCGTTCAATCGTTTTGCCGCTCGATTTGTCATTAAGGTGAATTGAAAAAAGATAAGAAAAATGAGTAGAAGATAAGAGAATCAAGCCGGCAGAGCGATTGGGCGCAGAATCGACCCGTGTATTCCCAGCATTATGGTGATTTTAACTTTTTGGATTGCCTGACTAGCATCCTTATTACTTGTTTACCAGATAAAAATAAAGAACTGATTTTTGATTTTATGCCCGACAGTTACTCTTTAAGTAGGACAGGGGAAACAAGAGGGAAACTTTTCAAACAGACCATGTAGTATTTGAGATAATTGATGTTAAAATTAGAGGGAAAAAAAGTTGCTATTTAAATGCGGTAAAATGACAGATAAAGTATCAACATGTACACTTACCTAAAGGATTATTAGGAACACCTGTTCAATTTCTCATTAATGCAATTATCTAATCAACCAATCACATGGCAATTGCTTCAATGCATTTAGGGGTGTGGTCCTGGTCAAGACAATCTTCTGAACTCCAAACTGAATATCAGAATGGGAAAGAAAGGGGATTTAAGCAATTTTGAGCGTGGCATGGTTGTTGGTGCCAGATGGGCCGGTCTGAGTGTTTCACAATCTGCTCAGTTACTGGGATTTTCACACACAACCATTTCTAGGGTTTACAAAGGATGGTGTGAAAAGGGAAAAACATCCAGTATGTGGCAGTCCTGTGGGTGAAAATGCCTTGTTGATGCTAGAGGTCAGAGGAGAATGGGCCGACTGATTCAAGCTGATAGAAGAGCAACGTTGACTGAAATAACCACTTGTTACAACCGAGGTATGCAGCAAAGCATTTGTGAAGCCACAACCAGTGATGGGCAGATATTTTCCGTGATCACGGATTAGCCGGTCACAAGTTAGAGGATATTGGCGTGGGACCTTTTCCCTAGGATACTGGCGTGGGAACATTTTCCTAAAGGTACAAGTAAGTATTTCTAAAGACCGCAAGATAGAGGATACTGTTGTCATTGCACATAACAGAGGATATTGGTGTTGGACATTACTGAGGTTATTGGCATGGGAACATTATTTTAACCACTTAATGTATTTGCTACAGCATATCTACACCCCTGGAGACATCAGCTCCAGGGGCGTATATATTCGTATCTTGCCACCATTGTGCATATTCCCGAGCGCGTTCTCATCGCCGCTCGTTAGTACACAGTTCAGTGTATGGAAACACACAACTTTTTTAATATGTATGTCATAAGGGTGTATTAATGTTATTTCTGCAAATAAAGACATGTTATTAGTGATGGATGCAAAACTAAAAAAAAATATACCTTTTTTTCCAAATAAAATATTGCCATCATACAATGTACTAGGGAACATATTTTAAATGTTGTAATAACTGGGACAATTGAAATGTGTGGCTTTTATCCACAGTAGCACATTTTATTTTAAAACTATAATGTCCGAAAACTGAAAAAGAAAGATTTTTTCTGTTTTGTTTCCTATTATTCCTGTTAAAATGCATTTAGAATAAAATAATTCTTAGCAAAATGTACCACCCAAAGAAAGCCTAAATGGTGGCAAACAAAACACGCTGCAGTTCATTTTGTTGTGATAAGCAGTGATAAAGTTGTTGGTGAATGAAAGGGAGGAGTGCTGAAAGGTGAAAATTGCTCTGGTCCATAAGGGGAAAAACCCCTCAGTGGGGACGTAGTTACAGATACAGGTAAGTATTTATGGTTAATTAAGAATAATAAAGAACTTTTATCATTGTTCTGTTTTTATTTTATTTAACTCTTTGTGAAAATGAGTAAGGGTTACTATGTAACCCCCTATTTTCATTTCTCATGGGGAGGGGGCTGGTATCTGGGGGTCGCCTTCTTAAAGGGGACTTCCAGATGCCACCATGAACAACCACAAGGTGTCATCAACTCCCAATTCCTCCTGGGGCAATGGAGGTGGGGAAGAGACCCTTGTCCAAAGCCCCTGGATTGGACAAGGGCTCTGGGGGACAGGGGGAGACTTGGCCACCCCTCTACTCCAGAGCTCCCCCACACCATGGACTACTATGTGGGCCGGTGTAGATCAAGGTGCGAAGCCACATGCAGCCAGGGATCCACATTCTGGCTATCTCAGCCTGCACGGAGGACAAGAAGTTAAAGAGGTTTGGGAGGGGGGAACCCACATCAATTTTTTTTAAATGTCCCACCACTCTGAACAAAAAAAGTTTTAAAAAATAGGAAAAGTTGCCGGGATCTTTCTACAGCCATATTGCGACTCTGTACGCACTGCGTATGGACCCCCTGGAAACCCCATCATGAAATTCATTGCTTTTTCTTTTGATATATGTAAAGTTACACTATCATTAGGTTGATACATTATCTGTAATTTACCGGATTTAAATGTACAATTTTTTTCCTCCCGTAACTTTAAAATCCATTTTCTCCAAAACTATAAGATCTTTTTTTTTTAAATGTTTTCCTCTTGTCCCCACTGTTCTCCTTACCATACCCAAATGTGGAGATTCTAGCTGGTAAAGGGGTTTTGCTATTAACCATGAAATGTGGTGGTCTTTGGGTGACACAACAACAATGTTCTCGAAAAAATCTCAAAAATGAAAATATAATTTTCAATGCGAAAATGCCTTTGGCATAAGTGTCTTGTTTTCTGACATAAATGCAAGGGTGCCAACATTTTTAGTTATGACTGTATATAGTTCATGTGCCCACATGTAAAGTAAATTATTCTTTTCTTTCTCTTTTGGGGGTGATTGAACAGCCATTTCTTATTGCATTTTCCTGCAGATTTATTGGTTTCCTAAATGTTGGATTTTCTACTTACTTCACAGCCAGTAACCTCACTGTACAGCTGGAGAGGAATAAACAGGATACAAGTAAGTCAATGATTTATTTCCATGAAGAGGACTGAGCTACAACTTTATATTGATGAACTCAGCCTAGATTAGAACAAATCAAGTCATCTGATGCTGATCTCCACAATCTACTCATATTTGTTGTTTTCTAGCAAAAGTCTGTACTAGTTTCAGTTCCAGGGGGGTGTTACTGAGCTGAGCTCCCCCTTGCATGTTCTCCTTAAGTCTTTCCATAATGCTCAGTCTTCAGACATAACCTCCATACAGGAGCAGAGAGGTCACCATCTTCTGAGAACACAGGAGATGGACTCACTGCTGCTCATACCTATAATGAGATGTGAGGAAATTCACCAGGTGCTGGAATGTATGGTCAGATCCTCCTCACCACTCTTCTCCCCTAAACCATTGCCATTTGCCACCCGTATTCATGGTATAGAAAACAGAGATGAACTCAAGTCTTTTGTGATGAGTTTGCTTTGAACATCTTAAAGTGTACTTGAGATGGGGGGATTTAAAAAAATTACATACATACATACCTGTTGCTTCTTTCAGCCCCCGCCAGGCTGATCGCTCCATCACCGTCCTACCACGCCATCTGGATCCTCAACATTTCGGCCCTGAAAGTCCTTCAGTTGACGCAGGTGCAGTCCGGCCGCATGCTCCCCCGTTGTGCTCCCATGGCCGGGAGCATTCTGCACCTGCACAGTAATACTACTGGGTGGCACATGCGCAGTGCACCTTGGACTGGATGAGTTGTGTAGCCGAATTGCATGCAGAGGATCCCGGTGGCACAGGAAGAAGGCGAACGTGTGTGCATGTGCATGTGCCGCGATCAGTCGAAAAAACGCCTTGACTGATTTTAACGAAACTTAGTATACAGATTCCTTACTACATGGGATGATATGTTCTGTGGGTCTCGCGCCCCCCCCCCTCCCCCACCACCTGAGCAGAGCTACAGATAGCCAATCACATTTCACCAATTTGCATCAATGGAAAACATGTAAAAGGCTGCCATTCTCACAGTAAAAAAGCAAGAGTCCCCAAACTTGGCACACTTGGTCATTTAGTGACTGAGTTGAAAAATTCAGGGAAAGTGGGCGGAACATAAAACAGCCAATTAAATTTCAGGTGTTTATTTTAAATGGGAAAATGTAAACTGCAGCCATTCTTACACTGTTAGTGGCAGGGTTTTCAAACTTGGTACACTTGGTCACTGGTGACTGGGATTATTATTCAGGAGAGTGGGTGGTGCCTGGAACAGACAATCAGAATTTGCCTATTGACTTTCAAGGGGAATATTTAAATTGCTGCCATTCTCCCACTGTTAATGGCAGAGGCCGCAAACCTGCTACAGTTGGTCATTGGGTGACTGCGGTTCAAATTCAGAAAAGAGGGTAGAGACAAAAACAGCCAATCAGATTTTTATTTTAATTTCAATTGAAAAATACAAATTATTGATGCCATGGACCCCAAAGCTCATAAACTTGGTCATTGAGTGACTGTATGTCAAGGTTAGAAAAAGTTGGCAGATCCAAGAAATACATATCCAAGCAATGCCGGATCATCTGTAAACTAAAGCCATTCTTACATTGTTAATGGCAAGGTTATCAAACTTGGCACAGTTGGTCGCTGGGTGATGGCAATTAAGATTCAGGAAAGGGGGTGGAACCAAAAAACAGCCAATCACATTTATTTGCTTGATAAACTGCTTCCATTCTCACAGTATTGATGCCAGGAACCCTAAAGATGACAAATTTCATAATTGGTGGAGCCAAAAATAGCCAATCAGATGTGTTTCATTTTAATAGAAAAATAAAAATTATTGATGCCACGGACCCCAAAGCTCACAAACTTGGTCACTGAGTGACTGTGTGTCAAGATTACAAAAAGTGGGCGGAGCCAGAAATTCACAGGAAAAATGTAAACTGGAGCCATTGTTATACTTTTGATGGTAGAGCTCTTAACCACTTCAGGACCACAGGCTTTACCCCCCCTAAAGACCAGGCCATTTTTTTGTAAAATGGGCCACTGCAGCTTTGAGGCCAAGCTGCAGGGCAGCACACCACAGCACACAAGAGATTCCCTCCCTTTTCTCCCCACCAACAGAGCTTTCTGTTGGTGGGATCTGATCGCCCCCCAGATGTTTATTTATTTATTTGTAAATATGTATTTCTTTATTTTTAACAAATTTCCCTGTTTTTATTATTATGTTTTTGCTCCCCCCTCCCTCCATCCAGCGTGATCGCCTGTCATAGGCTTCCGCCTATGACAGCAGATCACTTCTGCAGTTGCAGAGGGGACAGCCGTGTGACACGACTGTCCCCAGTACAGCGCTGCCGTAGAACGCAGTGCTGTACATGTTAATTAGACGGTACTTTCACTGTCTAGCAGTCCCTGCTCCGCCTACCATGCAGGAGATGCGCGCACAGCCTGTGCGCAATCTCTTGCAGGACTTTATGCAGAATAATGTTGGGCTGCTGCCGTGGTCACGCCCATTGGCGTGACGCGGTCGTTAGGTAGTTAAACTTCCCACACTTCACTGGATGACTGAGATTAATATTCAGGAAAGTAGGTGGAGCCTAAAACAGCCAATCAAATTACACCATTTGGTTTTGAATGGGAATGTTTAAATTGCTGCCATTTTTACACTGTTAAAGCCAATGGGTACCGGTTTTAAAAACAAAAAGTTAGATACTCACCTAAGGAGAGGGAAGGCTCGGTCCTAATGAGCCTTCCCTCTCCTCTCCCGCTGCTCTCGGTGCTGCGCTGGCTCCCCCGTTCGCGTCCGCCGCCGCAGGGACTTCGGAGGTCTTCGGGAGCACTCGGGCTTCCGAAGACGGGCCGCTCCATACTACGTACGCGCGAGCGCGTCATAGAGGGCGCTCGCGCATGCGCAGTAAGGAGCGGCCGCGTCATCAGGAGCCCGAGTGCTCCCGAAGCCTTCCGAAAGCTCCCTTCGGCATGCGGAAGTGGCAGTATTTGACCGAACTGGTCGAGTACTGCCACGGGGGATCCTGCGCGGGACCGGGCACCGGGAGAGGAGAGGGAAGGCTCATTAGGACCGAGCCTTCCCTCTGCTTAGGTGAGTATCTGACTTTTTGTTTTTAAAACAGGTAAACATTCACTTTAATGGCAGAGGCCTCAAACCTCCTACAGTCAGTCATTGGGTGACTGCGGTCCGAATTCACTAAAGGGGCAGGGCCACAAACAGCCAATCATATTTGTTTGATTTCAGCCATTCGGTTATTGGCAGGGTTTTTAAATTTGACATGGTTGATCACTGTGTAACTGGGATTAATATTCAGGAAAGAGGGTGGAGCCTATAATAAACAATCAAAATTCACATATTGGTTTTAAACGTGGCTATTTAAATTGCTGCCATTCTTACACTGTTAATGGCAGAGGCCTGAAATCTGCTACAGTCTGTGATTGAGTGACTGGCATTCAAATTCCCTATGGAGGTGGATCCAAAATAGCCAATCAGATTTCTTTGCTTGATAAACCGCTTCCTTTCTCACATTATTGAAGTCAGGATCCCACAGTTCACAAAGTAAGTCATTAGGTGACTGTGCCAAGGAGTGGGTGGAGCCAAATAAACATTTTTACTGGGAAAATGTAAACTACAGACATTCTTACGCTGTTATTGGCAGAATTCGCAAACTTCCCACAGTTGGTCACTGGGATTAATATTCAGGAAAGTTGATGGAGCCTACAACAGCAAATCAAAATGCAACTATTGATTTTCAAGGTAAATATTTAAATTGCTGCTATTTCTACAAAATTCTCACAGTATTTATGGCAGAGGCTTCAAACCTGGTTCATTCAGTCATTGGGTGACTGGGGTTTAAATGCAGAAAAGGGGGCGTAGCCACAAACAGCCACTGAGATTTGCTTAATTTCAATGCAAAAATGTTAATTATTGATGCCAAGGACCCCAAAGCTCACAAACTTGGTCATTGAGTGACAGTGTCAATGTAAGATAAAGTGGGTGAAGCCAACAAACAAATACATACCCGGGCAACGCTGGGTCTTCAGCTAGTTGGTAAACAATGTGAAATCATAATTTTTGACAAATTCACACTGAATTTCATAATAATTAGTAATGTTGCATTGTAATTTTGCATTAACTTTAATTTTTTACCCGTAATTTCTCATTTACTTGTTACATGTAATTGTGCATAATTAGTTGCAATTATGTGAAAATTGGTCGTAATCAATTGTAATTACATGAGATTTTGCATAATTAGGAAATATCTATTATGATCATAATCAAAATTATAAAAAATATGTTGTGATTTACCCATTACGCATTTAATTGTAATTAAGCATAATTTTCACAATTACAATTTTGCAATTATGATTGAAATCGTAATTATGAAAATTAAGTGAAATTACACACAAGTGAGATTTAACAATTATGATCATCACTAGTAAATATAAAAAGGTTTAAAAGAAGTCTGTATGCCTCTTTCTATCAGTATGTTTGGCTATACTGCTTGGAGGAGGGTTTGTTGCCCAAAACAGCGGGCTGTCACTGTATTGGCTGCTCTGCTTCTGCTTTTTATAAGCTTGTAATATAGAGATAATTTTATGGTGTTGCTGACCTTATTTACGTATTTTCACAAGTTCTGTCTTGGTGGGGAAGTGGCTGTTGGTTATGGCATACCGGTTCTCCTTTTCACATATGATGCTTGACGGTTCTTCAAAAGTTATAAACTGCAAAACTTTTGAATTTTGTTTAGAGTCTGTCTTTAACCGTTAGTTAATCATCAGTGTATCTAATGCCAGTGAATAAGTTGAGGCCATATCTAGAGAGGCAGATTATCCAAGGATAATAGAAAAACATTGAGGAACAATAGACTTTGATAGAGAGGACTCATCTTTATTGGCGCAACAAAAACACATTAGTGTAGAGCATTGACGCCACACTAACCTTCTAGGGACAAAACAATGGGTTTTACGTATTAGAAATGGAAAAAAGAGGTATAAAAATACTAATATCAAAAACTTAAAGAACTTTGGGGATGCTGGTGTTTTTATTGAAAGCAAATTAAAACGTTTTATTGAAATATATCTGCATTTTATACAGTATATTTATACAAGTAAACTAATGTCAATTCCTCATGTATAACTAAATTGGGATCAGTTGTAGCCTGTTAATCAATTTTTGTCCACTCTTCACCTCCCGCAACCTAATCTTATCCTCGCATGATCGCATACAGTTCTAGTGATGACATCATGATACGATAGAGCATCCAGCTGTGGCAAAAAGTCTACCCTAAAAGAACCCAGAAGGACAAGCATGGAGATCGGTTTCTCTGACTCTGCTCTGTTGCCATTGGTTACTAGTGGTGTTGCCAACATGACATTTTTCGGTTTGCAAACTCGAACTTGCCGCAAACGTTCGTGAACCAGGCAAACCGCTATGGGCAGGCAAATTCAAAAACCTACAGGAACTGTTTCTGGCAAAAAAAAGTGATGGTAAAGTTGTTTCAAGGGGCCTAACATCTGGACAGTTGCATGCTGGAGGGGGTCCATGGCAAAAGTCCCCCAAAAATGACATAGTTGTTGCAGAGCCATGCTTTCATCTCTTAAGTGCAGCAATCACATTGCACTCCTAAATTTGTGGAATAAAGTGTTTTAAAACATCCAATGTGTGTACACGTCTATCAGGTAGTGTAAGGGTTAGACCTGCTTCACACTGACAGACCAACTGAAGTGCATCCAGTAACATGGCAAAAAAATCCCCAGCTCCGCAGAGCCTGTCTTAGCACCCAGGTCATACAGATACTCATTGATGGCTTGTTCTTGTTCAAACATCATGAGCATGGAATTCCAGCTGAAGCAAATTAAGTGCCTCACTGGCATGCTGTTTCGCTGCTGAATCTCTGCAAGGAGCACCAGGGTCGTGTATGAAGATCTGCAGAGGCCAGAATGATGTGGTCATGGCATATACACTTAACATACATTTTTTCAAATAATGTTTGCTGCAGCCGTGGTGGTGACAATGACAAGAGATGCAGTGACTTTACTCTGCAAATGATGGTACAGGCTCACATGCAAAAAAAGTTATTTTAATTTTTTTTTTTAAAAATGTTTTTTTTCCAGCCACTGTATTTGAATAGATTGGGAGACTAAAATACATATCTTTAAAGAAAATGTTCAGCCTTATTTCTTCTATCCTATAAGTTCCTATACCTGTTCTAATGTGGTCTGGATTACTGCAGCCTTTTCTAGTTTCACTGTCTCTGTAATATATCTAATCTTCTTTTCTTTGTCAAGCTTTGTTGACCCAGGGAGGAATGGGCTGCCTCTGTTGTAATGAATACAAGTTAAGTACTCCCCCTGCAGGCTCTGTGTGCTTTGCTTATTCGTGTATACTACATATACAGTATATATATAGATATATATATAGATATATGAGTCCTCATCCACCCCCAACCACCTCTCAGTGGGAGTCCCTCAATGCTCGGTCCTTGGCCCCCTACTGTTCTCCCATTACACATCCTCCATTGGCAAGGTTATCTCCTCCATGGGTTTTAACTATCATCTGTATGCAGATGACACCCAAATCTACATCCACACCCCTGACATATCCACCACTACCATGGACAAGGTCTCCTCCTGCCTATCTGTCATCTCCTCCTGGATGTCCGCTAGGTTCCTGAAACTAAATCTAGACAAAACGGAATTTATGATCTTCCCACCTCGGTGATCCCTGGACATCCCAGATGTGCAGGTCACTGTTAACCACACTACCATTCGCCCTACCTCTCAAGCTAGCTGTCTGGGTGTCACCCTGGACTCCTCATTCTCTTTCACTCCCCACATCCAAAACCTCACAAAGTCCTGCAACTTCCACCTTCATAACATCTGTAAGATTCACCCTTTCCTGACCTCTGCCACCACCAAACTCCTCATCCATGCCCTCATAATTTCCCGCCTTGACTACTGCAATGCCCTTCTGTCTGGTCTCCCTATGACCCGAATAGCCCCACTGCAGTCCATCATGAATGCGGCAGCCAGAATTATCCACTCCTCCCATCGCTCCACCAGGGCGGCTCCCCTAAGTGAATCCCTCCACTGGCTTCCTATCCAGTCCAGAATCAGATTCAAGATATTGTGTCTGACCTACAAATTCATCCACAAAACCTGTCCAACCTACATTTCTGATCTTACTCAGAGATACACACCAAGCCGCTCACTCCGCTCCTCCAATGAACTTCGCCTGACCGCCCCCCGCATCACCCAGTCCCATGCACGCCTCCAAGACTTCTCAAGAGCTGCTCCAACACTATGGAACTCCCTACCTCCACCCATTAGGGCAGCCCGCTCCTTCAACACCTTCAAGAAGGCCCTCAAAACTCACTTTTTCACTCTGGCCTGCCACCCCTCACAATTGCTCTAAACCCACAGCTGAACTCTGGTCCCCTACCTCTTGTGTCCCTACCTCTCCCCCTAGATTGTAAGCCTTTGGGCAGGGTCCTCCTCCTTTTGTGTCCAACCTGATCATGCACCTCCATTACTGTGCACCCATGCTATGCATTTGAGTGAACCTAACTTGCCTAATCTCCATGCTCCCCTCCAGTGACTGACTAAGCATTATCTTGTACCCATACTGTGCTGTGTGATCTGGTTTTCTTGTATTCCTGTATTGTCATATTGCTGTTTGTCATCCCTAAATATTGTCTGTAACCTAAATTAATGTCCAGCGCTGCGTAATACGTTGGCGCTTTATAAATACAATAAATAATAATAATAAATAATAATAATATATGTACATATATATATATGTATATACAGGGAGTGCAGAATTATTAGGCAAATGAGTATTTTGACCACATCATCCTCTTTATGCATGTTGTCTTACTCCAAGCTGTATAGGCTCGAAAGCCTACTACCAATTAAGCATACTAGGTGATGTGCATCTCTGTAATGAGAAGGGGTGTGGTCTAATGACATCAACACCCTATATCAGGTGTGCATAATTATTAGGCAGCTTCCTTTCCTTTGACAAAATGGGTCGAAAGAAGGACTTGACAGGCTCAGAAAAGTCAAAAATAGTGAGATATCTTGCAAAGGGATGCAGCACTCTTAAAATTGCAAAGCTTCTGAAGCGTGATCATCGAACAATCAAGCATTTCATTCAAAATAGTCAACAGGGTCGCAAGAAGCGTGTGGAAAAACCAAGGCGCAAAATAACTGCCCATGAACTGAGAAAAGTCAAGCGTGCATCTGCCAAGATGCCACTTGCCACCAGTTTGGCCATATTTCAGAGCTGCAACACTTTACTGGAGTGTCCAAAAGCACAAGGTGTGCAATACTCAGAGACATGGTCAAGGTAAGAAAGGCTGAAAAATGACCACCACTGAACAAGACACACAAGCTGAAACGTCAAGACTGGGCCAAGAAATATCTCATGACTGATTTTTCTAAGGTTTTATGGACTGATGAAATGAGAGTGAGTCTTGATGGGCCAGATGGATGGGCCTGTGGCTGGATTGGTAAAGGGCAGAGAGCTCCAGTCCGACTTAGACGCCTGCAAGGTGTAGGTGGAGTACTGGTTTGGGCTGGTATCATCAAAGATGAGCTTGTGGGGCCTTTTCGGGTTGAGGATGGAGTCAAGCTCAACTCCTAGTCCTACTGCCAGTTTCTGGAAGACACCTTCTTCAAGCAGTGGTACAGGAAGAAGTCTGCATCCTTCAAGAAAAACATGATTTTCATGCAGGACAATGCTCCATCACATGTGTCCAAGTACTCCACAGCGTGGCTGGCAAGAAAGGGTACAAAAAAGAAGAAAAACTAATGACATGGCCTCCTTGTTCACCTGATCTGAACCCCATTGAGAACCTGTGGTCCATCATAAAATGTGAGATTTACAAGGAGGGAAAACAGTACACCTCTCTGAACAGTGTCTCGGAGGCTGTGGTTGCTGCTGCACACAATGTTGATGGTGAACAGATCAAAACACTGACAGAATCCATGGATGGCAGGCTTTTGAGTGTCCTTGCAAAGAAAGGTGGCTATATTGGTCACTGATTTGTTTTTGTTTTGTTTTTGAATGTCAGAAATTTATATTTGTGAATGTTGAGATGTTATATTGGTTTCACTGGTAAAAATAAATAATTGAAATGGATATATATTTGTTTTTTGTTAAGTTGCCTAATAATTATGCACAGTAATAGTCACATGCACACACAGATATCCCCCTAAAATAGCTAAAACTAAAAACAAACTAAAAACTACTTTCAAAAATATTCAGCTTTAATATAAATTAGTTTTTTGGGTTCATTGAGAACATGGTTGTTGTTCAATAATAAAATTATTCCTCAAAAATACCACTTGCCTAATAATTCTGCACTCCCTGTATATATATATATATATATATATATATATATATATATATATATATATATATATATATATATATATACAGTACAGACCAAAAGTTTGAACACACCTTCTCATTCAAATACACATTCTAACAGTCTATTCAGTAGGACTATCGGCTGTGTATCCACCTGACTTCTCCACAACGCAACTGATGGTCCCAACCCCATTTATAAGGCAAGAAATCCCACTTATTAATCCTGGCAGGGCACACCTGTGAAGTGAAAACCATTTCAGGTGACTACCTCTTGAAGCTCATCAAGAGAATGCCAAGAGTGTGCAAAGCAGTAATCAAAGCAAAAGGAGGCTACTTTGAAGAACCTAGAAAATGACATATTTTCAGTTGTTTCAAACGTTTTGGTTATGTACGATACTTCCACATGTGTTAATTCCTAGTTTTGATGCCTTCAGTGTGAATCTATTATGTTCATAGTCATGAAAATAAAGAAAACTCTTTGAATGAGAAGGTGTGTCCAAACTTTTGGTCTGTACTTTATATACACACAAACATCATTGCTGGTTAGCGGCCATGTTTTTCGTTTGTAAACACTGCCTTAAACTGGTGGTTAAAAGCCAGGATCGTGGTGGGAAGCGGTGGAAACGGCAAAGAGGGATCCAGGAGATCATAGTGACTCTATTGGTATGCTTTTTATTGTACAAATTGGACAGTACAGATTCTCTTTAGTGGTGCACCACTACACCAGCAATATAGTGCTATATGTACAAGGATATATGCAAGAATAAAGCATTTGAAGAGACGAAAAAAGATTTTTAAAGAGGAACTTGAATTTTAATATACCAAAAGTGTGCAAAAATAAGTTTACAGATCTTCAGAAAGGATTTATCTTTATACACAACATCCCATAAACAGGGGCAAAAAGGCATATAGTGAAATGCAATTGTTTAATAAGGCGAGAGAATGTCAGCTTGTTTTGGGTAGACCCTTCTTCAGGCCTTCACAAACAATTGTGTTTATTTGCCATATATAAGAAACAGTGGATGGCAAAAGCATCTGGACAACACTAAGCCAGGAATCTCCACTTTAACTGCAAATTAACACCACACACAGGCAGGACAGACTCTCTCCTCTCCCCTTGTTCATCGCTCCTCAGGGTGTCAATATTAGCAGTTAACGCCATGTAGTCCGCTACCTGTGGGTTGAGGCGTTCTTTGAGGGTAGATCCGAAAGGCCTGTGGTGATGTGTTGGACTAAAAAAACTCTGCATGTCCAACATCACTAACACATCGGTAAAGCATCATGCCCTTGCCGACATGCCCATGAGAGGAGGATTACTGGCACCTATTCCCCTGTTATATTCCCCTCCTGCTGTGACGTCACATCACCCTTAAATGTAATACTTTGCAGGCTGTTTTACAAACGCTGCATGCTTTCTGACTTAGGGTAAATTGGTAACATTTTTGCTACTTTGTGCTTATACCGGGGGTCTAGTAGCATTGCCACCCAGTACAGGTCCTTTTCCTTTAGCTTTTTTATATGGGGTCCTTCAGCAGGCAGGACAGTATGAAAGAACCCATTTGGACAAGGTTGGATGCCGAG